>NC_048306.1:69954597-69987855 GCF_013100865.1 Trachemys scripta elegans | reverse complement strand
TGATCTCTAGCAGCAAAGCCACAGGCGCTCAATATTAAGAGGCAAAATGCGACCTTGCACAGAAATCACATGTGCTATGTAATGTGAATAGTGTTGGTCACCGTGAAAGAGTATAAGCATTGTTCTGCAAAATGTATCTTTTAAAAAATTCTCTCCTTTTTTCCCCTCCCTCCAGCAGCTGCAAATTTTTCAAGCCTCCCTCCTCCGTCCCGAAGGCTCTCTCAGATAAGGCGTCGGAAAAAGACGACGCGAGACGAGATGTTTGCAGAAATCATGGAATCCACCCGCAGTGAAAGAGCTCATCTGAATGAGTGGAAGGACAGGGTTTCAAAGTATAGGAAAGAAGCCAGTGAACGTGAGGACAGGAGGGACCAATGTGAGGAAAGTAGAGATGCTCGAGATGAGAGGTGGCGGCAGGAAGATCAGAGGAGGCAGGATGCAACGCTGGGACTGCTGCGTGAGCAAACAGACATGCTCCGGCGTCTGGTGGAGCTTCAGGAATGGCAGCAGGATAACAGAGTGCCGCTACAGCCCCTGTATAACCCCTCTCCCCATGTTCCATAGCCTCCTCACCCAGACGTATAAGAACGCAGGGGGGAAGGAGGGGAGGCTCCGTACACCCTCCCATTCCACCCCAGTGGACAGCCCAAGCAAAAGGCTGTCATTTTTTAAAAACTTTTTTAGTGGTCTTTTCCTTCCCGCCGATCCTCCTCCCAAACCCCACCCAGGTTCTCTCCCTCTTTTTATAAAAAATTAATGAAGAATAAATGATTTTTAAATGATAGTGACTATTTCCTTTGAAAGCAAGCTGGGGGAAGGGAGAGGGTGGGTTCCTTACAGAGAATGAGTTAATAAAGGGGGCAGGTTTTCATGAAGGAGAAACACAGAAATTTCACACTGTAGCCTGGCCAGTCATGAAACTGGTTTTCAAAGCTTCTCTGATGCACAGCGCTTCCTGGTGTGCTCTTCTAATCGCCCTGGTGTCTGGCTGCAAATAATCAGCTGCCAGGCGATTTGCCTCAGCCTCCCACCCCGCCATAAAGGTCTCCCCCTTACTTTCACAGAGATTGTGGAGCACACAGCAAGCAGAAATAACAATGGGGATATTGGTTTGGCTGAGGTCTGAGCAAGTCAGTAACGATCGCCAGCGACTTTTTAAACAGCCAAATGCACATTCTACCACCATTCTGCACTTGCTCAGCCTGTAGTTGAACAGCTCCAGACTCCTGTCCAGGCTGCCTGTGTATGGCTTCATGAGCCATGGCATTAAGGGGTAGGCTGGGTCCCCAAGAATAACTATTGGCATTTCAACATCCCCAACGGTTATTTTCTGGTCCGGAAAGTAAGTCCCTTGCTGCAGCCCTTTAAACAGAGTAGTGTTCCTGAAGACGCGAGCGTCATGAACCCTTCCCAGCCAGCCCACATTGATGTTGGTGAAACATCCCTTGTGATCCACAAGTGCTTGCAGCACCATTGAAAAGTACCCCTTGTGGTTTATGTACTGGGTACCCTGGTGCTCCGGTGACAAGATAGGGTTCCATCTATCGCCCCACCACAGTTAGGGAATCCCATTGCAGCAAAGCCATCCACTATGACCTGCACATTTCCCAGAGTCACTACCTTTCGTAGCAGCACCTCAGTGTTTGCTTTGGCTACTTGCATCACAGCAGCCCCCACAGTAGATTTGCCCACTCCAAATTGATTCCCGACTGACCGGTAGCTGTCTGGCGTTGCAAGCTTCCACAGGGCTATCACCACTCGCTTCTCAACTGTGAGGGCTGCTCTCATCTTGGTATTCTGGCGTTTCAGGCAGGGGACAGCAAGTCACAAAGTTCCATGAAAGTGCCCTTACGCATGCGAAAGTTTCGCAGCCACTGGGAATCGTCCCATACCTGCAACACTATGCGGTCCCACCAGTCTGTGCTTGTTTCCCGGGCCCAGAATCGGCATCCCACGGATGGAACCTGCCCCATTAACAACATGATCTCCAAAGCACCGGGGCCCACGGTTTGAGAGAATTCTGTGTCCATGTCCACATCACGCTTGTCGCTGCGCTGCCGTAGCCGCCGCCTTTTCGCCTCGTTTTTCTGGTCTTGGCTCAGCATAAACTGCACGAGAACGCGCAAGGTTTTTACAATGTTCATGACTGCTGGCTTGAGCTGAGCGGGCTCCATGCTTGCCGTGGTATGGAGTCTGCAGTGTTCACCCAGGAAAAAAGGCGCGAAAAGGTTGTCTGCCATTGCTTTGATGGAGGGAGGGGTGAGGCTGTACCCAGAACCACCTGCGACAATGTTTTTTGCCCCATCAGGCACTGGGATCTCAACCCAGAATTCCAATGGGCGGGGGAGACTGCGGGAACTATGGGATAGCTACCCACAGTGCAACACTCTGGAAATCGATGCTAGCCCCGGTACACGGACGCACACCACCGAATTAATGTGCTTAGTGTGGCCGCATACATTCGACTTTATACAATCTGTTTCCAAAATTTGGATTAATCCCATAGTGTAGACATAATTCCAATTTAAATACATTCCAAGAAACTGATTTACACGAAAGCCTGTGTTTTATGCATACTTTATAAAAATGCTAGAACTATTCATGTTTAATTCTACTGAATTCAATTGGTCACTCACATTATCTGTAAAATATAATGCCTGAAAAAAGTTAAAAACATTTATAAATATTTTTAAATTTAAACTGGTGATGAATACCTTCAACTCACCAGAACTGTGCACCCATGATTTTTCAACTTTGTAATTTAATGCCAACTACGATGAACACAGATTTTTCATGAGCAGCATTTCTCCTCAGTATTAGCAATATTATAGTAGAACCCAGAGACAGCAACAAAGATAGGGGCTCCATTGCCTTAGGTACTAAACATTTTAGTAAACATTACCTAGTCTGAAGAGTTCATAATCTAAAGTAGACAAGGTCAAAGGGTAGGTACTTGCTCACGGTCACACAGAAGGTTAGTGGAAACACTACTCAATATCTATAAGCTGCTGACTTATAACTATTAGTGTTCTTCAGAATCAACTTAGTGGCCATTATTCTTTAGGATAAAGTTATATGGATTGAGGTGTCCCCCCCCCCGCCCGTAATATTCAGGCATGTTTACTGACAGCCATTCTAAATATTTAAAAGTCTGTCCTACCACACCTAGACGATTTTTGCTCAAAAATTGTTTTCTTTTGCTCCTGCTCCCACACTATTCCCAGCCACATAGACTTCCTCCACTACAAGTTTGTTCTCTCTTCCTTCAGTTCTGTCATACTCAGTGAGGCAGCATTGCTTCTTCCCCCTCACTGATGCCCACACCAGTTGTCTGTTCACTATTTTTCACTCCCTCTCCATAAAGGATCTTTCAGATCAATATTTATGTGATTTATGTCAAATAGTACTACTACACTATATTTTATAGCTATTCTCTTCTGTTTCCCATACTGTTTTTGCAAAGGAAATGCACAGTGCAAGTTTTAAAACTTTAGAATAATACTTGCTTTATTAAACTTGACTTCCAACTCGCCATAAACTAAATCTTAACAACTGATATAACAATGTTCAAGGCCAGAAATATTAATTTTCCTTTTATTAATTCAGAAGATAACCCATATTTATAAGCCATAAAGAATGAAAACTCCTCAGGTTTCTATACATTTAATTAGGAGGGAATGTCTACATAGAACTCTTACCTGTATGACTGTTGAAATGTGCAAAGTTAGCAAAATTTGCTGTAGCAGTTGACTGAGGAGCAGGAGCAGCAAAGATATCTGAGCCAAGGTCACTGAGGAGATCAAATTGTTTCTTTTCCTGCTGCTGTTGTCCTTGAGACCTAACGATAACAGGGGACTACAAACAACATTTTAATTAGCTAAACAAACAGGAAAGCCAATGTTTAACCAAGCTTTACAAAAAGCTAAAGGACAGACTGAAAGAACTACTTCTGGTACTAATTTTGAACGGGTTTTTTTTGCCATGGAGCATTGTTAGCAAGCCATATCAAGTTTCATAACTTTAGAATTCAGACCACAATTATGTAAAACAAGCAATGAACTCGTTAAAATTTGATAATTTACTCTAGAGCTTCTAGTTTAAGTTTTTGTACAAAGGAGAATCTTTCCTCAACCTCCTCCTCCTACCCTCCCTAAGGTGTGCAAGATCATATTCCCCCTCAGGCCCCATGGGCTTAGTGTGAGTCTTCAGGTAGCCCTGCTTAAGTGCACCTTAGAAGTTAAACAGCAGACTTGCAGAGACTAAGATGCATGTAAAACACAAAAATCAGAGGTATCTAAACCAATGGCTCTAGATTAAGGAGCTTGTATATAGTATTTGCAATTATTTTTGAAGCCCAGCAGAGCCATGTAGACTGAAGCTCCTCCTTCTCACTGAATCCCCATTTTTTTTTTTTCCCCCCGGAAGAAAAAGAAAGTTAAGTTTCTTGCAGAATTCCTCAACAGAACATTAAGGCTGCATGATTAAAAACTCAAGAGTCAGGAAATTCTAAACAAACATTTAACCTTAGCTTTCCCCTCTTGTGAGTTTGCATTATACAGACTAATTACATCATATATTTGAAAAATAATATATATTCTTTCCCTCCAGCCTATCATGTACCATTATGGATAACCTAGACAGAGAGCCAAAAGTCATTTGACAAGAATGCAACAAAACACACTTGTGTAACATACAGCACAGTATTCAGGACTATATATAAAGAGAAACATATATGTTAATTAAGGTAGCTTCACTGTTCCCTGAACTGCTTCTAAGGAAGGGACGTTAAAGTTATAGTACACTGGCCTGACCAAAATACTTCCTCCTACCACAGGGAAGACGATTTATGTAAAATCTAGTTTATAGTTAACTTAAATTTGGGCCATTGGAGCAAAGAGATGCAGCAAATCTCAAGTTGTTGAAAAACCATGGTTTTACTTCTAAAAGCAGTAACATTGACTGGCTAAGAAAGAAGTCCTGTCCATGCCTCCCTTTAATAAAAAGATGGCAGTTGAAACAGAGGGCTTCAAAGGAGGCAGTGGTGTATTTTTTTAAATTCCAGCAAGGATGCAAGGGAGGAGGATAGCCCGACCCAACCCAACTATAGTAAAAGCTGTTTTATCCAGTGTGTTGGGAGAATGGGGGGGTGCCATTAAGTAAAAAATGCCTGTTAATGACAGGAGGGAGTTTGGGGTGCAGGAGGAGGTGCAGGGCACAGGCTCTGGGAGGGAGTTTGGGTGTGGGAGGGGGCTCGGGGCAGCGGGTTGGGGAGCAGGTGCAAGTGACAGATCCGTGGACCGCTCACCTCAGGCAGCTCCCCGCAAGCGAGGCTGTGTCCTGGCTGCTCCTAGGCAGAGGTACAGCAGACAGCGCTGCGCGCTGCCCCTGCCCTGCCCCGAGCGCTGGCTCCGCAGCTTCCATTGGCTGGGAACCGTGCCAACGGGAGCTGCGGGGGCGACACCTGTGGGCGGAGGCAGTGCACCAAGCTGCCTGCCGCATCTCTGCCTAGGAGCAGCCGGGACAGGTCACCATTTGCAGGGAGCCACCCGAGGTAAGCGGTCTACGATCAAGCCCTCTCTCCCACGCCCCAACCCCTTGCCAGTCCTGCGTCAACTGGACTATAAACCAGAATTTCAATGAAGATCAGAAATGCTGTTTATAGAGCTTTCTGGTTGGGTCCGGATAAAACAGCTTTTACTGTATGTTGTGGGTACACAACATGTTTAGCCAAAAGCCTGTTACAAAACAAAAACATCTTAGTTTTATTAAATAGCCCCAAAAATGCCGGTCTATTAATCATTATTACACAGGGAAGAGGCTAGCATTTTTAGTCTGAAGCATTCAAAGTCAAGCCACCACAGAACTCAGTTTCTAGATTTTACTGTCAGTCCCCTATTCGCATTCCATAAAAGCAACAGAGCATGAAAGTTATTAAGGACAGTTTTATTGTAACAGCAGTAACCCACTAATGCCACAATTTTCAGTATTTTGTAAAATCTTGTTCAATTCACAAAATGCCCATTCTCCTTTTAAATACTGTAACATAATCCCATGTCACTGAACTCTTAGCCATTACTCACTCACTTGGCTAGGTGTGCCTTTATTTAAGTGCAGTGCTGGTGCAGATTCTCCCAAGAGAGATTTAAGCGGTTTCACCTCAGGTGTGCTGCTTGTACTACTAGCAGAGGACCCTGATATAGATGCATGGACTGATGCCACAACCTTAGCTTGTTCTGGAGGAACATACCTAAGTTGAATAAGAGTAAAATTATTTAATATTTAACATCAGTTTTGTTCCAACATCCATTATAATGGTAGCACAGGGATCAAAAGTTATTGCTCTGAGGTCTGAAATCTGCTATTTTAAGCTCTGGACCTATGTCAAATAGTACTTCTGGTCTGATAGTCCAGTCACAATTTTAGTGTCCCATATCTCAAAAGCTTGAGACTCCAGTTTTCCAATGTTTTATAGCAGTCGTTTTCAACCTGTGGTCCGCACAGACTGTCTAAGGGGTCCACAAAAGGTGACTATAAAAATAAAGTTTCAGATCCCAGAAAAGGCATTCCTTTGATCAATCAAAAGTAGGTGAATGCCTCCGACCTACAGGTCAAAACCCAGAAGTGTTGTTACCACAGAAGCCCACAGTTTAGCACCCTCTCTCACACTTCGTTAAATGCTGTGCCGAGCACATGCAACATTTATAGTTGAGTTCTGTTCAGTCAGTTTTCAGTCTAAGACATCTATGGCAGGGGCCTGAGGACCACAGGTTGAATTTCCAAATGGTATGCACCTCCATTTGAAATTTTTTAGGGGTCCACAAATGAAAAAAAAAAAGTTTGAAAAAAAAAATTAGGGCATGTTTAGCATATTAAAAATCACATCTATTTCAACTCAAAAGTGATGTTAACAGTCCCTAATCTCAACCAATTACCAGGGTTTGAACCATTGTTGTACAATCTATTAAAGTCTGAATTTTAAACATTTCTTTAAAACTCAGATTGAGTTACCAATAGTTATTAAATATTCACTTTACAGAGCATCAATATTTTTACAAAACCCAAATAAATATTTCTACCATCACTGTAGTTCCATCCCAGTAAGGGACTAAGTCCTATACGGTTACTGATGTCACCATAAGCAGTTACAGTTTCCTTGTTCGAGATGAATTATGATTGCCCCGTTAAGCGGAACATACAGAACTTTTAAAGAAAATAGTCTGATAACTTCTCCACTTAAATGAGCTGTAATAGCTCTTACACCCTATTCAGTAAACAACCGTTTATGTAATAAGTCCAATATTTTCTGACAAGGTCTGCCACATATACAAGAGGAAAAAGAAAAACAGCCCGCCCCCCAGACAAGCAAACATAGTAAAGCTGTTAGCATACGAGCAGAACACAAAAACTTCTATTCTGCCCGATCTAAAAGCCACTCTGAGGGAAACAGCAGAAGCTGCCCTTGTGAACAGAAAACAACTTCCCCACCTGCAGAGTGCAACAGTCTTGTGGAGCCTCAGCAGCTGCTAAGGCAGTTGGGATCCAAGTGCAGACCTTTAGGAAGGCGGCCATGGAAAAATAACTGACACCCTGTATCCCATGTTCTCCACTTTTATATGGTTATATATTTTGTACAAAGTATGCTTTGTGAGGTATCACTTGTAAACTCAATCTGCTGATTCTTATTATCCTGTTGAAATGTGTGTTACACTGCATGTGAAATTATGAGATTTTGCTGTATGATTGTTACTGGAATGTGTCGCAATTCTGGTACCCAGAATAAGCCAATTCCTCAGACAGACAGACACAGACACACTAGCATGCCAGAAAAGTGCTAAAGAGCCATTACCTGCTGGGGGGTTGTAAACAGGAAATTTACAACTTATCTGAAAAGACAGTTTGAAGTTCATGTACATCATGGAACTGCCTGCCCACATGACCCAGCAAGGATTTTTCCAGCACACAAGGGTTGGGGTATAAGAACGGGCGGGAAGGAAGGGAGCGGGGTGCAAAATGGCTCTAGCCACCTCCCTGCTCATAACATCAATGAACACCTAAAGAACACTAAACTAATGAGTGGTCCCAGGCTGAAAGGAAACCTAGCCTGTGAACTAATGATTGCCTGCAGCATCTGGTGTGGTAAGAATGTTTGCTTCAAATTTTATTTAGCTTGGTAAAACGTAGGAATTACCTTGCAATTTTATCTTTTTATTTCTTTTGTAATCAATTCTAACGTCTATGCCATACTAATTATAAAAACTTAAACTCTACCTTTCTGCAGTTAATAAAACCTTCTTTTATTATTTTATCTAAGCCAGTGTGTTTGATTGAAGTGTTTGGGGAATCTCTACTCAGGTCAACAGGACTGGTGCATATTTATTACCCACAGCTGGAATGACAGATTAATTATGAGCTTGTACTGTCCAGTGGGGCTACTGAACAGTAGAAGAAAAGGCTGGGCCTGAGGGATATGTGGGTGTTGCCTTATATGTGCTTCGTGGATGACTGTGCATAGATTCATGTACTCAGCTGGGAGTGATTTTGCATGCTGGTGGTGAGAGTGAGCAGACCCTGGAAGGGTTTGCTGTTCACTAGCAAAGTAGTGTAAAAGGCATCCTAAGCTGGAGAGCTAAGGGGACACAGCAGTCCCTGGGGAATGTCACACTAACATATGTGGTGCATCTACTAACAAATGTCCAGGTCTTCTTCATAACATTTTAAATGAATATCTAGGTTTAGCAATGTTCAGACTATGCAGATGTAATGTTTAGTGCTTTACAATGCCCAGGTCTACACTACGGACCTATATCAGTACAACTCTGTTGCTGGGCAAAGTAGGTACCAACCTCACCAACCTCACCGCTGGCGTAGACAGTGCTATGTCATCGGGAGAGGTTCTCCCATTGACATAGCTCCCGCCTCTTGCGAAGGTGGATTAACTACGCCAACAGGAGAAGCTCTCCTGTCAGCATAGTAGCATCATCACTAAAGTGCAGCAGCTGTGCCGCTACAGTGCTGTACATAAAGACAAGCCCAAAGTCTTCCATAAGGTATAGTGCCTTCTTTAAAAATTGAGAAGTCATCAAGTTCTTTTCAGCAACAAAGTAACACTCATTTTTAATCACAATGAAAGACTTTTAGTCAGCAATTTACAGTAAACCCAAAAGGGATTTCTGGTTACAGGAAAAAAAAAAAAACAACAACAAAATTAATTAGTTTTCTATCAAAACTAACTGAAAGTGTTAGCTTACCATCTTTTCTTTTCATATTTTTCCTGTAGAAACTCCTTTACTTTCTGTGGATCCCTGAAGTCTGGAATTGCTGATGATCGATCATCAAATAATCCTAGCCAAATCTGTTTACACACCTTATTTTGAGGTAATAATGGGGGAGGAGAGGGAAAAGAGAGAAATCAGTATTAAATAACTTTCAAGTTCAAATTTATATTTTCACTCTAAGTTTACAACCATAGATAGAATGCATAAATTTTTGAATATCCATTCTTACTATATTTATTTGCAAAGGACTTGTCTTACACTAATTGATATTTCAGCCAAGTGTGAGTGTACAGTGCACTGTTTAGATGTTGCAAGGTCATCTATCTCAGCAAGGCAAACAGAAATCTTAGTCTCTTATTTAACAGGCACATACAGGAAGTACATGATTTTGAAAGTACTCCCAATGGTGTAACACACCTAACTGCCATTTTTGTCTTTAGAAATACTCCTCCCCGAAGTCTACACATTCAAACCACAGACAAGATTCAGTCCTGCTTCCCTGTTCAGCTTATACAGTGACCTGTAAAGTTTGGAAGATCCCCAACTTATTAATTATATTTGTATGTATTAGTTTTTAAGAGTCCTTTGAGCTTTTAAAATTTACCAATATACAGTGCTTTGTTTTTGGCTGAACAAAACAAATTCCTGTCTAATATATGAGGAGCTTATAGAACAGTAAGGTTTCCTAGAAAATTAACATACAGTGTTTAAAAACACCAAGGATTTCACATGTAAACAGAAGTGTCTCAAACTGGTCCTGTCCCTTCAATGGTACAAATAAATAAAGTCAAGGAGAGAATGAAGACTCCCTCACAGCCTTTATTGCCAGTAGTTTTTATAACTCAGCAAAAAACAATTATTTGCCGAATACTTAGCATTAATTACTTAGTACTCAGTAAAAGAGGAACTAATAGAAAAGTAACCCAGCAAGGATGAGGGCAGAGATGCAAGTTATCTTGCTTGATTAAAGGTTTAAAAAAAAAAAAAAAAACACCACACACAGTTCCTCAAACAGGGTTAGAGCATATCCTTCTGCCAACAATTTAAGAGTCCCCCAGTGACAAAGAGCAAGTTCATTCCCCATCTCAAAGTTTCTAAAGTATATTTAAAAAGTCAAATCTTTAAAAAATATACACAAATAAGTTAGTGAAAATATGTATTTCTACTGCCACGTATTACATATTTTCAACAAAATCTCACATTATCAGATAAACTCTGAGTACAATGATGCAATGACAGATTATTCCTGGGACCACATTCTATTTTAATCACAAGGTTAAAAAAGGATTGTCAAACTTAGTGCTTTACCTCTAAGCACTCATTCTCAACTACACAAACGCGCATACATATATAGTAATTTGCACTCCAAAAAAACTCAAAGGTCTTTACAAATTTGAGAGTTATATAACCTAAAAAAAGTACATAAAGGTCACTTCATCCATTATTGAAGTAAAGCCAATGAAGTGAAAGGTGGCAACTCTTTGATAATGGTACAAGAAATGGATAACTTATTTAATTAAAACTGCCCAGGAAATACAGGTGGGAAAAAAGATTACTAAAGCTGGAATTCAGCTAAGACAAAGGAGTAAATATTCTTACAAAAAGTGTGACTAGAATCTTTAATGGCCACAAATCTCTTCTGGAAGACACTATCTGACAGCACAGTGCACTGGCCTGATAGATTCAGAGGGACGTGTTCCACTTTCTGAATCATAAGCACTGCTTCCTGTATCATAGCTGAGTGCCAGTTTGAAAGTCCGATGGAATGTATTAATTTGGCTTTAAGTATGATCATCCGTGGTAGAAGGACTGATTCAGGTCAGTGGCATCCAACCTTTTCAGTCTGAGTTTGGAAGATATTTCAGGAAGGTCAAGGGGGCACCATAAGTACTTAGGAGGAGATTCTCTGCTCTTTGTGTCACTCAGGTGGTTTAAAGAAAACAGAAACCATCCCAGAAATCCCTTGCTAGGGGTTCCCTTCATGTGGAGTTCCCAGAAGGCAGGGCAAGCACATGCCAGGTCTACACCAGCATTACAAATTTGTCCCTATAGCTATGCCAGTATATCCTACCAGCAAAGTACTCCTTGTGTGGACTGAGCTTGTATCAGCAAAACTATTATTTTGCCAGTATTACTTATTCTATTCATTAACCACATAAATACATGTTGGCTTAAATGGAAAACATGTTTTGCTAAATTTTCTTATGCATTCAGCACATTTTATGGCAGTTTTATTGAGCTAACAAACAATTTTAAAATGCTGTTTTTGTGTATTAATTGAATTCCAATATTGTCTCAAGCCACATTTGAATAAATCATCAGTTGGTATATCTAACTACAATCTTAAATAAATCTAGATTATGTCAACTTACAGCCTCTGCAGTAATTACTGCTGATGTCCACACAACCCTCCTTCTGTCAGTGGTGTATATCCTCATCAGGAACGCTTACCAACTGAAGAGGGGCAGCATAGGGGCTGGGAGCCAGGGCTCTCAGCTTTGCACAGCTCCCCGCTGGGAGCGGGGGTGGAGGGGAAGCTGCCTGGTGCTTCTCAACTCCCCGCTGCCAGCCATCCAGGGCTTCTTGCCTCCAGCAGGAAGATCCACGCCTGAAGTCCAGTCAGCTGCTGGGCTCCCCAGCAGGGAGCTGAGGGGACAGCAGGATGCCCAGCTGGGAGCCTGGGGAGCAGCCCGGCTTGGAGCAGGGAGCTTGGGGGGCAGCTGAAGCTGGGCTGTCTTGTCAATTTCACAGCTCCAGGAGCCATGAAATTGACAAGACAGCCAACAGAGGATATAAGTAAGGCAGTGTCTACACTGACACCACATCACCCTACCTACACCAAAAATAACTCCACCTCCGTGAGTGATGTAGGGCTTATTATGTCAGTGTAGTAGGGCACTTACATCAGCAGGAGCAAGGCTGTACACTGACAAAGTTAGGTCAACATAAGGCAGCTTATGTTGACCTAACTGTGTAGTATAGATCAGGGCAGAGTTTCACAAGCATTTTTTAACCTTCAAGAATTAAACTTGCAATAGATTTCTTGGAAGTAGGACTAATTTATTTTTATTTTTCAAATACACCTAAACACAAAAGCAGTAACTTGACTAAAGTTTCCTTGATTTACTCTTTCCCTTTTTAAATTAAATGCATGTTACAAGGGCTAGCTTTGACAGAATCCCTACCTCACTTCCAGGCACCACTCAGGTTTTACCTCTCCACTGCTTCCAGCAACACACAAAACGTGAGTATTAAGCACAATTGGGGAGGTGGGGGGAGGGGTGGAAAACAGCTCCATTGTTATGCACATAATCAATTTGTTTTCCTTTTATTAGACAAATACGGGCATTGTTTGGGTTAAGCATTGCATCTTTATTTCACTATTCCCAAACTTCAGGGATGCAAATTAAGTTTATCATTAAGGTTACATTAACAAAAAGAAAGAAAACAGCAGAGATGGCACTCACATAATGACATTTGTATCACCTATTAATGAAAGTATTGCTTATTACAGCTAAAAGTCAAACTATAACAAAAGCCCTTTGAAGAGTTTTGTGTTAAAGCTTATCCAAGGCAAACCTTAAAGGGCATAGACTATGTCTGCATTAAGTATCATCTTACTGTCTCAGATGTTTCTTATTCTAAAGTTATGCATGTGTTAAATTTAACTGAATTACATAGCAACATGCAATTTGAGTGTATCGGATATGCTGTAGAGTGGTGGGTGATCATTTAGTATTTGTATCATGATAGCACCCAGATGCTCCATTGAAGAACATGCTTTGGGGCATTCTGAGAATTTCAGAATCTAAAAAAAGTTGGCTTCAAACCTTCGATTGTAATCTACAGTACAATCATGAAATTTTTTCCTGTAGTCTTTTTAGAATAGCAATGATATACACACACATCTGGTGCATTTTTAAAAACTGAAAAGTAATGTAATGTAAGAGCAGGCAAAGCACATAAGGGATTACATGGAGAAAAAACAGTGCCACAATGAAAATAGGAAAAGTTTTAAAATGGCAGAGACTAGGAAATGCTGGTAAATCAGAAATCACAAAAACATTTAAAAACAAACAAACATATATAGTACTTGTTTTTAGTGTTTTAGTTTAAGAGCCAAAATATCCAAATAATGAAGACACTGATTTGAAATTTTAACATACAATCTACTCAAACTGTAACCTACCTGGAACGTATACATTTTAGAATTGCTAAACATTTTGGTGACTAAACCTTTTATCTGCTGCCTTTCTGGTAAGTGGGCCATGAGATAATGTACCCAAAAAGATACTTAGAGTATCTGAAAGCTATTAGGAAAAATTCGTAACTTAAGTGAACAATCAGATACAATAGTGTATGCCAGGGATTCTCAAACCTTCTTTGCTGAAAGAAGAACAGGAGTACTTGTGGCACCTTAGAGACTAACAAATTTATTAGAGCATAAGCTTTCGTGGACTACAGCCCACTTCTTCGGATGCATATAGAATTGAACATATATAGAGGAGAGTCTCTAAGGTGCCACAAGTACTCCTGTTCTTTTTGCGGATACAGACTAACACGGCTGTTACTCTGAAACCCTTCTTTGCGGAGACATTCTTTGAAAGTATTTAGGGCTGTGATGTCCCCACATTGCCCTCACCCCCTTCCAACCACCCATACTATGCCACCCTTACTTCTGTGCTGCTTCTGCTGGCAGCGCAGCCTTCAGAGCCGGGCATGCAGGCTGCAGCCACCACTCTCTGACCACCCCGCTTTGGTGGCAGCACAGAAATAAGCGTGGCAATACTGTGACCTCCCTACAATAGGCTTACAACCCCCTTTTGGGTCAAGACCCCAAGTTTGACAAATGCTGGTGTATGCTATTAAAGGAAACGTGGTCAGCCGAGATCACTTGCGTTGGGAATCAACCACACAAATTCCAGGCCTAAAATGGTACTTAAGTCTCATCAGGATCAGCCTTAACTGACTTGCAAACATGAAAGACTACACTGTAATTCACCAGGATAAATGAAAGTTTCCTTTAATTAGCCATCGTCCCTTCGGCTGTGATATTAAGTATACCAAAAGATAGACAACTGCTAGAGATTCTATTTTGAATATTAGGTCTGGTCCATAGTTGTGTTGTTATATGATCGTTCCCTACTGTACGTATACCAATGCTTTGAGCTGGATTTAGCATTCCATTATGGAGATTATTCCACAATTTAAATAGAATTGGTAGGCTAACTCAATTAAAGCTCACAATTCTAGTGTCATCCTATTTCTCAAACTCCCATGGAAGAGACAATTCTTCATTCCTTGACCTTTATATCCTTCTAACACATAGAAATAACCCATCTCATCGTTTAGTCAAATTACACAAACGTATCTTTTAATCTACCCTCAAAAAACCTATCCAACTCTCTAATTATTGCTGTAACTCTCTGGAATCCTTCTAGTTTATCACTATCTTCTTGACCACAAGAGAAAAAAATAAAATAAAGGGGGAGAGAGAAATGAAGCTTCCTTCTGAATGCATGGGTGGTACAAACATTTTCAAATTTGATTTTATTTCATTTATTTTAAAATTTAATTTAGTTAAATTAACAGTAGTTTAAGTGGCCAAAGAAAAAGTGCCAGTCATCTTATCAAAAAGTTCAGAAACATACAAGCAAAATTAACTTGCATAAACTTTTTAATTAACCAAAACCAGTACAATTTAAGACAATCCACAGATGTTACACCTTTGTAAGGAAGCATTAGTTGCAAAAAAAAAAAAAAAAAAAAAAAATCTTTGACTTCACTTAGAAGCAACACTAAAGAGGCCTGTCCTCTAGTTAAGTCAATGGAATGGAGTTTAGGACATCTGGTTTCAATTCCTGCTCTGCCAGAGTTCCTACCAGACCTTTATCTGTTCCTCAGTTGCCAATCTGTAAAAGGGAGATACTACTACTTCCTCTCTCTCACTCCATCTTGTTTATTTAGATTGCAAGTTCTTCAGGGCAGAGACTATCCCATAGTTCGGGAAACACTCCTGCAGTAGGGCACAGCAGACAAACAGACTTAACTGCTCTTTGTAGTTTCATCTTTTGTTTTGAAAGGAGTTTGTCTCCCACTGTTTTGGCTTTGGAGAAAGCCTTGAAAATGCTACCAGAGCGGAACTGATGCAGTAGCATCTGCCCAATTTCGGAGAGCCCAAAATGATAGTTTTTAGGTGTCAAGTGACCCATTAGTTTCATCTGAATTAGGCAGCACAGACATCAAGGATGGTACTTTAAATGCAAATGCTTAAAAGTTTTCACTCCTCAAAGCATGCACAAAAGGAGAGCACGTACGTTATAAACATCTATTCCAGCATTTTCCAAAATAGGGGGCACAAAGCAGTTGAGGAAATATATAAAGTAAGGCTAGGCCTACACACAAACTTTCACAATTATGTCCGCCAGGAGTATGTAGTGGTGTGATCCCAACATAGCTGTGCTGGGCAAGAGCCCCTGTAGAGATGCCATTATTTTGCTTATGTACATAAACGATTTGCAAAGCAAAAACTAGAGAATACAACACAACAAAACTATGTTTCAAAACGGAATACTCACAGCAAGAAAGATTTGGAAATAGTTTCCTTGCATAAACCAGTTATAACTGTTTAATAACTAACATTGACATCAGAAGTGCTGAATTACTAATCTCGGTAGAATAAAAAGAATTGTATACTTCCAGTAATAACGACATTTGAAAGTACACTTGTGATAAAGTCAGGTTGAGTCAATAGTTAAACCTGTAACTTGCTTTCTATTGTACACAGTGTTATGAACACTCGATCCCTCAAAATCCTTTCCACCTGAAGTATAGTTTCCTCAAACATGGAGGGAGGGGGGAAGGGAGGTGAGAAGATCTTTGTAGACCATCTTTAAATTGCAAATCTCAAGTCATTTGTGTAATTAAACACTCAGTTTTTTCCAACAATTTAAAATCAGAAGAATAAACTAAACTGTCTAATCAGGACAAACCCTTAGTGTGGACAGTTATACTGGCATCGGAGTGCTTAATCAGCATAACTTGTTTGACTGTTAGTTAAACCAATGCAAAAAACAAAAGCTACCCCCATACATTTTTTGCACCGATGTAAGCATATTGGTTTAAAACTGGTAATTATTGGTCCCAAAAAACTGTGCAGACAAATTCTGAATGTAGACCAGTCCCTGGGGCAGAGAGGGTTTGATTATTTAAAGATTTGACTTATAAATTATCAAAGATAGCTCAGTGTAGCAGTGCAGGTTGTATTCATCAGTCCTGGACAAATGCTCTTCCAGGGTTCCAGTATTTAGACTCTTCAGGGAAGGTTGAAGGGTTGTGGTGAAGAGAGACAAACTATCATTTAAAAAAATCCAGATGGATGGATAGATGGATGGATATATATAGAGAGAGAGAGAGAGAGAGAGCGCGCGCACGCGCGCCCTTCTCTTTATGAAAGGTTTTCAAAATGCAAACCAATGCGGAGGGTTTACGTCATGGAAATTTCTTTAAACAAAGAACAAAAACAAAAGAAGAGTCCCTCAACCAGACACAGTTACACTCTTGCCTGTCAAACCTCTCGCATCCTCAGTTGTTAGCCATACATATTAGGACAGGGGTTCTAAAACTGGGAGTCGTGAGGTTATGATGTGGGGGTTGCGAGTACATACACGAAACAGAGCAACTGCTATCAAATATCATTTAAATCTAGCGTTTTAGAAAATTACCCGCTTTTCCGTCACAATGTAGTGTATTTACTTCAAAAAGTATTGTAAACATAAATGCAGCGATCATTGTTCCTAAACATAATATTTGTATTATCACCAGTTTAAGGAAATTGACTCTGAGGATTATAGTCATGTGTCGTCTTGAGACTAAAAAGATAGGATTGAGACAACATCCGAGGGCTTAATTGGTCAGCAGCTGAAGAGTTGCATTAAACTGCAGACCAATGAGAACACTGAGATCGGCAAAAAGGGATTAATAATTTCACAGACACACAGCAGGAACAAACTGACGGGGGGCTTGTGGGTGCTAAAATTTATCTTAGGTCCTCCCACTCCATAGCCACCCCTGCAAAGTTCAAATGTTACGCAGAATAAGGATGGCACGGTATGGCACTGCCATCCTTACTTATGCAGTTTGCAGTGCTGCTGGCAGTGGCACTGTCTTCAGAGTTGGGCGCCAAGCTAGCAGCCACCGCTCTCCAGCCGCCCAGCTCTAAAGGCAGCACCACTACCTGCAGCAGCGCAGAAGAGTGGCAAATGGGGCATTTTTTCAATGCTGTGAAAAAAAAAAAAAAATAAGTGGTATTAACCAATTTTATTCAGCCGGTCCCCCCCAGTATTAAACAGTAATTATTTTTTAAAAATAAACTTTTCTGCTTATAACAATTTGATAAAAATGTGTTTTAGTCTTAATTTAAAAGCAGTGAGAAAAAGGTAAATTGATTTTCAACAACAGAGTTATAAATGCAGCATTTAAAATAATGTTCAATATAAAACTTTTTAATTTATAAGGGGGGGAGAAAAATCACACTCAGAAGCTCGCTGTCTGAAAGGGAACATCAATACAAAAAGTTTGAGAGCCACTATACTAGGGGAAGGTGGCAATATGCTCTTTGAAAGGGAGGTGGCAAAGAGACATCAACAGAAACCACCAACATACATTAGATAGTTAATAAGTAATTGATATTGGTATTTTTCAGAGCAATTTTTCTTCCTCTCTTCCCCCTCCCCCCAAAAAGTTTAAGTACCAAAATAGTTCAACTGGACAAAAGAAAGTTTGATTTGGAAATGCTGCCACAATGCCTCAATGGGAGTTGTAGTTAGGATGCCTTATGCACCCCATTCTCTTCTACAGGCAGGGCCCTGGTCACACCACATTTCCTAAGATGCGCCAAGGGCCTCCTCTGTTGGAGATAGGAAACAGTACATCATGGTAGATTTAATTCAGCCAGGGAAACTGACCTATAAAGAATGAGGCACTGTGGCAGCATAAACCTTCAAGGTCCCTCCCTCCCCCTGCCCCCGAAAGCAGACACTTTCCACAAAAAACCACAACTAATTTAGTCAAGAACCCAGTTTTCCATCAAAAGTAATTTCAACATATAAATTTTGAGCTGCCCCAATAACTATAGTATCCCAATGATTTGAATTAATAGCTACTTTACAACTAAAACCCACAAAAGTTTTATTTATGACTGTTTTAATTTTAGTTAAATGTGGAAGCTGCAAGCTCTTCCACCTGTACAAGTATACCTATACCTTTTATCCTCAGCAATTGCAAAAGAATAGAATGACATCCAAGGTAATTCAGAGGCTACCTTCACAGAAGGCATAACTTCTACTACTTATGCCAGTGACTAAGTGACTCATTACTTTCATAAGGCCTATAGCAAAACTGGCAGGGATTCCATCTTAATAATGGCTGTTTCAAACATTGTAGTCAGCTCTTGAAAAAGCAGTCTTCATATGTTTCACAGAGACCCTTAAAACCAGATAAAGCTTGAAATTAGTGCTACAGACCCAGAACGTGCTATAGTAACACAGAGGTCAAATTCATAATATAAGAACAAAAGGCCTCCAATAAATTAGAGAACAAGCATTTTCCCCCCACAACATGTGCAAAACTTATGGATTGTATGGTAAAGAGTAAGAAGTGAAAAATATTAGTTCATGTGGAATGTGACTAACGCATGACACGCTCCCCAAATTTAGTTGAACCTTAGTAACTTCGGCCCAAACCAGTGATCCACCTAGTCCAGTATTCTGTTCTACAGTAGCTAGTAATGAGAACTTTCAGAAGAAGTTGCAGATCCCTTTCCCTCTGCATAGACTAGATTATTGTACAACAACCAGTCAACTGGGAAATATTCTTCCACACTGTAAGGTACGGGATGCCCAATTCCTTTCTGACACCATGAAGCACCTGTGCTTGCTGCTGTAATTATGAAGTCAGGAGTCAAAATGAATGACCTTTGAGCTGTAGAAGAATTTCTGTAGTCCTAGTCATTTGATAAAGTTTGAATATTGGAGGACGTCTATTCTAGTAATTTATAAACTACATGAAAGAATGCTTGACAGGTCTCAATAGCACTCTGTAGGAATTTTTTTTTTTTTTTTTTAAGTATGAAATGGAGAAAATCAAGTGTGTACTTTGATAGTCTTTGGACTTCCTGCAGGATGCCACCAAATGTGGGATTAAATTTTTTAAAGTATTATTAACAAATTTAATACGTAAACATGGAGAACGAAAGCCACCAGAAACATAAATGGAGGATGTTACATACAAGTTTATTTACGTGGATGGTTACATGCTTGTTGCATGCACTCCAGAGATCCTCTAGTTCACCAATAAATTGTGTGTTTTTGGGGTTGCGGGGGGGGGGGCGCGAGAAGAGTAGGGGAGGACAACAAAACAAAAATCACCACACTCCAAGGTGGCAATAGAGAGCACACACTAGACAAAGTGATCTTAACACTTAGGGACTAAAAAGTATGAGCACACTGACACCGATTCCTTTCATGCCATACTTCCCAGCAATTAACAGAAGAGGGGGCTTGGAATGAGTGAAGAAAAGGTGGTATATAAAAAGAGGTCTTATAAAAATTCAAATACATTGTGCTTCTTAACGTATTTGTCGCAATCAGTGATAGCGAATCTGGGTTATGCAGCAACAAGTAGACTACTCAATGTAATGCCCTAGGAAAGCTGAAAGTTTAAATTGTAATATATTCAGTTCTCCCATTGGGTACTTAATCTAGTCCTTTATGGTGCATAAATAATTATTTCTTAGGCTGTCTCTACACTGGCAGAGCATTTTTGCCCAGAGTTTGGTTGCTGATAAAAAAAGCACTTAAAGAAAATTGCTGGTGTGTGTTCACATTGTCTTCCAATGGTGGCATAGTACATTCACACCTGCAGCACTTGCATCAGCAATGACAGCAATCCCACAGTGCAGATCTCTCCCTTCTGCCGCTAAGTCTTCTGGGAAGGTGGAGGGGGATCGCAGGGCATCATGGGTCTGGGCTCACTGCGCCATGATGCACTGCTCAGGGATGCCCAGAGGATTCAGGGGGCCTGGGGTCTTCGGCGGCGGGGGTCCTTCTGCTCCGGGTCTTCGGGGCACTTCGGCGGCCGGTCCCAGAGCGGAGGAAGCCCTCGCTGCCGAAGACCTGGAGCGGAAGCAGCTCTAGGTCTTCGGCAGTGGGTCCTTCACTCGATCCGGGTGTGTTTGGCGGCACTGAAGGACCTGCCACCGAAAACTCTTGTGGGGGCCCCTGAAAACTCTTGTGGCGGCCTCTGCGAGGTCTGGGGCAAATTGCCCCACTTGCCCCGCCCCCCGGGGCAGCCCTGGCATAGCTTTCTGTCCCAGCGTACCACATGCTTCCATCTTCAGTTCATGACATTTTTCAACATCCCTTGATTTCTGCTTGCCCCACCACAGGAATGGATCCCACACTGATTTCCACTAGCACACCACGAATAGCAGTGGAGTTAATCTTAATGTTACAAAGGCAATGGCAGTCACAGTTGCTAGACACTGTGTCCGACATGGAAAGCAGCAACATTAGATTGCTTTTGGCATTCATGGAAGAGCTGAACACAGTGGAACGTTGCTTTTGGGCTCAGGAAACTAGCACAGAGTGGTTGGATTGTATCGTTATGCAGGCCTGGGATGACGAGCAGCAGCTGCAGAACTTTCAGATGTGGAACTTTCCTGGAACTGCGTGCTGAGCTTGCCCCAGCCCTGTGGTGCAAGGACACCCAAATGAGAGCTGCCCTCTTGGTGAAAAAGCGTGTGGAAATCGCAGTGTGGAAGCTGGTGACTCCAGACTGCTACCAGTCAGTCGCAAACCAGTTTGGAGTAGGAAAGTCGACTGTTGGGGCTGTGTTAACGCAAGTGTGCAAGGCCATTAAATCGTATCCTACAGCGAAAGACCACGACTCTTGGCAACATGCGTGAAATTGTGGATGGCTTTGCAGCAATGGGATTCCCTAACTGGAGGGGCGATGGACTATGCCTGCCATCTAATTCTGGCACCAGACCACCTTGCAATGGAGTACATCAATCGGAAGGAGTACTTCTCCGTGTTTTTGCAGGTGCTTGTGGATCACTCTGGGCGTTTCACTGACATCAATGCAGTGTGGTCCGGAAAGGTGACTGTATTTTTAGGAACACTGGCCTGTATAGAAAGCTGCAAGCAGGGACTCTCTTTTCAGACCAGAAGATCACTGTAGGAGAAGTCGAAATGCCCATAGTGATGCTGGGAGACCTTGCATACCTCTTAATGCCATGGCTCATGAAGCCGTACACTGGAAACCTAGATAATAGTAAGGAGCAGTTCAACAGGCTGATTAGGTGCAGAATGACCACTGAACATGTGCGTGGCCAATTAAAGGTGCGCTGGCGATGCTTACATGGCAGGTTAGACCTTAATGAGAAAAATACTCCCACGGTTATAGCTGCATGTTGCACACTGCATAATATTTGTGAAAGGAAGGGCAAAAAATTTACACAGGGGTGGACTGCCGAGGCAGAACGCCTGGCTGTTGATTTTGAGCAGTCAGATACCAGGGCGATTAGAGGGGTGCAACGTGTGGCAATAAGAATCAGATGCCTTGAGGCAACACTTTGAAAATAAAAACCAGTAATGTTTGTTGCTATGCTTGGGACTGTAGTGGTTAATTAAATTTGGTATGCCAGGAAGCAGTTGTGATTGTTAAGGCCTAGGATTCAATGTAAGGAATTGATAAAAGTGCCTGTTGATTTGCAGGTGTCATCTGCTATTATAACTTGCATGGAAAAAATAAAAAGTGCTTAAAATTCAAAGAACTTTGCTTTTATTGCCAAATAAGCCACAACACACCACCACATGCACACACAGATTTTTGGTGGGGGAGAAGATACTGGGGGAGATTGACTTTCAGAGCTGAGCATAAGTCCAGCTTTCATTTGAAAAGCTGTGTGCGGGAGTGTAGTGTAGAGGAAAGCGCGAAATGCCAGAAAGCGGAAAGGAATGCGCAGGGGGAGTTTGTGGAGCGCATGAGAAAGAGTTCTGAATGTGCTGAAGGGGAGGGCGTGCATGCATCTGCTCAGTCTGGACCATGTCAGTTTGATGCTCCAAAATTTGTATCAGCGTCTCCGTGGCATCCCTATTGTATGCATCATTTGATTTTCTTTCCTGTGTGTTGCTTTCCCTCCATTTCTTGTATTCAGTCTTTTCTGCCTCTGACTGCAGCAACACCTCCCAGAACATATCTTCCTTGCTTCGTCTTGGGCGTTTTCTTATCTGGCACAGATGCCCTGCTGCTGTTGGGGGGACAGGGGGGTGGACTTCTCAAGGTCATGTCTGGAGAGGCATAATTAACAACAAACAGAAGCACTATTGTCAACGACACACAGAGCATTGAAACACTACATTAAAATACACAGCTGGTAACATACTTATCACTTTCTCTGTGACCCTAGGCAAGCACCCATGTGGAAGAACACCCCAAAGATGGTGAGTGAACCCAAGGTCAGGGGCATTGTTCATTGTAGAAAAGCAATGTGAAAGGGTCGTGGGGCACTTATGGGGGGCAACACTTTAAATTTTCCCATCATTATCCACAGGTGGGGTCACTATGGAAGATCTCTCACTCCTGAGGGTAAGCAAGGAAGCAAGGGTGCATCTGCTACACACTTGTGGCTTCCGCCCCAATCGCTATGCTGCTTACCTGTGTGCAGCTTTGGGCCCTGCCCAAGTGTCTCTCAATAGGGGAAGGAACAAAGCAATTATGCCAAGGAACCTCTGGCAGAGGATTGCTGTGTACCTCCAGGAAAGTTTCCTAGAGATCTCTGGAGAATTCTCAGAGTGCATCAACTCCCCGTTTCACCGTACTGCCTAGCTGCATGGGGAAGTGCCTAGCACACAGAAACACAGCCAGCCTTGTATATTTCTCTGCCCTGTCCTCTCCTTGTTCTGCCTCTCCAGAGAGCGACTGCAGAGACTGGCTAGACACCTCTAGAGTAGGGAGCAGCTCCTGACTGGACGCACCACTGGGCAACCCCGTCGTGGGCTTCACAGCTTCTCCAACCTCCATCTCTTCATTAATGACTTCCTCCTCTGGGTTAGGTACACTTTCCACTGGCTTCAGACCTGCCGAAGTATCCACAGTTCTTTTGGTGGTGGAAGTGGGGTCTCCATCGAGGATAGCGTCCAATTCCTTATAAAAATGGCAAGTCTGGGGCACAGCACCGGAGTGACAGTTTGCCTCCCTCGTTTTGTGGCACGCGTTCCTCAGCTTCTTCACCTTTGCTCTGCACTACAACATGTCCCACTCAAATCCCTTTTCGCACAAGCTGCACACAAGCTGGCTGTAGGTACTGAAATTCCTATGGCTAGAGGGCAGCTGGGACTGGACAGCCACCTCTCCCCAAACACTCAGATCCAGGAGCTCCACAGTGGTCCAAGTGGGAGATAGTTTGCTGCATGGAGCCGCCACGTTCACCTGGGAGGGTGCGATGTGAGCTCTCTACATCAAGCAAATAGGAAGGGGAATTTCAAAATTCCTGAAGCTTTAAAGGGGGAGTGGTGGAAGGTTGTTTAACTGGGGGCAGAGTTGAAACTACTGACCAAAGTGGTTAAGATGGGCATTCTGGGACACCTTCCAGAGGCTAATAACAGCGCTAAAATTAAGCACGGTGTCTACAATGACACTACAGTGATAAAACCTTGGTGCAAAAAGCCTTGACTCTCATCGAGGTGGGCTTTTTTGTTTTGTTTTGCTTTGTTTTTTTAAAAACAGCGCCGCAACTGAGGAGTGTTGTCGCAAAAAATGGCTTTGCAGCGTGTACGCCTCTGCTATTTCATTGCCAAAAGGCAGCTTTTGGCAAAAAAGCTTGGCAATATAGACCAGCCCTTAGAATTAGGGGCTCATATACATTAATTACCACATAATAAAGTGAACTAGTCTAAAATGAAGATTAAGGAGCCAATCATGTTAAATATGGCTTTATATTTCTTGCCAGATACAAGTGGGTGAGAGAAGAACAATAAAATAAATAAATAAATAACCCAATCATTGCAGCTGTTATTGGTGTGTGCTGTATGCAGTCCAATTACAATTGGAATGACAAACTTACTTAGCAACAATCCACATTAATTTCCAATGAACTTTGCATATATTCAACAGCATTCATGCTTGCTTTATTAGCTTTTAAACAATTCAATACTTGTTAGTCTTCGCTTTTTTGTCTCAATGTGCTTTATATTATTTTCTGTCCAACACTACCTTTCCAACCCACGTACAAGCAAAGCCAACAACTACCAGGCACAACTTGAGTGACTTAAATTTTTATAACATGCCCGTGAAAATGCACCCAACCGTTTCACATCTAAGTCACAAGTTAAGATGGATTACTCATGGATTTGGCCTTTTCAAAGAGCTGGACAAGGCTATCATAAATCACTAGACATCGTTACAGGTCAGGCATTTCCTTTAAAATACAATATATTTTTTGATTGACAAATTGAAAAGAATCATTGTTCAGCCACAAAGGACAATAAGAGAAAGTGCCAAAAGACAGATTTAAACATTTACTTGCCCTGATTTCCAGTAAACAGGTAGAACTGGCAAAGTTTTTTTGGAATGGAGTGTTTAAAATTAGATGTCTAAAATCTTTGACATCCAACTTCTAATCAATTTTGTTAAAGAGCCCTGTATAGCAACAGCACTGACAAGAAACTGTTCAACGATTTTTCCTACAACATGAAATTATTTCTTCTTATTTCTGCTTTCAAGATGTACATAACCTGTGCTACTTTGTGCAGCAAATTAGGCCAATAAGTAAGCTTTTCAATGGGGCACTCCAATTTGCTTCAGAAATCAGACAGATTCTGGACTACTTTATATCTCAAGAGGACAACAGAAAACAAAATGCTTATTTAACAAATTAAGTATATCTTAATTGTACTTTTTTTTTTGTTTTTTTATAAAACATTAAAGCACTATCCGAGAGATGCTCTGTAATCAACATTTATACTTCAGCTAAGTATACTCAACTTTGACTAAAAGACATCTACTCTTGTTGATACTTCACTGCTAAGGACAAGCTACTGTGTCTCCAAGGCAACCTGAAACTAATTTACCCAGTGAGGCCCTCTGGTTTCTGGAGCAGCTTTAAGTCAAAGAAGCATTTTGAACAGGGAACAATACAATCAGTACAGTGAACACTGTGTTATTTGTTTTGCTATTAAATTCAAACTGCTTATGTTGTCCCATTCAATTTTCAACTTACTGAAGATTTTTGTATTGATAACAATACAAATGCAATATAGAAGCAATTAAATCAGGCAGTGGGGTTTGATGGTTTTGGCACCTTAAAAGGGAGTTTAGTATTATGGGAGAAACATATTAGCTGTATATTTCTGATATAGTTATCTTTATGTAGTAAAAGAGCAGCTATTTGCACCTCTTAGCCACTGTTGCAAACTTTGGAAAACACTGCAAGTGTTAACAGAATATAGACCAATGAAAAGTTTTCTTGGCAATCTTAGTAATTTAAATGAAACTCAGATTCTAGAGCATAATGCTATGAACAAGAGGGTGGTATCTATAGCAAATTCCATGATCACGGTTTTACACTGTGAACGTTCAGGGCCCCAGCTACACCAACACAAACCTACAATATTTTATAACTTATTCAAGCCCTGACCTGAAGATTTGTGAAACTAACACTACTCTGATTTAAATATTTGATTTTAAGTAGTTAAGAGCCAAACAATTTCATAATTAGACTAATAACTTCAGATTTTGTTCAAGTCTGTCTAGAAATGATTGTTAGTCAAACTCTTCAGCAAGTGCTATGTATCACTACAAAAAAAAGGCAGCTTTTTAAAAGCTTTTCCTATTTTCATTCTTAAAGCTGAACCAGATTGTCATTAAAGAACAACCTATTTCATGCTTATATTTTGTTATAAAGGATGATCATTTTTAGGGCTGTCAGTTAACTCATGTGATTAACTCAAAAAATCAATCATGATTAATCACAGGTTTAATTGCACTGTTAAACAATAGAATACCAACTGAATTTTTTTTCAAATATGTTTGAATTTTTCTACTTTATCAAATATATTGATTTCAATTACAACTCAGAATACGAAGTGTATAGTGCTCACTTTATATTATTTATTACAAATATTTGCACTGTAAAAGTGAAACGGAATAGTATTTTTCAGTTCACCTCATACCGTAGTGCAATCTATCGTGAAAGTGCAACTTACACATGTAATTTTTTTTAAAACAAACGCACTCAAAACAAGGTAAAACTTTAGAGCCTACAAGCTTCATGCTGATGACTTGTTAAAAAAAAAAAGTGTTAATTAAATTTGTGACTGAACTCCTTGGGGGAGAATTGTATGTCCCCTGCTCTGTTTTACCTGCATTCTAACATATATTTCATATTACAGCAGTCACGGATGATGACCCAGCACATGTTGTTCATTTTAAGGACACTTTCCCTGCAGATTTAACAAAACGCAAGGGAAATACCAACGTGAGATTTCTAAAGATAGCTACAGCACATCCCAAGGTTTAAGAATCTGAAGTACCTTCCAAAATCTGAGGGGGATAAGAGGTGGAACACGCTGTCAGAAGTCTTAAAAGATAAACATTACAGTGCAGAAACTACAGAACCTGAACCACCAAAAAAGAAAATCAACCTTCTGCTGGTGGCATCTGACTCATGATGATGAAAATGAACATGTGTCAGTCCGCACTGCTTTGGATCATTCTCAAGCAGAACCAGTCACCAGCATGGACGCATGTCTTCTGGAATGGTGACCAAAGCATAAAGGGGCACACGAATGTTCAGCATATCTGGCATAAAAATACCTTGCAACACCGGCTACAAAAGTGCCAGGTGACATTGTAAATCAGAAGCAGACCGCATTATCTCCTGTAAATATAAACAAACTCGTTTGTTTTGTTTTTGAGTGCAGTTATGTAACAAAAACCCTGCATTTGTAAACTGCACTTTCACATTAAGGAGATTACAGTACTTGTATGAGGTGAACTGAAAAATACTGTTATCCTTTTTACAGTGCAAATGTTTGTAATAAATATAAAGTGAACACTGTACACTTTGCATTCTGTGCTGTAATTGAAATCAATATATTTGAAAATGCAGAAAAAACATCCAAAAATATAATAAACAACAGAATAGACTAACCATGACATTAATCACAATTTTTTTAATCTTGCAATCAATTAATTTTGTTTGACAGCCCTAATCATTTTAAGTGACTTGCCTTATCAACATTCTCTTGAAGCATAAGTAAGTAGCCTCTAATCCAGTGGTCTCCAACCTTTTTACGCACAAGATCGCTTTTTGAATTTAAGTGCAACACAAGATCTACTCTGCCCCTTCCCCGAGGGCTGGGGGTGTGGCAGGGGGTTGGGGTTTGGGGGGGAGGGGGGGCTGGTTCTGGACTTGGTCCGAGGGGTTCAGAGTGCAGAAGAGGGCTGGCTCTGGGCTGAGCCTGGGGCAGGAGAGTGGGGTGCAGAAGGGGACTCCGGGCTGAGCTTGAGGCAGGGGGATGGGGTACTGGCTCTGGGAGGAGGGGGTCACGACTGGGGCAAGGGGTTCAGGGTGCAGAAGGGGGTATGGGGTGCTGGCTCTGGGGAGGGGCTCAGGGTGCGGGCTTCTGCCGGGTGGCTCCCGGTTGGCGGGGCAGCCCCTGCCCCACGCCGCTCCTGGAAGGAGCCAATGCACCCCTGTGTCCCCCCCCCCCGCTGCCCCTCTGCAGGCACCACCCCCGGAGTTCCCATTGGCCACAGTTCGCTGTTTCTGGTCAATAGGAGCTGCAGGGGCAGTGCCTGCAGGAAGGAGCAGCGTGTGGTGACCCCTGCCCCTGCCCCTCCCCCGGGGCCACAGGCTGCTTCCAGGAGCAGCAGGGAGCCTGCCTTAGTGGCAGTCCCACGGCACCACCAGCTGGAGACTGCGATCAACTGGGAGAGTCTTCAGGATAGACCAGACGATTGCGTTCGACCAGTTGGTGAACACCGCTCAAATCCATAATGTTGTAATACTTCCACTGTGGGCTCCAATAAGTTCTCTGCCCCCTTTCTTTCTGCTACTCTTCCTCCCCTCAAAGGCTTCAGGAACTAATTTTACCAACCTGTTTTTACTGACTTTTTGTAATGTGAACTATAGATATAAAAGCAAACAACAGATTTATTCTGTTTAAGATTCTTTGTCTTCAGACACTGGTGATGCCTTCAGTCTCCATGGATGGAACTTACTGAGCATGAAAATAAGAGTGCGTACTGCATCTCTCAGGAACGCACAGCAGAAGATAACAGAAGTTGCAGCATAACAGACTGACATACTTCAAGCACCTGACTAGACTTTCTCCAAGCCAAGGGAGGGGAAATGGACACCTAAAAAGAAGGGTAAAGGTGCTACCTGTATGAACCCAGGTCTCTCCTGGTTAGTGAATAGTGCATTAATTGATCAAAATTACAATGTTTTCCCATGGTAACTGAAAGAAGTTCTCTTTTTAAAAATGTCCATTCAGAAGATTGAAGAATTCAGTCTGCTTTTGGGCTGCAGCACTCATATGTCCTCTAGAGAAATTCTTAAAAATCAAATATTGGAACAAATTAAGTCATTCACCAAACATTAGGTATTCTACAATAAATAAGCACTTACTTCATTTCCATGTTTCTGCAGAAATTCTATTTCCTGTTGCGTGAATGTGGTCATGGAGATAGATTTAACCCTGTGGGGTGGATTTAAACCTCGCCTAAAGAAGTAAAACAAATGTGTCAGTATTCTGAAAAATCAAAATGTAATACCTCTTCTGTATTTCCAATAAGCTACAACAATTTAAATTAAAATATGGTTCAAGAGCTGGTCTTGGGAAGATATGCAGTGAAATTACACTCAATCTAGTGAGCCCTGAATGGTACTGTATATTTAATATACTATACACAAACACACAAACTACATTAAAGGAATGTTAAGCCTGCAAAGTTAATCCCCAAAAGTTTGCTTGTACAATCTTAATTTTGGCTCTTTGTTAATTACGATAGGTTTTTGTTACATAACTTTTTTCCTACAGTCCAAGTCTCCCTCCCTCAGCGCTTCATCCAATCTCCGTGAATTACCCCCATCCTCTTTCCCCTCCATCCCGGCTTCTTCTCCCAGTCTTTGCCCAGCCAGTCCCAGTTCTCCCCCCCCCCCCCAACAGATCTTGCTCTTTTGTCAGATCTTTGACCTCTCCCCAACCCTACCACTAGTCCTCAGTCCCAGTCATTTTGCCTAGTTAATTTCAGTTTCTATCCCCATCTGCCAGTCTCCCTGCCCACCCTGCCTTTGCTCCAATTTAGTCCATCCTCCATCCCTATGACTGGCCTTATCCCCTCTACATTCAAAGCCAGGCAGCTTCTTCCTTCACACTGCCTGTGCACCAGAGGGGAAATATGAGATCACAAGAGAGGCACCCTACTTTCAATTCCGGTGCCCAGACCAAGATCCAGCACAGCTGAAATGGAAAGTCTCATTGAGCCCCAAACTAGAACATGCTCAGTGCCAACAGAATCTGAGAATTTGGCTGCTAAAATTAATCTATACTGAGCATGTGTAAGTCACAATTTTTCAAAGGCTTATAATTTGGCCAAATTTGAGCAGATTTTCATTAAAACAGCGAATGGCACATTCCTGACAAAGGCTACACCCCCGTCCCACCAATTTTCAAGTCCTTGCACCAAAGCATGGGTGCACTAGAGCTGCTGAAAGATACCATCACCAGAAATTTTTAACATAAAATTACACTTTTCCCGCTAACTTTGTTCTCCAAAATGGCTGAAATTTCAGAAAGAGATCAGCCTTAGACAGTCACCTGATATGGAAAATTCCAGCCCAAACAGTTAAACGCTGCCATAGTTACAAAAAATTGAAAACAGGATCTTATAATGGGAAGCGTCAGGTAACAGAAAAAAACAACAGGAGTACTTGTGGCACCTTAGAGACTAACAAATTATGCTGAAATAAATTTGTTAGTTAGTCTCTAAGGTGCCACAAGTACTCCTGTTCTTTTTGCGGATACAGACTAACATGGCTGCTACTTTGAAATTAGTAACAGACATGCTACAAACCCTGCCAGTAATATTATAGAAATCATGTTTAAAAACAGTTATGGTTTTGCAAATAGGGAACAATCATTTAAACTAGAGCCTTCTAATGCAATGTATGCACTGGATATGCAAGTGTTAAAATGCCTTTTGCTTTAGCTACACTGCACTCTTGCATCCTATGCAATAATTTACAATAATACAGAGACTGATCTAAAAATGATGTTGCACAACAACAGTTCAGAGTGAAGCTCTGAATGTGGTTTTGGTTTCTAGGGTAGCTCATCACCTGAAACAAGGTTTTGTCAACATTAGTCTAGTGTTTTTGCTGTTGGAGTTCCAGCTGCAAACGCACACCAGCCCCACTGAGGAAGTGATTCAGAGGTAAGGAGCATAATACAAGCTTCTAAGTACTCCTTGAGTGGCTACTCCTAGAGGCTTCTGGCCCCTTTTGTTCAACTTTATTAACCTTGCAACTGTCTTGAAGGACCTGACCCAAGATATGAGATGTCAATCCAGCTTGAGGGATAAGTTCTGTTTTGCCTGAAGGAGTCATTAGATGGGGGAAGGGGGCAGGCAGAGAGGTTTTGGGTGGAATGGAAGTTTTATATTGGGGTTTTATATTATATATTTGTGCTTGTAGTCACTCCCGTTTTGGGGATAGATGGAAAAAACAAAAACATTTAAAACATTAGCCAAGATATAGATATGTTAGTAATATTAGTTTGGTATAAAAAGGGAGATGCCTGCAAAAAAATCCTAAGAATTTATCAATGTGGGGCAATTTCTACTAATAAAGGTTAGCTAATAGAGTTTGTTATTATTCGTTTTTGATATTTAAAACTGGTGTTCACAAAACCTGGCACAGGCTCCTTTTAAACAAGTAACCCCAGTTAAGTATTAGACTGTAAACTCAATAATAGTTCCCATTATAAAGAAAAATCTTATTTCCTTTTGACCACACTGGAAAAGATTTTTGATAAAAAGCAAATAATTCAGTGGATGATAAATCAGACGTTCCAAAGAATTTTTTTTCTTGTTAGACCTCTCTCCTGTAAGGACGAGATTTTACTTACTTTAGCAATTTGGGGTTGAGATGCCTAATTTATTAAGGAGCTTAACTACGGATTTGGGAGGCATCTCCATTTCAAAACGCCTGCTGGTTTTGTTTTGCTGCAAAACATCAATGTGAGTCTTACCAAGAGAATAAACAATTTACAGTTTAATTCCATACCCAATTACATTGAACTCAAAATAGATCTACAGTGTTAAGGGAGTTTCTCCACTCTGAGAACTAATCCTAATTGTGTTGAAGTGAAATATTCACAGCTCCCTGGAATGATCATTTTATCCCACATTTTGGCTGCACAGGCCCCAAATTAAATTCAGATGATATTAGGGATTAGAGGATCAATTTCCAACTAGCAATTTAAATGTGTTGCCATAAAGTGAATAGCTTCCCCAATATACTAAACCAGCTGTTCTCAAACTGTCAGTCGTGGCTCAGGTTACAGGTCCCCTGCGTGGGGCTGAAGCCCTTGGGCTTTGGTTTTGAGCCCCACACACACACACCCTGGGGCAGCGGGGCTTGGGCGGGCTCAGGCTTGGGTCCCTCCTCCTGGGGTTATGTAGTAATTTTTGTGTCAGAAGGGGTCACGGTGCAATGAAGTTTGAGAACCCCTGTACTAAACCATTCTCATGTGCTTCATCAAGTTTCAGAAGTATGATATACCCAGTTGTTTCAAGAAAGTGATCTGGCAGTCTTTACAAAACAGTTGAAGTTATCAGAAAACATGTTAAGCATGTTTAAAAAAAGAGGTGAAGGTTGGGGATGCAGGACATTTTATACCCTACAATAGCCCCCCAATTACAGATCTCTAGTTTCACAAAACACACCCACACTCCCGCAACTCACTTTACTTCCTAGTTGGAAATAATTCAAGTTGGTATCTGGGAAAAAAAGAGGGGATAAATATTGCTCTCTCTTTTTACACTATTTGCTGAGATGAGCAATCTGAAGGAATGCAATTGTACACTCAAAGTCATTCCAAATGTTTGAGGTCCAGCTGACATGGGCAAGAACGAATCTTGGGCTTGCATAGCTAGGCACACATTACAGCAGGAAAAAGTGGGAAATGTGTTCAAGTGTACACATTTAGCTGTAGACCTGCAGAGAGCTTGAGTCACTTCAGCTCTATTCATGTGCAAATACCATATTAACACAGCAAACTCATCTACTTCTGTGATTACACTAGCATTTCTGCCCTTCATTTTGGTTACCATTGCTACAAGAATCTCCTGCGGTCCATGAAAAAACCAAGACTAGTCCAAAGGTAACTGGTCAATAATTAGTCAAAATATCATCAAAAACGGACAAATATTTTAAGCACAAATTAGAACAGTAACAAAAAAAGCGTTTGAGTTGGTGGTCTCCAATAGGCCTAGCCTTAGATACTTTTGCTTAATTACAAAAACAAATTACTAAACTGCGTTATTTTAACTAGAACAATGAAAAACAATGAAATGAAGTTTAGAAAATTAAAGAATAATTATTTTTACAGGTTAGCATTTAAATGTAATGGACTTCAAGATTGAAGAGTTACAAAAGAAAAATTAAACTAAACACACAGCAACTATGCAAGAAAAACAATCATTTTTAAATGCACTTATGCTAGGTAGGAGGCCAATTCTACAAGCATCTTGCTTTTTGCTATTTTTCTTTACCAACTTCAATTGCTTTATCTACATCAGGGGTTGGCAACGTTCGGCACGCGGCTCGCCAGGGTAAGCATCCTGGCGGGCCGGGCCAGCTTTATTTACCTGCTGACGCGGCAGGTTCGGCCGATTGCGGCCCCCACTGGCC
>NC_048306.1:69947252-69954199 GCF_013100865.1 Trachemys scripta elegans | reverse complement strand
CCGCCCCCACTGGCCCGGGACGGCGAACCGCGGCCAGTGGGGGCCGCGATCGGTCGAACCTGCCGCGTCAGCAGGTAAATAAAGCTGGCCCGACCCGCCAGGGTGCTTTCCCTGGCGAGCCGCGTGCCGAACATTGCCGACCCCGATCTACATCTTTGTTGTCATCAAATTCACCAGCATCCCACTCTTCCTCTGGTGATTACTGAGTCATCTTTTCAGATGCCGTTTTTTCCTGTAATCTTAAATTGTGATTCAGGCACCAGCTTCCCAGCAGTAAAGGTCTTCAGTCTATTTCTGGTTTTGAATGGACAATTCCCCAAACTGACCAATTTCATTCTACACATGCAGCAGTACACGGACGTGTTAAAAAATTTCTGAAACCGTAGCCAGAGTGCCAGGAGGACACCCCTTTCCATCACAATGAAGGAGCAAGGTGTTTTGATTTAACTGCTGGGACTGCACTCCACATTGCTTTGCAACTGAACAGGCCACTTCTTGCTTTATAAATTTGCTACCTCCATCAGAACTGTTTGTTCATTTGGAAATCCTTTAAACATTTCAAACAGCTATTAAGAGGTCACAAGCTGAATTACATTAATCTTCAGAAAGGACTTGCCCTAGAAGCATGGATCAAGAGGGTAGGCAGCATTATGTGCAGGAATGATCGCTTGATTTTTTAATGATATTATTTTGTCTATAATCTTTTTCTCTTAGATTTGTGTAGTGGACTGTGAAAAGAACAGTCCATTTACAAAATCTGTTTCTTAATATTCAAGAACCTGTTCCTGGATTCAGACAGACAATGTAGAACTATCATTTTCCATATTCTGAATGGACTGAGCTACAGTTCAAGCAACAAGACAAGGGGGATATGACCCCACCACTTCAACAGAGAAGTGATTGAAGAGTCTTCTTGCATATCTGAAGTTCTTTGAGACATTTAACAGAAGATAACCTTCCTGTGCTCGATGGGTTACTCAAGATGGGTAAAACTGAATGCTTTACTAAAATTAAACAAGTACCATTTTTCAGTGTGTTTCTTTTGTCGTGTCAGAGAGCTTTCAGATCTTCAACATCACCAATGAAAAGCCACATTGTAAGGACAGAACATCCGTCATACGGGTTTCGATACTCGTTTATCAACAAAGCCCAAGCAGCTTTCATATTAGCCACATTGTCAGTCAACTGAAATAACCTTCTGGGAACCAATTCATTGATTATATTTTTCAACTGCTCATCAATTCATTGGGTTATGTGCTAATCCCTCAGATGTGCATCAGAGTAACTCCACAACTAGTGTTTTATTTATCATAAAGTTGATGGTACCCTCATTGTGAAAACTGCTACATCCATCAGACACCAGAGACAGCTTGTGCAATATGAACATCAATCCTCTCTTTCACATAATCTGCTTCGGCATTCGGAAGAGTTCCTGTAAGCCATTTCCTACTGGGTACTTTATAAATTCGATGCAATTTACAAAAATTTCTAGCTTAGAAGATTTTCAACTATATGAAATGGTGTATTGCTGGCATAAATACCTCCGGCAAATATATGGTCAAGTTGGTTCTTCTGGTCAAAGGATAGTCTCTCTGAAAAAAAGTGTTAATTCCAACTTGATGAAGATCAGAACATATGAACATAAGGAAGGCCGTACTGGGTCAGACCAAAGGTCCATCTAGCCCAGTATCCTGTCTACCGACAGTGGCCAATGCCAGGTGCCCCAGAGGGAGTGAACCTAACAGGTAATGATCAAGTGATCTCCACCCTCTGACAGACAGAGGCTAGGGACACCATTCCTTACCCGTCCTGGCTAATAGCCATTAATGGATTTAACCACCATGAATTTATCCAGGTCTCTTTTAAACTCTGTTATAGTCCTAGCCTTCACAACCTCCTCAGGTAGTGAGTTCCACAAGTTGACTGTGCGCTGCGTGAAGAAGAACTTCCTTTTATTTGTTTTAAACCTGCTGCCTATTAATTTCATTTGATGACCCCTAGTTCTTGTATTATGGGAATAAGTAAATAACTTTTCCTTATTATCCACTTTCTCCACAGGAGAACTTCCCAGGAGGAAGAGTTTTCAATGCTGAAACTTATTAGAAGAATTTAAATGCACTTATGCTAGGTAGGAGGCCAACTCTACATATGTAGTGTAGACATAATCTAAGATAGTGTTTGGAAACTACTGATAGGATATGACTTAAATATACACCCAGAGATTCCACACCAGTGTATAAAACTTAGTTTGGAAGAGACTGATAAACATCTCATATAAAAAGTGCTAAATAAAAGCACATTCTATATTAAACATGGAATTATAAAAAGTGTGTTAAATGGATGATTTAAACAAATATAAAACAAGTTTTAAACTGAGAATGTATCTTAGAATTAAAGTTAATAAAAAAGCATGTTAAATACAAAACAGCATTAAAACACTCAGTACTTGCATTACCCTCATTTATAAATGCATCCAATTACCAGGAGATTTCAATGCTGTTTCCACCTGATAATATTTCTGCGTATCTTTAGGACCTCTCTCCTCCACCTGAGCTAGTGCTTTTTAAAGGAGCACTCCCAATCACAGCACAGTTGAAAGGAAATTTTACACACAGAACTGCAACTAAACAAAACTGGTGCAAATGCTGACAGTAGTCCATAATTTACTCCCGAGGGAATTCTGTGCCAAAAAAATAAGAATTCTGCACACAATATATTAAAATTCTGCAAATTTTATTTATCAATAAATAAGTGTGTAGGCTCCAGTGTGGCAGTGGGGGGCCCAGGCCACTGGCTACATGGAGGTGGGAGATCACCCTGCAGCACCCTGCCCCCCGGGACAGGGACTTGGCAGTGAGGCTGCACCCAATCCTGACAGCACAAGGGCCGGTCCTGCCCCTCCATTCCAGGTGCACTAGGTGTGGGCAGGCAGGCTCAACCCAGGAGAATCCAAGTGTGGAGGAGCTTAGTGGGAGGGGAAAGGGGGGAATCCAGGCGTGGGGTAAGAGGGTTCTGTGTGTGGCTCAGTGGTGGGGGGGGTGGATACATAGGGTCTCACTGGGGGGTTCTGGGTGCAGGAGCAATGGGACTCTACAGGGGGGTCCAGGTGAAGGCGGCTGGGTCTCATTGGGAGGGGGAGGGGAGGGGAGGGGAGGGGGAGAAAGATCCCAGGTGCAGCTGGCTGGGATTCAGTGGGGTGGGGGTTTGGATACAGGGGCCTCATCGGGGGGGGGGGGGTTGAGTGGGCCTGCTTATGGGGGAGCCCCAGCTGCAGCAGAGGGGAATGCCACATGCCAGGCTTCCACTCCCCTCCACCCAGATTTCCTTGTCCCCTTCTCTTCTGCATCCCCTCCCCCTTTCTCTCTCAATTGTTCCCTGCCCCATCCCCCTCCCCTTACTCCGACATCCCTCCTCCTTCCTCCCTCAAATGCCTCTTCCCCTCCCCACCATGGGCACTCACTGTTGTACACAGAGAGGTAACCCAACTGGCACTAGGACCTGATGCAGAGCCCAGTGGCAAGCTCCAACAGCTGGACAACTCTATGCTCTTAGGAATGGGGGGGCCTCAGTGGCATGTAACCCTGTGTGCCCCTCATCTCTCCTCTGTTTTGGGGCATTGGGTTCCCCAACTTCCCCTTCCTCTCCCCCTACCCTGCACGCAGCTTCCCTTTGCTTCCATGTCACTTTCTGCAGGAAGCAAAGAAATCTGCGGGAGCGCAGGGGCAACGTTTTCTTTCGTACACGCAGAATTCCCCCAGGAGTAATAATTATTAGAAACCCTTACCACAAGATAAATAGGTTATAACATTTAATGTTGTATAATAATGTTTAAACTTTAAAAAAATTTTAAAAGGTCATCTTACATTTCTCTAGTCAGCTCCTATTATTCGGAACATGTATTTCAGAAAACATGTGTTTAACATGCTTGCAAGAGAGACAGAACGGAGGAATAAATTTTCACTGTTCACGTCCAATGTAGACCCACAGGATGGCATATGTCTGTGTTTTAAACATATCTGTACTTTGAGATTCTGTAGTGCAATCACCACTCCTTGTTTTACCTCTACCAAGCAGGGATGAAAGTGACTAGCTAGAACAGCATATTTTAAACTATATAAATAATCTGACCCCAGCATCTCCTGTGTGCAATCTGTATTCTCACATTCGCAGCAGATATTTTCCAGATCCCCATAAGCAAAGGCCTGCCATTAATTAATTGTCATTTAAAAGCTATTTTATACCATGCTGCTTTCAACAAGGAATCACTCATGTCTTACATGAAGAAACTCTACATGCATTGCAGACATTATTTTTGCCTTATTGCAATGGTTGTACTGTAGATTGTAGATCCTTTCATACCAAGGAAACGATCATTCGTGTTTTTCTTTTAGTGGGAAGTCACTTTCATGAATGCAGCAAGTTGCATAATTTGACAAAATGCTATACCACCGTTTCCCAAATGGTGGGTTCCAATCCACCAGTGGGACACAGGTAGGGTCTAAGTGGGTCACGCATGCCGCAGAAGTACTCCTCCCCCCATGCTCTCACTTCCCCAGAACAGCAAGGAATGGCATGTGGAGCAGGATCTGGGCAGCAGTGTGAAGGAAGCACGTCCAGGGTACAAGCAGGATGGGGCAGGCTGCTGACTGTCCACTCACTGCTCCAGACACGTACTCCACACTGCTGCTGCCACCCCAGATCCCACTCATTTTACGAGCAGCCTGGTAGCGCTCACGACCACCTAGGGCTGCAGAAACAGATGATCACGGCCACCTAGAGCTGCAGGACAGGGCAGGGCTGAGAAGAGTCAAGCAGGAGGCCTGGGCTGAGAAGGGGAGGACAAGGGTAATGGTGGGTTCCCAAAGACAAAATGGTGGTTGATGGGTAGCCTTAATAAAACTTTTGAGAACCACTATACTATAGCCTTACATTTAATTTAAGGGCACTGGACATACATTACCCAAATGATGAAAACCTCATACTATAATTTATAGTCCTGATATAACTAGCATATTATTGAAGTTCTTTACAGCAGTTACAGTAAGAAATTCAGTTAGGTTGTCATTAGAGATTAAATATTGAAAATACAGATCTCTAGAGCCAGCTTTTGTGCATCTTTTTGTAGTTGCCCTTGCAAATGCATTTTGTTCCAAGATCAGAATACTCAACCTAAAGAGCCCAAGCTCAAAGAAAACTGTTTTCCTCCTTAGCAAATAGCACATCTGATGTGGCATAAGGGGAATAGGCCCATATCCTTACACCCAGTGAAGCAAAACAGTCAGACATCCTGCCTGAGCGCCATATACCCATCCATAAAGGGAAGGTCACCACATAGCTTCAGGAACCCTCTTGCACTACCAAAGGCTAAGTACACTATCTCAGCAACCCTCCCAGCACCTGCTCCCCTGAAAGATAAGGAAATTTTGACCACAACCTTTCTAATCCCCAGCATGACACAGCATTATGCCACCACAAGCAGGATGCTCTATATTGCATCACAGTTACTATTAATAGCATTTTTTAAGTCTCATTCTTATGAATATGGATACAAGACATTTGGTTGTCAAACTTAATGTTATTAGTCTAACAGCCTTATTAGTTGGGGATATTTGTTGTAGTAGTTTGATATTTTTAAAAGGGGTTGCTTGGTAAAGGTGCTGATGGAAAGTAGGCATCCCTAGGAGATGGATTTAAGGATGTGGTAAAGTGACCGTGGTCTGTGCCTGCAAGTGGAGAAGTAGAAGGAAATGTACCATTAGGAGACCACTTTATTTTGTGGTTGTAAGTCAAAGATGTTTTGAGCTTAAGGACCCTAATGCAAAACATGGCTGTGAAAAAAAAATTCTAAGGTGTTTGTTTAGTATTTATGCATTGATGTCAAAACCACATACAGATTTATAGAATCCTCCTCTCTCCAAAATTCTACCAAGAATTTAAAAATATAATAGTAGAAAGTGATTGGCAGAGACAAATTTTAGCTAGAAATCAATCTCAGACCCTTCCTATTAAAAATGCCTGAAGAGAAGAAAAAACTACAAAGGAAATTCCAAGGGCATAAAAGCTATTATGTGAACATTGCCACTGAAAGGCCACTTATGAGAGAGCAAAGTAAGAATATTTACCCCATTCTGAGCCCACTTCAGACAACTGTGGACTCTGAAATTAAAGGCGCCACAGTGCGCCAAGACAATCTAAAGCATGTGTGCAAGCATCCTCACATAGCTCTACCAATACACCCAGATTTTATAGCTATGCCAATACTTCACTTTAAGCAGCCCAAAACGGTTAAATATGCTAATTTTGTCTTTTAAGAAGGCCAATACACAGGAGGACAGAATTACTACTGATTTAACTGATCAAATCATGTTAAAATCGTCCATATCCTTGGTAATCTGTATTTGTCATTTCTTGCACTGTACAGTAACAGCTAAAGTAGATTGTCTAGTGGTTAGGGCACTAGCCTAGGATGTGGATTTGAGTCCCTGATCTGCCAGTCTTCCTGCGTGATCTTGGACAAGTCACTTAGGGTACGTCTTCACTACCCACTGGATCGGCGAGCAGCAACTGATCCAGCGAGGATCGATTTATCGCGTCTAGTCTAGATGCGATAAATCGACCCCCAAGCGCTCTCCCATCGACTCCAGTACTCTAGCTCGGCGAGAGGAGCAGGCAGAGTCGACGGGGGAGCAGCAGCAGTCGACTCACGGTAAGTCGATCTAAGTACATCGACTTCAACTACATCATTCACGCAGCTGAAGTTGCGTAACTTAGATAGCCTCCCTATGTCTCAGTTCCCTAAGGGCTGGTCTACACGGGGGGGGGGGGGGGGGGGGGGGGGGAGGGATCCGGCGGGAAAGAAATGATTGGTTGTGGCCGCGCCCCCCCGCGGGCCGCGGGCCCGTCAAGTGAAGTGGGAAAGGGGGGCGCCAGTCGATCGGAGGGGGGTA
>NC_048306.1:69865594-69947152 GCF_013100865.1 Trachemys scripta elegans | reverse complement strand
GGGGGGGGGGTGAGAAGAGAGGATCTAGCTGTAAAAATAATAATGGTACTTCCCTGCCTCAGGTGAGGTAGCTGAGTCATTCAGGTACTATGGTAAAGGGGGCCACACAGATACCTAAGGTAGATATAGAGACAGATGCTACCCTGAGCAATGGTGTAATTTTTTCCAACTGTAAAAAGATAGAATATTTAAATCAAAAGTACAATAAAAGCTTTTTTAACTGGCATGTTGGGAAAACAGGGGTGCTAGTAAATTAAAAGTGCTGGTTAACTCTGAGGTAGGGGTTTGGAGTGTGGCGGGGGGGGAAGGTTGTGGGGCACACTCTGGGAGGGGGCTTCAGTGCTGGATGCGGGGTCCCCCCCCAGCAGCTCCCCGTCCCTGCTGCTCCTAGGCACGGCCAGGTGTCTCGGCTCTGCAAGCAGGCACACTGCCTCCATCTGCAGGTACCGCCCCCCACAGCTCCCATTGGCTGCGGTTCCCCAGGGCAGCATTCCTGGAGAGCCGCCTGCCAGCAACAGCAGGGACGGGGAGCTGCTTGTGAGGCGCTGCCGGAGGTGAGCACCCCCACCCACATCTGGCACCTCAAGTCCCTCTGACACCCCAACCACCTGTCCCAAGCTTCTTCCCAGAGCATGCCCCGCAGCCCCTCCCACATCCCAGCCCCCTTCCAGCCCCACCCCCACCCCCACTGCACTATAAACCGGACTTTCAGTGCAGATCAGAAATCCCGCTTTATAGAGCTTGATGGTTAGTGAAGTGCCAGATAAAAGAGCTTTTACTGTAAGATACTACAAAAGAGCAGTGAGAAAGCCAGTGAGTAGAAAGGGTTTATTCATGTGTCACTGTCATCCAGAAGTGACACAAGTGAGCCAGTTCAGATGTAACGCATTGCAGTTCCATTGCTGTACGTTTCCAACAATGAGAGGGCCAAAAGCAGAGCTAGAGCTAACTGTACTATTTGAAGTTCTACTAGCCTATGGAATCCACCAGTTTCCACATATTAAGACAAACTTAAATCTAACAAGTGTTTAAGTTTAGGAGGAGTCTATTACAGACCACCAAATCAGACTATAGAACCACACAACTGTTATATCTATAATATAAAGAAAGTAAAGTCTTATATTGTCAATACTAAACACCCTTCTGATTTTCTGAAAACTATAGACAATTTTGTAATACAAGTAGTATACCTGAGTTAGGATAATTCTATTTAGATCTAATTTATAAATGAATTAAAGACTAGTGGTTTCTTTGGTTCAATTGAGCATGAATCCCAATTAGAATTTAAAAAATGTAGGACTAGAAGGGAAATCAATAGGTCATTAGCACTGAGGCTAGTCTAGGTAATATTTAAACACTGGTCAGCGAAGGACTGTCTAACATGCAATAATGGAGATTTCATAATCATAATCAGTGCTTCTCAAACTTTTTTCCCTCCACGGACCACTTGAAAATTGCTGAGGGTCTCAGCGGACCACTTAAAGATCTTGCCAGATGTTGTTTGTACTGTTAGCTAGCTATTGTAAAGCGCTTTGGATAAACAAACAAAAAACCCACCTTAATAAACTTTTTTTGTTCTACAAAAAAGCACACAACTCATATTTTAATATCAGTAGTCTTACCCTCTCTCCCCCACCGTGGCAGTCCCCGAGCTGAGGCTGGGAAGGAGGGCAGTCTCTCCCCGGCAGCCGCAGCCCTGGAGGTGGGGAAAGTCGCCTCTTTCTCTGACCGCCACAGCCCTGCGCATCCCAAATTCCTCCCACCCTCCTCTTCTCACCCAACTGCCCCCCCCCCACAAGGCCACCACCTCACCTTACACGTGCATCTTCTCCAGAGACCAGGCACCTAATTAGCGGACCCATCCTTGCGCAGCTCCACTAATTAGGTGGGTGGCCCGTCCTTCTCTTGTGTGCGGTCGCCCAGGCGCACATCTTAGAGGGAACTATCTGCGGACCACAGTCTGAGAACCTCTGGATTGGGCATTAGGGGAAAACTGTAAGCGTATTTAAACACTGAAACAAATTATCTAGGGCCCTGGTTCTCAAACTGTGGTCCACGGACCACCAGTGGTCCACGAGCTCCATTCAGGTGGTCTGCAGATAGTTCCTTCTAAGGTGTATGCAAGCGTGGCTCCACTAAAGACGACTTTCCCCAGCTCCAGGGCTGCAGCTACCGGGGAGAGACCCTCACTCCTTCCCAGCCCCAGCTCAGGGTCTGCCACATTGGGGGAGAGAAGGCACATCCATCGCATTAGAAAGGTAAGACTACTGATATTAAAATGTGAGTTGTTGCTTTTATTTGTACAACAAAAATGTTAATTAAGGTGGTTTTTTGTTTTTTTTAAATATAGCGCTTTTATCCAAAGCACTTTACAATAGTTAGCTAACGGTACAAACAACATTTGGAAGGATCATTAAGTGGTCATTGAGATCTTCAGCAATTTTCAAGTGGTCTGCAGAACAACAACAACAAAAAATTAAGAATCACTGCCCTATACCATTCATACATAGTTTTAATTCCTAATTTTCACAACAAAAGCATACTTGTTTCTTCACCATGGACACATCTTCTGTGACACTGAGCAAGCTAATAAGACTATTATGGAGAGAGTTGGAAGTGGACAGCAATAAAGATCACCTATTTGGATTAAACCTAGTTTGCACTTCAAGTTTATTTTCTCCCACACCTTAATTACCAAAGCTGACAGGAGGCTGTTAGAGAGGAGCTGTGTGGTATATTTATCAGTCTTAGTCAAAATAAAATGTGATCTATACAGTTACACTTCATCAGACATCTTCTGGATAATCTTCTGAAGGTAACTGAATATCAGCTTTAAAAGTTTAATACTGACAATAATAGCTGAAACAACCTTAAGTATATATTTTCCCACTATTTACAGAGTTTCCCTCTTTCAAAGTAATACCTGAATCAAAATTATTGGCCACTTTAATCTGTAGAATAAGAACCTGATGTTTCATCATTGCACAATGCATTTTAGATTTGAAATAACGGTCTCACTATACTACAAAGGAAGTACCCTTTGAAGCAGTAGTAAAAAACAAAAATTAAAATTGGAACATAGGAAGAACTGTATCTGTTCCTGTAGAGTATGAAATAGATTATGTGAAAAATTGCATGAATAAAGCTCTACAGTAAATAATTCCAAACCACAACCACTGCAGTAGGTGTCAAAACTATATGAACTCCAGTAATTTTAGGGTAATTTTGAATGAGGTCATATGCAGAAGCCAACACAGAGGTGGGCAAGCTCCTGGACCGGGAGGCTAGCTCCAGCCCCTCCCCTGCAGCCTCAATGCACTCACTCCACCGCCAGCACCATGCGCTGGGCAGCAGGCTCTGAGCTCCTGGGGCAGTGCAGCCGCAGAGCCCGGCCTGACACAGTCGGTCTCTGTGCTGCGTGGTGGCGGTGGCAGCATGGCCCAGCTCCAACTGGGTGGTGCGGCTGTAGCGCCGCCAGCCACCAGTGTTCCAGGCAGCACAGTAAGGGGGTAGGGAGGATTGGATAGAGGGCAGGGGAGTTCAGGGTGGTGGTCAGGAGGGGGTCAGGGGGCAGGGGTGTGGATAGGGTCGGGGGTGAACAGGGGGCAGTCAGGAGCAGGGGTTCCAGGGGCAGGCAGGGGACAGGGAGAAGGGGTGGCTGGATGGGGTAGGGGTCCGGGGGGGACCCCCATCAGGAATGAGAGGAGGGGTTGGATGGGATGGCAGGGGTCTGGGGACAGTGAGGGGACAGGGAGCGGGGGGATGTGGATGGGCAGGAGTCCCAGGGGGGCTGTCAGGGAACAGGGGGGGTTGGATGGGCAGGAGTCCAGGGGGACAGGGCCACAACCCCCTACCCTAACCGGCCCTCCATACAATTTACGAAACCCGATGCAGCCCTCAGGCCAAAAAGTTTGCCCACCCCTGAGCTAACAGTTTAAAATCTTGCTCTATTACTGCTAAGTTCTCTCTCATCACTGTTAAATTCCATATTAAAAATTATGTTTGTAGTGAGAAACACATCAGTTTGAATTATAGGTCTATTTTGACATGAATACTTAGCGAAACTTCTGAAAGACAATGAGACAGCAAGACTAAGGGCTTGTCTACACGGCACTTTACAGCGCTGCAACTTTCTCACTCAGGGGGGTGAAAAAACACCCTTCTGAGTGCTGCAAGTTTCACCAGCACTGGTAGCTATGCCCCTCGGGAGGTGGGTTTTTTAAAGCACTGTTGCCTGTGAAAACGCACCCTTAGAGGAGAGGTGGGCAAACTTTTTGGGCCAAGGGCCACATCTGGGTGGGGAAATTGCATGCAGGGCCAGGGGTTGAGGTGCAGGAGGGAGAGCGGGGTGTGGGAGGAGGTGCAGTGTGCAGGAAGGGGCTCAGGGCAAGGGATTGGGGCAGAGGAGGGATACAGGGTGTACGAGGGGGCTCAGGGAAGGTAGTTGGGGTGCAGGAGGGATGTGAGGTGCAGGCAGAGGACTTAGGGCAGGGAGTTGGGGAGGCAGGGTGCAGGAAGGGTTCAGGCTCCGGGGTGGCAGCGGTGCGCGCCAGAGCCAAGTCAGGCTCCCTGCATGTCTGCCCTGGCCGCTCCAGGAAGCTGGGGGGGAGGGGCACGCAGAGGGCTCTACATGCGCTGACCTTGCCACGCCTCCAGGTACCTCCCCCAAAGCTCCCATTGGCCAGGAATAGGGATCTGTGGCCAATGAGTGCTGCAGGGGGCTATGCCTGGAGGCAAGGGCAACACACATGGACCTGAGGGCCATTTCTGAGAGCGGCACAGGGCCCATGGCACCACGGGGGGGGCAATTCCTCAGGCTAGCTCCAAAGCCTTAAGGGGCTGGATCTGGCCCGCAGGCTGTAGTTTGCCCACCCCTGCCTTAGAGAAACACCAGCAACAGTCCTAGCTATTAGACAAGTGTTACTTGTATCAGTATTAAGTATATTAACTCACTCTGCAAAGAAAGCATAATTGTATATGGATAGGTTCTTGTATGATAACTATTAAGGCTTTTTCTTGATCCAGAATATATGAAGAAATTATAAACCAAAATGAAATAGTTTGAGGCTAAGTTTGTTTCAAACAAAACATTACAATTTTTAAAGTCCTTTTAATTGCTATTTACTCTATTTGTAAAAATAGTAGCCACTTCCTCAGGATTTTAAACACACATTGCATATTTAGAAACACTGGGCAATGACTTATATTTGTTAATCTTCTAATAAAGTAAAAATTATCAAAAGACTAAGAAGCTCTCCTTCAAAGGCTCTCTCTCTCTCTCCAGGTATTTGTATGTATGTCTAGTGTCTACCAGTGGTGGCTAGACAATTAGCAGCCCCACATCCTGCAGTTTGACTTGGTGTGGGTGAATCCTTCATCTTATTGTAGCCTGGCCTATAGACCTCAGTGGTCCATAAATAGTAGCTCTAACTGGTGAGCTAGAAGGGATCCAAGTCACTTGGATCCCAACTGAAGTCATTTTTTACATATCACATGTGCTCATGTTTATTTAAAATAGCCAGCCTGCCAATTAAAAGCAGTATTGTTATGAGTAATTTAAGTGTGTCATCAGTGTAAGCAGAAGGAACGTATGCAGTCATCAAGCTTATGTACAGTATCTTAAAATAGTTTTGAATATAAGCACAGATAATTTATTACTTTGAGTTAGCTGCTTTAGGGACCAAGTATATATCCAACTCTAAAGCCTGTTCACAGTTCCACAATCTGAGCTCACTTTTCAATTTTGAATGGCCTTCACACAAGTATACACATGTGAAGAGACATCTGTGCAAAACACAATGAAAAGAAAAGGAAAAGCAAGATTAATTAGGAGTCTAGTGGTATAAAAGGCAGCTTATTCAAAGGAAATGCAATATGGAACTGACTTGTTTGCTTTGTTTAAAGAAAGCAAAGCTACCAAGACACTTAGTTTGCAATAGCTATCTTTCTACTCCCATACCCGTTTCTTCATTCTTATTAAATATAAAGGACTAGACATTGGTTATTTGGATTTCTGAATTCAATATACAAACCCAAGTCATCGAATGAAATAATATTTACTGCCTAAACATTGTCAAACTGCTTCCTTCCTTTTAGGCTCAAACCTGTAGACATTGGCACATGCAAAGCTTTATCTGGGCAGTCTCACTGAAGCCAATATGACTAAAGTTACACAGATGAGTTTACAAGCTACCCTTTAAAACTGACTGCTCTTCAATGCTTCTGATTTCATGCATGTGTCTTTCTGGTGGGGGATGGGAGTGAGGCAAAGGAAGATATAGAAGGCTGTTGGGTCCATTACTTGTACAACACACATGTAAGCACAGCAATTCATAAAGAATTAATTCTATATTTTGGTACAGCAACTGGAAGACATTCTTGAAATTTCAACAGAGTTTCATTGCCAGTAACTCTGGACAGCTTAAATATAAAGTTACCATCATCACATGAAAATTTTACCAAACTATCTCCTGTACTTTCTACAGTTTAAACTTTAATCCAGGAGAAGAAAACCAACTCATTTAAATAAGCAAAGTGTTTGACAGCCTGGCATTCTGCAAATTCTGTCCTACCTCATCATGACCCTTCATGCATCACAATTTTATGAACTAAAATATGTATCAAATCAAAACCAATTTACTATTAACAGGTACTCTGCCAGTATTTATTCTAGAGTTAATCCTTCCATTAATTTTGAGAAAAATAGTCATGAAAATAAGTAAAGTTTGCTTCCCTCCCTCCCAAACAGCCACCCAATGTTGCTTAAAAACACAATGATTTCTATATTTTTAGTTTTAAAAATTTAAGTGATTTAGGACTCAATCTTGCAAGAGCTTTCACTAGTTCGGGTCATAAAGCTATTCATAGGAATACATGCTGACAAGATCAGGACCCAACTCGAGTAATCCACATTATTAGTCTTGTATAATCATATTCCAAGTGCTAAAATAATGAACCACCAAGCGTGTTACACTACAGCATTAAGCAAAATCAAAAGACTAGTTAAAGGAGTTGGGGGTTATACCCAGAAAGGGAAATTAATGAACATATTAACGCAGAAAGCTAACGGATTTCTCACGTTCTTTGTGGTTAATAGTTGCAATGCCACTAAAATATTTGGAGGGCGGGAGGGAAGGATGAGCAGGGTAGTAAAATCCAGCCCAGAGAAGTGAAACCAGGCCGCTCTCCGGTTTAAGCCTCCACGGCAAACGAAGCACCGTTGCTGGACACGTGCAAACAGCCTTGCGAGATCACCAACGGTTACCGGCCTTCGCACAACAGCCCATCCCCCGACAACGGCGGAGGAGGAGGAAGGGAAATCGCACTCGCAAGAGAATCACCCACCCGAGGCAAACACCCCACGCGAGAGCCAGCCGGGATCCTCCTGCCTCCCGGCCGCTCTGCCCAGCCCCCCTCTCCCGGCCGCACTCACAGGATGCCGGAGCAGGAGGTGCACACGAAGCTGCCCACCGTCATGTCGGTGTAGGTGGGGCCGCGCTGGTCGCAGTCGAAGCACTTGCGGTTGGGCGGGAGGCTGCTCATCTCCCGCAGCAGCTTCAGGTGCTTCTCCTCCTGCTTCCGCTTGGCGCTCGCAGCCATGGCCCCGCCGGGGAGGGGAGAAGCCGGCGGCAGCCGGGCCCCGCACACACCGGGCGGCGGCGGCACGCAGGGGCCCGGGCTGGGGGCCCCGCTCGGCCTGGGGGGCGGGGGTGGCGGCGCGGGGAGGGGTTGGGGCCAGGCCCGCGCACGCCGGGGGAGCGGCGCTGAGGAGGCTGGTGGCGGAACGGGGCCTGGGGCGGTTGAATAACGAGCTTAGGCGGAACCTGCGCGACACCTTTGCGTTGTGGGAACGGACAAGGAGAGCGGGGCCGAGGCGGGGGCCTGGGGCGGCTGCTCCGAGTGCGCTGGCTGCCTGCAGCGCCCCCTGTCGCCAGGGGGGACTCAGAGCTCCCCGATCTCAACCCGACAAAGGCTTGGCCACTGGGGCTCTTACCAGGAGTGGCCGAGGGGGAGAGGAAAGGCCAGGGAGAGGAGAGGGGGAAAAGGAGTGATTCACATGGGTGTCTTAGAGGGAGGGTGTCGCCCACCTGCTCGCTGGCCCAAAAGGAGGTGGGGTTTCCTCCTGTGGACACTGTTGACAAAAAATAAATCTTTTAGATTTCCAAACACCTTTTTCAGACTGTTGGCTTGCTGGCAAAGCATCAACAATCAAAACATTTTGGCAAACACCCCCGCACACACACATACACGCACAATTTTCACCTGTTTGGCAGTTTGATTAAATACCAACGTTTTCTGCAGAAATCAGATATTTTTCCCAAACATATCATTTAGCTGAAACTCCAGTTTTCCATCAAAAAACAGTTTTGAAGGAAAATTTTCTACCAGTCAGTACTCCCCTGAATGCAGCCAGCCCTTGCCGACATACAACAGAGATAGGGCTCACTGGAAGTTTTTCAGGAATGTGAATGTCATTGTCATGTTTGCAGTGTTGTTGCTCTCAAATGAAAAATGATAAAAGACAAAAGCACCATGTCGCTTGTAGGCAAACACTTTTCATAAAACGATCACTCGATATCTGAATCACAGTCCTCAAGAGAAACCTACATAACATGGTTAAAAGGTGAGCCTGGGGCTTACATTCATAACATTGCTAGACACTAACAATCACGGTTGTAATAAAAACACTGGATTTATGGTGTATTAAAACAATTTGTAACCTGCTAACCCCCCTTTTTTGTTAGACTGCAGAGGTGTTATACATCCGAAGAAGTGGGCAGTAGCCCACGAAAGCTTATGCTCTAATAAATTTGTTAGTCTCTAAGGTGCCACAAGTACTCCTGTTCTTTTTTTAGAGGTGTTCTCAGGTCACTTCACTTGCAACAGTCTCTTAGGGCTTGGCTACACTTGCAAGTTAGAGCGCATTAAAGCAGCCCCAGGCACCCTAACTCCCGATGTGTCCACGCTGGCAAAGCACGTAGAGCGCCTGGCCTCTGCAGCTGGAGCGCTCCTGGTAATCCTCCTCCACAAGAAGCATAAAGCTTGCTATGCCCCAGCTGAAATGCCCAGGCGTCAGTGTGGACGAGGTGTTGCATTACTGTGCTGTGATTGGCCTCTGGAAATGTCCCATAATCCCCTGAAGTTAAGTGGCCACTCTTCTCATTGTTTTGAAATCGGCTGCAGGCATGCGGATATCCCCTTTCAAAGCTCCATTTCTGAGAGCCGGAATGCTTATCTGCTCCAGGACAAAGCAAACCATTAGTGTGGAATGCTGCTGTTGTGAGTGTGTGTGGCAGGGGGAGGAGGGGTCTGCTGCTGTCTGAACTTACAAGACAGCATGCTGACACACACTCAGCCCCCCAAAACTCACTGTCTCTCCTCCCACATACACACACAACACACTCCCTGTCACACTCCATCCCCCTCCCCCATTTGAAAAGCACGTTGCAGCCACTTGCACACTGGGATAGCTACCACAATGCACTGCTCTTTGTGGCGTTGCAAGAGCTGCTAATGTGGCCACGCCAGTGCGCTTGCAGCTGACAGTGTAAACACATGACAGCATTTTCCCTGCTGCGGTCTCTGAAGGCTGGTTTAACGCTCAGCACTCTACATCTGCAAGTGTAGCCATGCCCTTAGAATATGTGCTAAATACTGATGCCAAAAAATCCATTCCACGGCCACCTTGTATTTAGCTGTGACACTCTGACTACCTTTTCCAGACCTGAAGAAGAACTCTGTGTATCTCAAAAGCTTTGTCTCTCTCACCAACAGAAGTTGGTCCAATAAACAATACTATCGCACCCACCTTGTCACTCTCATGACATTTTCAGTCATTCAAAGGATTATAAAATGTTTGCCTTATTCAAATCTTATGTCTAAGTTTAATGCCGAAGTTTGTTCATCCTTCTCATATAAAGAAATAAGGGATACCAAAATGTGGGACTAGTAGAGTGGCACAAAATGAAAAACATATTTTGTTACGTACTAGAGATGCCTGGTTTTCAACCAGCTCTACTTTGTACAACTTACGTATGCAAAGATTTTCAAATGTGTAGTTTGAATTCATGTTAGAGCTTTCCAGAGCAAGAGCAAATAATTTGGGTCTTTCAAAGTAAGTCAGATTTTTCACACAGAAACTGAGGAGAGAGCACACCTCCAGTGAGGAAGCTCTTTATAAGATATCTAGTTCATAACTCATATCAGCTGTAACTATTTAAGGTTTATAATCTAAACAAATTTATGCCATCATTTAAATACTTTAGCATATCACACTGTCTGGAGTGGTTCACTCAGTGAGTGCCAACCTCAGGGCAGACTGCCAAAAAAGCAGGGCAGAGACTCAAACTGGTTGTGTGGTCTACAATGAGATTTCACCAGCCCAGTAACAAATGTGAACTCCTAAAACACCATAACAATATTCCCAAGGAGTTACAGACAGTGACCTTGGGCATTCCATTCTATTTTGCCATTCAGGCAAGCTGGACTTAAAGTGATAGTGGATTGCTATATACCAAAGATCACAAAAGATTCAGGTATCTGCCATTCCCAAGAGACCAGAGATTTACCCCAGGTCATTTTGTACCTTAGATCTCTCACACCAAAGCCAACTCTTGTAGCCAATCCTGTAATAAACTAACTAAAGATTTATTAACTAGGAAAAAGAAATGAGAGTTATTACAGGGTTAAAGCAGGCAAACATATATACACAAATGAGTTGTAGTCTCTGGTTTCCAAAAAGTGACAGTTGTAGTAATCTGTCAGCTCTGAATGTCTTTTAGGGCTAACCCAGGTTGCCCCTGGGAATTGCTGTTGCTGTTTCTGTTCTAGCTCCGGCCCAGTGAGAGTCCAAACAGCAAAGAGATGAAAATTTTTCCTGTCAGCTATTTTTATGTCTTTCTTCCACAGTTCAAAGTTGATGGGAGAAGCCCTTTTGCACTTTGCCTTTTCAGGTATGTTAAGGGACAATTAACAAAGTCTTTGTATTGTGATGTCCCACAACACCCATTTATTTTTGATAGCCTTCTTGATGACGAGGAGATGATCCCTCCTAATAGGATCACAGTTTCAGAGCAAACATTTTTTACAGTTACACAGCAAAAACTTTAATATTATATTATAGCACGGGATAAAGATATTGTGTAAGATTAATGCATGCAGCAACTTACAATCGTTTCATAAAGTCTAAACATTAAACTCTTTGTTATAGGATCAATATCCATCTTAGCCATACTAACACACAGGTGAAACAGACTGGTTTCCTGCAATGAATATGTCAGTGCTCAGCTGAGGCCTAAAGCCTTGGCAAGAGCTGGCACCTGGTTTGCCGGTATTACATAGCCCTTTAAATTTTCCTTTCTTCCCCAAAGTATGACCATTCGTGATTTATTTTTTACAGGCAGAGACCAAGTTGAACTTTTCTATACTAACAGAATGAATTCAATAAAAACTTTGCCATTTTCAATCATCCCTTGTACTTTTATAACATTTCCTGATACTAGCTTTCCAAGATGATCCCTACTTGATCTTCTGAAATTGCTTCAAGGAAATTATTCATTGACTATTTCAGAAAAGCTTAGTGAGCATTTTCAAAATGATTTTTAGAAGAGAATTGTGTTTGTGAGAATATCATCATCATAGATCTTTGTCTTTTTTGTTAGGTTCAGACATACACATTCTTCCCTTGCTAAATCTGGCTGCCCTGGATAAACCAAACACTTTTTTGATCAAAAGAAAAAAAATAGAACTGTTCCATAGAATGCTGAAGGAGCTCTTGGTGCTGTTCTGAATTAAATCTAGCCATATTGTACTGAAAGTGTATTTGGGCTTTGTAAATCTTCTTAAGGAATGTATTTCAAGTGAGTACAGTATATTTTAAAGAAAGCAATTAGTGAATACATATTGCTGTACTGTGATTTAATTTACAAAATTGCTTAGTTGCTGTATCTCCATTTAATGAATATGAACATAACTTCATTCTTTTTGGAGGGTGGTGTGATGCTGTATGATTGAAGATGTAAATTTGTCATCATTGCAACCACTGTTGTACAGTTGCACTAAATCTGAATCAAAGTATGTCATGTAAGGTATCAATGGAACAGTTTTAATCTGCTAAGTATGATAATCTTGTTTATATGCATGTATCATCTTTGTATCTGAAGTTATGAATATTTGCTATGTATTTGTATCTCAAACATGTTTTGTTCTTGGATGACACCTACAAGGTAGATTTATATCTGGTCTAGTCAGCCCATTGTTGATGAACCTTGAACCATACAATTGTTGAGGGACCATTCAAGTGGTGATAGATGATTAAGGGAAATCAGCTCTTCAGTGAATCTTCCTGCAGATGCCTCAGATAGAATGGATCCAATGGCTTCTTCTCTGATTCAGCAAGCATATAAGGATATGTGATGAGGACATTTGATCTAAAACTCCATATTTTACCAGTAACTTTCCATACTCATGAGACCCTGGACTCCATATTGGCCAGTAACTTTCCATGGATATGGGCTGAGCTATAAATTGCAAGTGAAGACAGCACTGCTTTGTCTTCATTCTCTGGACTGTAACTTTCTATGGAAGCTTTGAACAAAAGCTTGAATGACCCACAAGGTTTTGGGTGTGATCCAGAGAGAGACTTTTGCATACCTGCAGAATTACCATATCTGATATGATCCTGACCTGCAAACTATAAAAATCAATTGTAATGTGTATGATTCCTTAACCATTTTATAACTCTCTTATTTTCATATCAGTAAACCTTCTGTATAGTTACTAAAGGATTGGCTACAAGTGTGATTTTTGGGTAAGATCTGAGTTATATATTGACCTATGAAACTGACTGATCCTTTGGGACTGGAAGAACTTTACATATGCTGAATCTGGTTTTCTGTAACCTCTCATCAGAAAGACCAGGTGTCTGGGTGGTGAGAAGGGCTGAATTGTCTAGATTGTGTTTAGCTTCTTGTTAACCAGTGTGATGATACAGAAGCTTATTTTATTACCAGTTTGGTGAATCTAATGTTAGAATAACCACCAGTTTGGGGGTATTTCTGCCTTATCTTTATCAGTATGTCCTGAGTTTGGCATTTGCAGCTCTACCCAACACCAGCTGCAGTCATGGGTTAAGATCCAGCTATATTATGCATTTACTGCCTAATTCCTCACCTCTGAAGCCAAGAATAATTTTACCAGTGGAAGCAGGATCTGGGCCTTAATATTTACCCTTGCGGTTTTGCTGAAGTAAGCAATCATGGCCAAGATCCTCACTTGATGTTATTTAGCATAGCTCTATTGACTTCAGTGGAGATTTTACAATGGATTCAAGGAATTGCACTAATTTACATCAGTTCAGCACCTGGCCCCAAGTCTTAAATTTTAACCAAATATTACACTGTTCTCCAATTTCTCTGCCTCTTATAATGAAAGCTTCTGATTTGTATTGAAAAAATAATTAAAATAATCATTAACTACTATAATCTTATATATCTGCCTATGCATTTCTAAAACACACATCTCTGTAATGCCTAGGCATGATTAATATCTATCTATCTATCTATCACACAATTAAGAGTACTGTTGTTCCGATCTTAACAGAACCAAATGTTCTGCTCCTTTCCGTATTCATTTTTCACTTCTCTCTGAAGGGTTATTATTTAGCAAATATGCACAAAACTTCTGCAGCTAACAGCAGCTTTTAACTTTTGCTTTCTATAGACTATTAATTCAGGAGATTTTCAGGCTGCAGATGAACTTGCTTTTAATAAAAAATAAAAGTTAAAAGCCAGCTGGACCATTGGCAAATGTTTTGGAAAGCAATGGTGAGCAGACAATTAATTTCTAAAATCCTTTCTTTCTGCAATACAGGTATTATGTGTAACAAATTAGATGTTACTCCCATTATAGTCAAAGACAGTTTTGTCATTGACTTTGATGGGATTGGTCCCAACTTTACTTTGTATGTTATGAGTATATTTGCATGAATATCACATTAGAATGTTACACATTCTTTAAGAGAAAATACAATTTTTATTAAAACACAAAGGTTTAAGGCTAGCAGGTGAAATCCTGCCCCTATTAAAGTCAGTGGCAAAACTCCCACTGACTTCACTGTGGTCAGGATTTCACCCCAGTCTGTCCATTTAATCATGGTTAATAGGTGCCAGAAGCTGGGAATGGGTGATGGGATGGATCACTTGATGATTACCTGTTCTGTTCATTCCCTCTGGAGCACCTGGCATTGGCCACTGTCGGAAGACAGGACACTGGGCTAGATGGACCTTTGGTCCAACCCAGTATGGCCATTCTTATGTTCTTATGTGGAGGTCTGGTCTACTCTAGAGACCTATATCAGTATAACTACATTGCTCAGAGGTGTGAAAAATCCATACCTTGAGTGGTCAATGCATCGGAAAATCAAGCCACTTATATTGATTTAGGTACCTAACATTAGGCATTCAAGTTTTAAAATGATGACCCTGACAGACCCTGTTACACACTGTGTACACAATTGTAATGTTTGTACAAGTATGCCTGTAAAATATCATTTAAAATATAATAATTTCCTGATCAATATATCACAGCAAAATGCACCTAGCAGCATTACATGTGAAATTATAAACATAAGCCGAGATCATGACTAAAATTATGTTTTCCAGAGAAGTCTGGGGAGCGGCCAAACCAGTTCCTCAGAGACAAAGGGCAAGCTGACACCTCAGCCGGGTATAAACCACCTCAGCCAGGTGTAAACCAGATGGACCATTAACTGCTAAGTGGACATTCTTTGGCAGGAAAGGGGACAGAGGCAAAAATCTATTTCTTAGCAAAGAATCAGCATGGAGTTTCCTTGCACACACACTGCTTGTTGCCTTGTTCCCAGCTGGAAATGCTTCTCAAAGGGGAGACAGAACTATAAAAACAAGAGGAAGATACCCCTTTCCCTCTCTCCCTACCCACTGCATTCACTACATCTGAAAAAACAAAGGAAGTAGCCATTAGGCTCTGGAGGACGGGTCCTGACCTAAAGAGTTTGGCAGTAAGACTGCTAAAAGTATGTGGTGAGAGAACTCTGCTTTTAATCTAATATAGTTGTTTTAAAGTTAGGCACCAGTAATTGATTTATCTTTACTTTTCTTGTAACCATTTCTGACTTTTTATGCCTCATTAGTTGTACTCAAAATCTATCTCATTTTAATTAATAAACTTGTTTTATCTAATCCAGTGTGTTCAAGTTGAAGTGTCTGGGTAACTTCATTTTGGGTAACAAATTGTGTGCATATTATCCCCTTAAAGGAATAACGAGCTTAGTATACGTGTACTGGCCAAGACAGGGGTGGGCAGTACAGGACACAGGTTTCTAGTAGGGCTGTCAATTAATCGCAGTTAACTCACATGATTGACTCAAAAAAATTAATTGCGATTAAAAAAATGAATCGCAATTATTCACAGTTTTAATCACACTGATAAACAATAAAATACCAATTGAAATTTATTAAATATTTTTGATGTTTTTCTACATTTTCACATATATTGTATTCTGTGTTGTAACTGAAATTAAATTGTATATTATTTATTACAAATATTTGCACTGTAAAAATGATCAACAAAAGAAATAGTATTTTTCAATTCACCTCATGCAAGTACTATAGTGCAATCTCTTTGTTGCGAAAGTGCAATTTACAAATGTAGATTTTTTGTTACATAACTGCACTCAAAAACAGAACAATGTAAAACTTCAGAGCCTACAAGTCCACTCAGTCCTACTTCTTGTTCAGCCAACCGCTAAGACAAACAAGTTTGTTTGCATTTACAGGAGACAATGCTGCCCTTTTATTATTTACAATGCCACTAGAAACTGAGAACAGGCATTTGCATGGCACTTTTGTAGCCGGCATTGCAAGATATTTACGTGCCAGATATGCTAAACATTTATATGCCTCTTCATACTTCGGCCACCATTCCAGAGGACATGCTTCCATGCTGATGACGCTCATTAAAAAAATAATGTGTTTATTAAATTTGTGACTGAATTCCTTGGGGGAGAATTGTATGTCCCCTGCTCTGTTTTACCCTCATTCTGCCATATATTTCATATTATAGCAGTCTCAGATGATGACCCAGCACATGTTGTTAATTTTAAAGACACTTTCCCTGCAGATTTAACAAAATGCAAAGAAGGTACCAATGCGAGATTTCTAAAGGTAGCTACAGCACTCATCCCAAGGTTTAAGAATCTGAAATACCTTCCAAAATCTGAGAGGGTTGAGGTGTGGAGCATGCTTTCAGAAGTCTTAAAAGAGCAACACTCCAGTGTGGAAACTACAGAACCTGAACCACCAAAAAAAGAAAATCAACCTTCTGCTGGTGGCATCTGACTCAGATAATGAAAATGAGCATGCGTTGGTCCACACTGCTTTGGATGATTATCAAGCAGAACCTGTCATCAGCATGGACGCATGTCCACTGAAATGGTGGTTGAAGCATGAAGGGACATATGAATCTTTAGCGCATCTGGCATGGAAATATCTTGCGACGCTGGCTATAACAGTGCCATCAGAACACCTGTTCTCACTTTCAGGTAACATTGTAAACAAGAGGTGGGCAGCATTATCTTCTGCAAATGTAAACAGACTTGTTTGAGCGGTTGGCTGAACAAGAAGTAGGATTGAGTGGATTTGTAGAGTCTAAAATTTTACATTGTTTTATTTTTGGATTCAGGTTTTTTTGTACATAATTCTACATTTATAAGTTAAACTTTCATGATAAAGAGATTGCATTACAGTATTTGTATTTGGTGAAATGAAAAATACTATTTCTTTTGTTTTTTTACAGTGCAAATATTTGTAATAAAAAATAAATGTAAAGTGAGCAATGTACACTTTGTATTCTGTGTTGTAATTTAAATCAATATACTTGAAAATGTAGAAAACATCCAAAAATATTTAAATAAATTGTATTCTATTATTATTTAATAGTGCGAGTAATTGCGCGATTAATCACGATTAATTTTTTTAATCTCTTGACAGCCCTAATTTTAAGGGGAAAATCTGGGATTGGAAGTGTGTTGGTGGGCCATCCTCTGTGGAATGTTTAAGGCTAGTAAGAGCCAAGGTGTGCCTGACTGGCTACAGCACACAGATATAGTTGGGAGTGACTTACATGCTGGAGGCTGTTTGTGAGTAGTTCAGGTTAGCAGCTACAGCAGCAAGGCATTGAAGAGTACCCCAGGTTACATGGCAGGGGTGACATAGCTACTCATCTGTCTGGATTGTATCCTGCTATGTCATACCATTTTATGGGCAGCGTGTATATTACTTAAATCCAAGTTAATTCAAACCCGATCTCGTCTCCCAACAATGGTGTGGAGATATATTATGGTGCCTTTAAACAGAACTGAGCAATCAAATGAATTTATTGCTGTAACTCGTGCCCTTCCTCCCGCTTCTATTGTTCGTTTTGCTCACATCTAACATTAGATTGCAAAGTCTTCAGAGCCGAGATCTTGCCTTTTTATTTTGTCCTCTCAAGCACTATGTAAATAATAAGAAAAATCCCTAGCTTTCTCTGGCTCTACTTCTATCCTGTACTTTCGCTTTATCAAATATTTTTCTGTTCTCTTATCCTCAAATCCAAATGTCCCCTTCCTACAGCCTCTTTGTCCCCATTTCTTCTACAGTTTTCCCTCTTCAGGGTAAGCTTTAGGCTCCTGCAATTGGGAACATGCGATCAGCTGTTCATTTTAAAAGTACTTAATCCTAGCTGCACCTGCTATGGCTTTTAAAATTATTCTTAATAGCAATAGGTAAATTAGCAATTTCTTATGCCTGTGAGTTTGCTTTTTTAAATGAAAAGCAAAATTTAAAAGCTATTGCAGCCATAGGTCATTATTTCTGAAAGCCACATCTTTCATAATGCACAATATCAGTACATACTACTATTGACATTCTAAAGGAATACTTATCAAGAACAAAAGAAACAAAGATTCAAGAATGCACAGAGGCAATTGGGAGATGAAGCAAATTCCCTGTGCTTGTCACAAGAATTGAGGTCAATAATATCCATTTTAAAGCAATTAACCCAGCAGGCTAAGTGACAAGGAAAACAATCATGCTGGAAGACTAATGGGCTATTAAAACCATCCTGTCTCACTACTGATGGGCCTACAAAATTAATCTTGGGATTAGGTATATAGGATCAGGGGCCAACTGCTAGTGCCATATTTGCATGTGAAGGATTCTTTCAAAACGTTAGCAAAAATTACAGCAAGTCCCTCTGATAGGAAAGGTTGCTATTACACTCCATGACAAATTCAAACAAATAAACATAATATGCTAATTGGTCATGTCTGGTTCCATTTAAACAGATGTGTTTACTTTTTTAAATTAATGTAAATATTTCAATGAATTATTAAATGCAGGGAAGTCATGGTAACATTTCTATAAATCATTATCAGAGTTGACCCTTATTTCAATCAAGAAAATGTAGCTACGGGAAACAGTCAAATAAAAATGATTGAATTACAATATTTGTACTTATAAGAATTTTCTTTTGACGTTTCCCATGCACTGCCATGACCTTAACCTAATGAAAAGGATAAATTATTTATAGCCCTGCTTTTCCCTATAACAGCTGCTTGTAGGAAGCAGACTGCATTGTAGAGAGGAAGGGAGTAATCACAGCAGTTTGGTTTTCATTAATCCATAAGCCAAACTTTAGCTAACTTTTTTAAAGCAAATTTTGAATGCCTGTGCTAGGTGCTAGACTGACATCTCAGAAGACTGAAGAGCCCTGATTATCCACAGACAAAGTGTAGCACAGACATCAGAATACTAGGGTTCCCAAATTTGCCCTACTAAAATATTTTAAAATCCATTCCTATAGAAATTACTTCCACTGATTGACAGGGTAATTCATTTTCCATTTCTTTTCGATCCTTGGCAGAAATAAGAGTGCTAATTGTGATGGTGGTTACCACTCCATAGTGAATTGTTCTGAAACCTCCAATTTATTTCACATATGCCACTTAAAAACTATCATGATTAAAAACTTCTAACCTGAGCTGGATTTGAACTGTGAACTTTGGTCTTTCATTATTCTGAATCATTTCGATGCAAAGGAGCAAGAAGCGAAAGATGTATCAGGAAAAGCAATTAACAGGAAGATACAAGATGTGTTAGTTAATGTAGGCCATCATCTACTCCATAGGTCAGTCCCTCTTCCAGCTCCTGGGTGTATAAGTTAGACTCACATAGATTTCCTTATCAATATGTAATGTATGGCTATTATTTTGAATCTGGCCCTAAACCAAGAGAAAATATTACTTGACAGGATAAATGAATGAGCAAAAGAAAACTACCAAGAAACCACTACCGTGAACATGTACAAGGCCAGACGTATCACATGAGCTCATGGATGCAATCACAGGCTGAGGCATTCAGAGCAAGAAGAGTTTTTCTGTTACACTACATGTGCTGCTTATTGTGAATATGTGAGTTTGTAAAAACACCTAAAGAAAAGGGCTAGGGAAAAGAGGGGACAAGGATTAAAGGACACATAAGTAACAAATCAGATCTTATTTCCAGATGATCTTATAAGGACTCATTTTGGATAGAGAAGCTTACAGATGTCCTCTGTCCAGCCATGAAGAAATGAGGATGGTACTTCTCTCCCTTTTAAACAGCTGCTCTTGGGTGGTTCACACCAGCAGGAATGTGTGGTCTGCCCTTTTGTGTGTGGAGGATGCCGATGACCCCTGTGACATTGCACCCCATAATGCTTTATATAAATAACTGGAATATTTTTTTGCTACATATGCCATGTAACATATCTCTGCAAAGGTTATGATCTACTAGATATATTCATCCTATTCACATGCATGTATCATTTTTGTTATGAAGTTATGAATATTGGCTATGTACTTGTTTGATTTTAAGTAGCCTCAGTGAAGCAGTTGGTCAGCTTCCTGAGAAAAGACTATTCTCAGTAAGTGCCCAATCAAGAAACACTTATGCCAGGGGTCACAACCTTTGGCACGCGGCTCACCAGGGTAAGCACCCTGGCAGGCCGGGCTGGTTTGTTTACCTGCTGCGTCCACAGGTTTGGCCGATCGCGACTCCCACTGGCCGCGGTTTGCCATCCCAGGCCAATGGGGGCGGTGGGAAGCGGCGCGGGCCAAGAGATGTGCTGGCCACCTCTTCCCGCCACCCCCATTGGCCTGGGATGGGGAACCGTGGCCAGTGGGAGCTGCGATCGACCGAACCTGCGGACATGGCAGGTAAACAAACCGGCCCGGCCCGCCAGGGTGTTTACTTTGGCAAGCTGTGTACAAAAGGTTGCTGACCCCTGACTTAAGCTAACAATGAACTTTGAGATGCCAATCCACATCTGAGCTTTCCTGGGAATGTGGCCTGGCTTATAAGGAACTGAGTCATGCATGGACATGTAACTTGCCCATGTGTGACTTCAAAACTCCACCTTGGAGCTGGATTCTGCATAGAAGAGGAGAAGGGGTTTCCACCCACAAGAGGAAGTCTACTTAAGCTCCTAGAAACCCCTCCATTTTGTCTTCAGCTGGCTCAAGAGATAGCCTCTCCACCGCCAAAGGATACCTGAAAGAAATTGGAACAAAGGACAGTAACCACAGGGATGTTAGAGTGATTGCTGGACCCAGGCTAGGAGGAGGCTAGTCTGTAAAAGAAGCTTACTGGAATATCTCTGAGGGTGAGATTTCATGTGTAATCACTTTCTTACTGTATTAGGCTTAGACTTGTGTGTTTTGTTTTATTTTGCTTGGTAATTCACTTTGTTCTGTCTGTTATTACTTGGAACCACTTAAAACCTACTTTTTGTATTTAATAAAATCAACTTTTACTTTTTAATTAACCCAGAGTATGTATTAATACCTGGGGGGGGGGAGGGGAACAACTGTGCATATCTTTCTGTCAGTGTTATAGAGGGCTAACAATTTATGAGTTTATCCTGTATAAGCTTTATACAAGATAAAACTGATTTATTTAGGGTTTGAACTCCATTGGGAGTTGGGCATCTGAGTGCTGGAGACAGGAGCACTTCTTAAGCTGTTTTCAGTTAAGCCTGCAGCTTTTAGGGGACGTGGTTCAGACCTGGGTCTGTGTTTGTAGCAGGCTAGTGCGTCTGGCTCAAACAAGGCAGGGCACTGAAGTCTCAAGCTGGCAGGGAAAACAGGTTTAAAGGTAGTCTCGGCACATCAGGTGGCAGTCCCAAAGGTGGTTTCTGTGATCCAACCCGTCACAACCCCAACCTTTTGTTCCACACTGGTCCATGGAGTGATACAGTTGGCATCAAATGCCCCTCTCTGTGCACATGGAATAGTACCAGGGAGCCAGTCTACCAAAAACAGTCTCTCCAGTGCTCATTCTGGGACAGCGTGGTTGCATCCACTCCCTGCTCAGCGCTCGTGGCCACCATCTCACTCAGAGTAAAGAAGGACAGGAGAAGACCACTAGAGACCAGGCAATCATCAGGTGCCGTGTTCTGTTCATTCCCTCTGGGGCACCTGGAATTGGCTGCTGTCGGAAGACAGAATACTGGGCTAGATGGATCTTTGGTCTGACCCAGTATGACCGTTCTTATGTTCAGCATAAGTCACTGGTGAAAAGCAAAGCAAAGAAAGTGGGGTTTGAGAAGATTTGAAGGACAGTTATGGTGCCTTGTGCAGAGGGAGAGGGAACAGCACAAAAAAGGCAGAAAAGCAAGAATGGGAGGAGAAGATGAAGACATCAACAGGCTGTAAAGAACAGAGTCCAGCGGGTGACACGAGGGGTGACAGAAGACAAGATGCAGGTAGGGGAAGAACTATTCATAACCTTAAATGAGGACAAGGCATTTGGATTTTATGCACAAAGTAACAAGGAACTATTGAAAGGATGTTAGGAGGGGTGATATTGCCAGTGGCAAGAGAGGAGATTATTTGGAGCTGCAAGCTGCATGGAAACTTTTTAAAGACACCATAATAGAGGCTCAACTTAAATGTATACCCCAAATTAAAAAACATGGTAAGCAGGGCCGGCTCCAGGCACCAGCCCAGCAAGCAGGTGTTTGGGCCGGCCAACGGAGAGGCGCAGCACGTCCGGCTCTTCAGCGGCAAGTCCCTCACTCCCTCTCGGAGCGAAGGACCAGCCGCCAAATTGCCTCCAAAGACTGAAACGGCGGCGGTAGAGGTGCCGCAGATCGCAATCGCGGCTTTTTTTTTTTTTCCCCTGCTTGTGGCGGCAAAAACCCTGGAGCCGGCCCTGATGGTAAGAGAACCAAAAAAGAGCCACTGTGGCTAAACAAGAAAGTAAAAGAAACAGTGAGAGGCAAAAAGGATTCTTTAAAAAGTGGAGGTTAAATCCTAGTGAGGAAAATAGAAAGAAGCATAAACACTGGCAAATGAAGTGTAAAAATACAATTAGGAAGGCCAAAAAAGAATGTGAGGAACAGTTAGCCAAAGACTCAAAAATTAATAGCATTTTTTTTATTTTATTTTTTTAAATGCATCAGAAGCAGGAAGCCTGCTAAACAACCAGTGGGGCCACTGGATGATCAAGGTGCTAAAGGAGCACTCAAGAACGATAAGGCCATTGTGGAGAAACTAAATGAACTATTTGCATCCGTCTTCAGAGCTGAGGATATGAGGGAGATTCCCAAACCTGAGCCATTCTTTTTAGGTGACAGATCTGAGGAACTATCCCAGATTGAAGTATCATTAGAGGAGGTTTTGGAACAAACTGATAGATTAAACAGCAATAAGTCACCACGACCAGATGATATTCACCCAAGAGTTCTGAAGGAACTGCAATTTCACATTTGAGAACTACTAACTGTAGTCTGTAATCTATCATTTAAATCAGCTTCTGTACCAGATGATGGGAGGATAGGTAATGCAAGGCCAATTTTTAAAAACGGCTCCAGAGGTGATCCCAGCAATTACAGGCCAGTAAGCCTGACTTCAGTACTGGGCAAACTGGTTGAAACTATAATGAAGAACAATATTGTCAGACATATAGATTAACATAATTTGTTGAGGAAGAGTCAACATGGTTTTAGTAAAGGGAAATCATGCTTCACCAATCTACTAGAATTCTTTGAGGGGGTCAACAAGCACGTGGACTAAGGGGATCCAGTGGATATAGCATACTTAGATTTTCAGAAAGCCTTTGACAAGGTCCATTTCCAGAGGCTCTTATGCAAAGTAAGCTGCCACAGGATAAGAAGGAAGGTGCTCTCATGGATTGGTAACTGATTAAAAGATAGGAAACAAAGGTTTGGTATAAATGGTCAGTTTTCAGAATAGAGAGAGGTAAATAGTGGTGTCCCCCAGAGGTCTGTTCTGGGACCAGTCCTATTCAACATATTCATAAATGATCTGGAAAAGGGGGTAAACAGTGAGGTGGCAAAATTTGCAGATGATACACAATTACTAAAGATAGTTAAGACCCAGGCAGACTGCAAAGAGCTACAAAAGAATCTCTCAAAACTGAGTGACTGGGCAACAAAATGGCAGATTAAATTTAATGTTGATAAATGCAAAGTAATGCACATCGGAAAGCATAATCCCAACTATACATATAAAATGATGGAGGTATAAGTTAGCTGTTACCACTCAAGAAAGAGATCTTGGAGTCATTGTGGATAGAAAACATCCACTCAATGTGGAGTGGCAGTCAAAAAAGCGAACAGAATGCTGGGAATAATTAAGAAAGGGATAGATAATAGAACAAAAAAATATCATGTTGCCTCTATATAAATCTATGGTATGCCCACATCTTGAATATTGCGTGCAGATGTGGTTGCCCCATCTCAAAAAAGATATATTGGAATTGGAAAAGGTTCAGAAAAGGACAACAAAAATGATTAGGGGTATGGAACAGCTTCCGTATGAGGAGAGATTAATGAGACTGGGACTTTTCAGCTTCGAAAAGAGACGGCTAAGTAGAGATATGATTGAGGTCTATAGAGTCATGACCGGTGTAGAGAAAGTAGATAAGGAAGTGTTGTTTACTACTTCTCATAACACAAGAACTAGAGGTCACAAAATGAAATTAATAGGCAACAAGTTTAAAACAAATATAAGGAATTATTTCTTCTCACAATGCACAGTTAACCTGTGGAACTCCTTGCCAGAGGATGTTGTGAAGGCCAAGACCACAACAGGGTTCAAAAAAGAACTAGATAAATTCATGGAGGATAGGTCCATCAATGGCTATTAGCCAGGATGGGCAGGAATGGTGTCCCTAGCCTCTGTTTGCCAGAAGCTGGGAATGAGCGACAGGGAATGTATCACTTGATGATTACCTGCTCTGTTCATTCCCTCTGGGGCATCTGGCACTGGCCACTGTCAGAAGACAGGATACTGGGCTAGATGGACCAATAGGTTCATTCTTATGGGTACAGAATGCTGGATTAGATTGGAGAGGAGAGACTCAGTGGTTGGAGAGCTGAAGCAAGGTTTTGATGATGGGGAAGAAGTGACTAGATTGATTCAGTGAGTCCCTATGAGGAGTGAACGAGGGGGAGGAGTGAAAGATAACCCCAAGTTCAGTCTTGCTAAAACCAGGGGGCTTCCTTTGGACAGGGTCTGGGTTTTTGTTTTGAAATTTAATAGCTAGAAACTAAGAAAATGCAAATGGCTGCTTGTTCTAGTGCCTACAAAAGTCTTTCACAGCCCTCAGCAGGGGTCCAGTATTCCTTCTGGCCACCAGAGGTTAATGTGGTCTAGCACTAAGAGCAGGAGAACTGTCTGTTTTTCTCCACTCCCAATGCTCCCTCTGGAGTGACAGGGGAAAATAGCAGGAAGGCAGAGGTGCCAGCAGGCAGACCCAGGGTCGTGCCAGCAAGGAGTGAAAGTGAACAGAATGGAGAAGAGGCTAGGGGATTATGGATTGTAGGCCTGATCTTCCATTTTTTCCCAAGTGTTCAGTCCTATTATTAGTAAGAATGTGATCTTCAAAAAGCAAGTCAGAAGTAGAGCCTGGCTTCTCCGGTGATTGGCTCAAGAATCTTAACCTTAAGATGTGCCTCTAGTAGGTCATTTACAACCTATGCCTTAGGACCTGCTACTATTTACAACCTATGCCTAGAGACCCCATAGGCAGCTTGGAGGGCATGCACATCTTTATCTGTAGGGATCCCAACTTATCCCAAAGAAACTGTATATGAAGCTAAAGCAACTTGATAACTACCGGTAGTTACTCTCACACTCAGGTATATGATTTGGTAACTTAGCCAAGCCTCTCTGACTAAATGGAACAATTTGGATGGTTTGGGCCATTGCTAGAGGACAATTATGTTGTCTTTAGGGTACCCAACTTTGTAGTAGTTGGAGTTTAGGCCCCCCCTTTATGAAAGGTTTCTTTTCACAAAGGAAACATTTACAGCAACTGCAAAATGAGGGTCCAGGATTATTTTGTACATTGTGCCCAACTTACATGCATGCTAGCAGGTTTTAGAACAACCTGCATTCAGCATCATCTGCTTGGAAAGGGAACTGAAAGTTAAGGGGAAATTTCAACCCTTATGCTGCCGGATATACTGGAAATAGATATTTGACTTCTCGCTTGCTGAGACATGTTAAATCATCTTCACATCAGCCATTTCATGCTGAGAACTGCTTCTACACTGGCAGCAGACAGGCTCCCAGCTACTCCTGGGTGTGGCAGAATTACTTAGGTAGAAGGGGTTTATTAAAAACAAAAAAACAAGACCACACACACACCACAATAAAAAGTGTAGTATTGCAAAGGTAAAACAAATGTAAATGGGTGACCCTCATGAGTATTGCACATGGGAAGCAATGGCTGCCAAAATCATACAACATTGCTTGTACCAACTCTTCAGTAGAGCCACCATAATGCATCTAACTGTACAAACAATTCTGTAGGGAACAGGCCGGGGGGGGGGGGATATTTCTTTCCTAAATCCCTCTGCTGAGCAGTTTATGGCCAAAAGCTTTATTATTCAGTAGCACCTAGAGTTTTCAAGTGAGATGGAGAGGGGCCCTTAATGCCAGGCCCCCCACATGAATTTCAAGATACATACCCTACCCGTCACATACTAAAATGAGAGCTTGTCAAAATAATCAAGACAAATAAGAGAGAGAAAGGAAAGAGACTCAATTTAACTCTGTTCTAGACAAGACCATGGAGATGTAAAGTAACTTGCCCAAAGTTGCACAAGTTTGTGCCAGTGTTGGCAAGAGTAGACATGCCTCCTGACTCCCAGCTCAGTGCTCTATCCACTAGTTCATATGCCTCTCTGGGTGGAAGCCCTTGTAAATATTACCTTAGCTGGGCAATCTGCTAAATAGATGCTCTTAAAAGACACTTAAATTCTTTGCTTTAATATCCCACAGCAGTGACTTCCGCAAGTCAATGTATGTTCTGTTAAAATTACAGATTTAACCCAGATAAAAAGAAACACTTATGTCCTCTTGTACGTTAATTACTGGAATGGCTAAGTGGGATTTCCCAACTGGCCTTCTGTATAACATTAATTATGTGATATACCTCTATCACATCTCCTGTCTTCTCTTTTCCAATTTAATTAAGTCTACCCATTAAAATCTCCCTCATAGAAGCACCTTCTCTCTCCCCATCCCACCCATATTCCTCTATCATTTTGATAGTCTTTTCCTGACCAGTCTTCTTTTGCTTTGTCTTTCCTTTAAAAGACAGATTAAGGAGGAAAACACAAATCAAAGTAAGGAATAGAGGAGATTGTTATTGAACTTTGAATAAATATTTTAAAGACAATCCTAAGACATACCAGGGTGAAATCCAGAGTAATAGGGGCTTTAGCACCCCTGCCATGCAACAATATACAGTAGCTTACCACCTTAAATAGAGTTACCCAGCCACTTCAATTTAAACACTGGATTAAATAAAACAAGCTTATTAACAACAAAAGCAGATATCAAGTAATGAAAAGCAATGAGACATAAGAGTCAGAAATGATACAAGAAAAATAAAGATATAAATGCTTTCTACCACCTAGTTTACCATACTAGGCAAGTTTTTCACCACATGTTTCCAATAGCATTACTAACCAAACTCTTCAGATTCAGTGACTGCTGCTTTTGTCTTCTCAGGTGCAAGAAGTGAGATGGATAGGGAGACAAAGGAGGGGTGATAGCTGAGAAGCAAGAGACAGGTGATCTGGTGGAGGAGGGATGGCAGATGATAGGTGGTGGCCCATCAGCTTTGTTGACACCTAGAGGGGGCATCAGTTTGCCCTTTGTCTTTGAGAAATGGCTTTAATCACTCCCCAGACTTGTCTAGAAACACTTCAGACATGATTTCAGGTTATGTTCACAATGATGTTGCTACATGCATTTTACCATGATATTACTGATGAGGTTCTCCCCTCCCCCCCGCCCCAATGCAGGGCTGCCCAGAGGATTCAGGGAGCCTGGGGCAAAGCAATTTTGGGGCCCGCTTCCATACAAAAAAGTTGCAATACTATAGAATACTATATTCTAGTGGGGCCCCCTGTGGGGCCTGGGGCAAATTGCCCCACTTGCCCCTCCTCCCCCCCAGGTGCCCCTGGCCAAATGATACCTCACACCTTGCTCATAAGACATTCCTTGTACAAACATTACTAAAATAGTATTTAGGATGTAATTACAGGGGTGAATTCCATCACAGGTCCACAAAAGTAACCATATAATCCTTTCCATCTTCAGAGTGTTTATAGACATTAACTAAATAATGTCATCTTCTGATGGCACTGGGATGAAGGGGCAAAAGCTTTCAGGAGGCCCTGCCTACAATTTAAGTTTTATTGGCATAAAGCATACAAGTGTTGCCAACCAGTATCTTAATGAAGGAACAGGTGCCATGATTTCCATGGGAAGTTCCTGAGTGTGTATCTTATAGTATTAGCCATTTCTGGTTCAGCAGAAGACAGTCACATATTGGGAGGGCAGTTCCGAAGTCTCTCTTCACTCCTAAAGCTAGAGTTTTTCTTCTTGACTTTTTAGTGAGAAATCTGTTCATATTTGTGATTGCTCAGGAGGCACTTCTCATTTGCCCCCTGCCCCTTTTGTGGTTTAACCACTGAAGAGGAAAAGGGATCTTTCAGGATCTTCTCTCATGTTACAGTGTCCTTGGATTTCTACTATGCCTCATGGCTTCCAGATTCTATTTACAGTCTGTAATTAGAGACTGTCTGTATTTTGTTGCAGTAAGTTTGTCTGCAAAGGTGGAGCGTCTGTGCTGGGAACTGTACCACTAGAGACTGTTGTGTGGGGTTTATTCCCCCCCATCCGTCCTTGTAGCATCTTTTCATTTTAGTATGTGACCAAACCAGTTCAGAAAGCTATTGTGGAAATGGTGGTTTTGTTATGGCTCTGGATGTTCACATGATTAAGTGTCTGGAGCAATATGATGCAGAGTGCTGCCTGTTCTCCTGACCTTTCACAAGAAGGCTGTTACAGGCTGCCTTTTAGAAGATCCTTGTGGAGACTTTTTTGGATGTGGTGCCTGGAATCCTCTCCATCTGAAACAGAAGGAGTAATTCATATTTGTTATCTTAGGTAGCAATACTAGAATAATGGGGAGCCATTAGAGGATCATTGTGCCCGTAGTGGATCTGCCATATTGGAATGTTAAGATGCAAACCAGTCTAGAGTTTTGGGGAAAGAGACAGGTATTAATGGAATTATTAGGAAATGATATGGACTAGTAATGCCCCTGATGGGAGGAAAGACTGCCTTCTTAGGATCCCAAGATCTGAATCATGGATTTTAGAGATGGAAAAACATTTTAAGTCATCTAGTCCATGTTGCTGCTAGCCCTGAATTAAAGGGGGGAGGAGGAAGAATTGATGTTACAACCAATAAAGTTATAAAAATCAAAATCCATTTTGGGCAGTTTGTCTAAGTTAAAGCTATGAATACCAAAGTGACAGAAACTTATCCTGTTTCTCTGGACAGGAACCACTTAATTTCCAGTACTAATATTTCTCTAAACTAATCTATTCTATGAACTTAGGATGGGAAATTTTCTATGTAAAGCATTTCCAAGTCTATTGCCTGGGCCCCTGGATCTTTTCCATTTGTTGATGGGCATTAACTCCATGCCATGTCAGGGGTGAGTTAAATAATGAACACTGAGTGAAGTCTGATTCTTCCTGTTGTTGCAAAAATACTAACTGGAAAAGCAAAAACAATGAGAATAAAGAGAGACCTTTGTTTCCGTGTGTTAATGAATCTGTCTTGTTGCCTCAGCAGCCTGATTTATAGAAACCACCAGTACCAGCTACTGTTGGGTTGCAATAGAACCAGATTTGGTGAAAAGAATTATAGATAGATAACCTCACATACATTTTGACTGAGGGACATGTGATGTCAGAATGGACAATGGAATGAGTTTTGGTTTTTTTTTTTGTTTGTTTGTTTGTTTTTTTTTAAAACAAGACTCCTTATATTTATCCACATCTTACAAAAATGCATGGATCCTGTCCAAAGCCCCCCGGTTACAGGGTAGCTGGGCCACTTAAATGAAACTGAGCTCAGTGTAAGCGGGGGAATGGTCCCGCTATTGTGGGGAACTTTCCTGGCTTNAGCTAGCCAACCAAAACACCCCACTGAATGTTAGTAAGGGGGCAACAGTCCCCTTACATCAGCACTCCTGTTCCAGTCAGGATGCTCCCAGTTGGGCCAGGCCTTCTGAACTGGCAACACCTAGGGAGCTATAGGAGGCCTGGTGAGATCCAATGAGAGAACAGAGCAGACTGAGGAGAAGGGCAGGAGAGAAGAGCTGCCATAGAGAGAAAGTGGTTCCTGGGAGAAGACTAAAGGTAGGAGAGAAGCAAGAATGACTTGGGGGCACCAGCCAGCAAACCTGAGAGCCAGGGTCAGAGAACTGAAGGCGGTGGCAGCAGCAGAGGGAGCAACCTGTAGACTAAGCTATAGAGCCAAAGGCCAGAGAGGGTTGAAGGAAGGGGGAGCAGCAGAGCAGCTTATCTGATGACATCTCCTTGCTGGAGAGCTGGAGCCTTGAGGAACAGCAAAAGGTGTATACTCCCAGCAAAGAGGTTGTGAGAGCTCTGGGTGAGAAGAGCTGAATGGTTGAGGAAGAAATTTGTGATAGAACTATAAGAGGAAGGATTAATGAGACACGATGTCCCAATAATCATTTGGAAGCACAGGAAACATGATGGAATTGTTGAGAGCAGATATGACTAGTACCTGGTAACCGTGGCTATCCAGTTGGAAGAGGGGACAGTGAGGAGTAGCAATGAAGTTTCAGACTCTAGTGAGGAAAAACAACGTTGGTGTCAACTAGAAGTTCCTATAACTTTCCATTACCATGCCTATTTCTAAAAGTTTAGAATACCAAGAAAAGACTATGAAAACTGCTCTCTGTATACCATATAACATTCTCCTCAACAATGAATAGCTGAATTTCAGTGGAGTTAATAGGATTTTTGGAGAGGGCTGAGGGTGTGCTTCCCAGGATAACGAAGGGGTGGGAATGTGTTTTTTTGTAGGCATTGAGTTCCTGTTTGAAATTATTATGTTAATGCTTCGGGGATGGTCTTACTAATTATGTTAAGGTCCCTTGAGCCTGACATTCACAGTATTATTTCCCAACCCTTCCCTCCCAGTTTCCTATTCTTAATTCATTTCATTTGTTTTTGTATCTCAAAGGCAATGAGTCCAAGCCAGACCATCAGGAGAGGAGCCTTAGACACTCCTACATTATTGGGACAGTGAGGAGAAAAGGCTTCTCCAGAAAAGCTAGGTGACAGGCAGCTAAAGGTTCACCCCCACCCTCTTTTTGGCCAAGAAAGATTTCACTCTGATTAGCCAGGCAATGAGATTTACATGAAGATCTGCTTTTCCATTAAAAATACGTATGTGGGCTTCAAAGAGGCGGATCCATCCACCATTTCACTTTACCAGAAAGGAGACTGTTAAGAGGAAGAAAGGTTCTTTTCCAAGAATGTGTCTGGAGTAATGACTAGTAATACTGTAACACTGAGCACAGGAAGGAAAATCAGAGGGCACCATTGTTGTATTTCAGTCTGTATCAGAGGCCTAAATACTACTTACCAGTCACTTCTCTGGAGAAGCTGTGAACCAGACCACAACCAAACAGCCCCGGAAAAGGGGGAGATCATAACAAAGTTAGTCTGACAAAAATCTCTGTTGTGGGCACTAGACATGTGTTCTCATACCATATGACCATACTGCACCTTTGACTGATGGTGATCTCTTAACAATAAAGCCTGCCTCTCGCCTTACTGAAGCCTGGACAGAATGGCACTTCTGAATTATAGTCACCATCTACAGGGAGAGATTTGGATGCAGTAAATGGCTAATCGTGGCTTGCAAAAGAATGCACTTACTAGCTGTGCTGCTCTGTGGAGCCCCACTCACTGTGGTTGGTTACTAGGGAGGAAAATAAAACTCTCATAATACTAAGGTGGGGAGAATAAACCTACAGTCACTTTTCAGTGAGTTGCCTTAACCAAAACCTACATCACCAGTCTGCAAGTACATCTTTCTTGTGCATGCCACAGGTGGATTCCACACCTGGTCATGCGAGAACTAAATATTTGCTACCTGTTGGTAATGAGGTGTTTCCCATGGCTCTCTCTTCCAACTGAAAAGGGCCTCGAACATGCAGTGTTTTTTTACTCTGCCAGGGAAACATTGCTTAATCCGGGGAAACAAATGAAATGCTGGAGACCAAAGTGCTACAATAAACTAAACATAATAGGGCAAATCCCAAAGGCCTCCTTGGTTTGAGTCAGTCCTTGTTCAGGCAGGGCCAATTCCTGAAGATGCTGAGCACCTGGAGCTCATTTATTTCACCACACTACAGCCACAGCCCTCTCAGCTGCTAACCCCGCTCTTCTCCACCTCCTGCTACAACCACATCCCATAATACTATGGCCCTATGGAGAAGGGTGGTTGGGGAAGCTTTGTACATTTCAGAAGGGGTACAGACTTATCACTGGACTACAAAGGGCCTGCTTTTTATTTTTTGAAAATTATAAACTTCAAAGGAATTGCACTCACTGGAATCACTACCTTCTCCCCCTCCAGTTGTGCTGTCTGACTCCCTAGGAAGGACAAATAAAGCATTTTTGATTATTATTCCAGTTTTTAATTTTAAGAGCAAAATGTAAACCAAATGTGGTCCTGGGGAGAGACCAAAGTCCTTCCTCTAACCAAGGAACAGGGACAGCAGCAGCTCTGTAAGTTACTCCACCAGTTTAGAGGGACCTCATCTGAGGATGGTTTACACTCTGAGCCCACTTAAAACCTTGGCCTTTTTACTGAGCCAGCCAAGAAGAGGGGCCAGCATTCATAAGGGCACCTGCACACTTAGAAACTGTCTTTTATCAAAGACCACTGAAGATGACTGTTTTAGTCATTAGCCAGCCCTGGCTGGATTCTAGCCAGTCACCACTTAAAGGTGAAAGGGTTGGGAGCATGGATTATCTTTTCATTCTCTTTTAGAGAGAAGTCAATGGTAGGAATACTCCGCTCCATGTCAGTTCCTTAAGATGCTTAGCTTTTTTAATGAGATTGTATTACAATTTGCATGCTGTTCTTTAGTTTCTGATGTGATGCATTACTGGCCAGACTCCTGTCACCAGTTCTACCAATGCAGGAGGCAGTAGTCTGCCTGGAGTCATCCTGGTGGCAGCTATTTTCCACCTCAAGATGGAAGGAGTTTGCCTTCAGTGCCCAGAGGGACCAGCAGGTGGGCAATATGGTAGAGTCTCCAAAAACTTGAAACACTGGCTAGAGGGACTGCTAGTCACCTACTCCACACCTCAGGAACCATGAGGGATGCTGTGGGCAACATTGGTCCTCGGCATTAACAAGCAACAGGAGCCCTTCTTGAGTACAGAGTTACAAAAGGTTTAGTTACCTCAGTAGATAGGGGTTAGACTCTGCCCATCTGCTCCTACCAGCTGGCATCCCCAGGCTCCCACAACAGCCAGACCTCCAAGGCCCAGCTTGAGAAGGGAATTTCATCCCGACCACAGCCACTCTTGTGGCTTCTGCAGCAGGATGTTGAAAATCAGTAACCCTGACCCCAGCCAGTCCTTGACCTCTGGCCACTGAAAGTATCCTCCCATCCCAAAACTCAATTGTGGCTTATCTTTGATGCTGTTTCCCTGGGCCTCTTCCTACCCTACCATCTGAGGACTTCTTTCCTCATAACTCTTCTAAGTTTGCCCCTGGTTTCAGGGTTAGGATCCTAGAGCCTATTTCTATCCCTAGTTTTCTGCTAGGGATTTGAAAAGCAATTACTGTACAGATGGCCTCCCTGAGACTCTCACTGCTACCAACATCTTCTGTTTATAACCCTTCTCCTGTTTCACCCCCCATCTGCAATTAGTGTTTATAATTCCCTGGGCCTCCCCTCAGGTGCAACTGTGAAGGTTAATTGACCCCTCCTGGGCCATCGTAACCCTTTCACAGCTGGTGTAAGGTGAACACCCCATCACAGTGTAAAATATTATGATGTTCTGATGAGTCAGTTTCCCAGATGACAAGAGCCTCAGAGAGACACATGTTTTATAAAATGGTCTGGAGGAAATGCATGGACAGTTCTAACAGCAAGGAGGGCATTTTAAAGAGAACCCTGAAGGGGATGGGGAGCCAGTAGTTGTGCTTTTTTATATATGTGTAAACCAGGAGTTTCCTACAAAAACTTTAGCCCCTCGAGTTAGTGTTTGTAAAACATTTTGTACATGAACAGAGCACCAGAAGTGTTTAGTATGATGATGATTAGTTGAGTTTCTTTCCTGGAAGTGGGAGCTGTCAATTTTCAGAATCTCAGAAAATTAGGCCACTTTTTTAGGTGCTGACTTTGGGCATTTTTTGCTTCAGTGGTGCTATGCCGATTTATATCAGATGAGATATTTCCCCTTCTCTCCCTCTTTGCAGGAACTGCTAAGGGTGCAGGATACATCCTATATCAGAGATATGAAAGTGATATTATGCTTGATCTTAGCTAAAACACCAAGAAGATACTTGGGCCTTTTTTGGAAAGCACCATGTAATTTCTCTTCTATAAGAAAACCAGTTATTCTAGTTGGAGACCCAGTAACAATGGTGTGCATTGGATTCTTTCAATACCTTTTGGGCATTAACTGCTGCATCCAAACCATGACAAGTTTCGTTGTGATAACTGACTGGGTTCCTGGCAGTAGCCATTGTGCAGAGGTGAGGCAAGCCACTGAGTCAGGATGGAAGTAAGCGTTTTTAGTTTGTTTGTGTCTCTTTTTTTCAAAATAACGAATGACAAAGGAACAAAGTTAAGCTGTCAAACACTGGTCATTAACAAGAGTGGTACCATGGCAGTGGCTGTGGTCCACAGTTGCTAGATCAATTAGTAGAAAATGACATGTACATAATGAGCTATGAGAGCTAAATAGTCTTCTTCATTCAGTCAAGCATATAACAGTGTCAATTGCAATATTAAAAATCATATAATCACAACAAAAGTGTACAAGCTGGAGATCATTTTTAAGGAAGTCATCATATTTAATCCAGCACCATAGTAAAAGATGAACTACAGATTCCAGAATGAAACTTTCTGGTGCTCAGGAAAGACTGTTTTCAGTAAAAGGCTCCCCATCTGTAGAACTCTGATGCTACGGAGTGGAATGGACTCATAACTCACTTGGTATTATTAATTATACGTTGTACTATAGTAGTGCCTTGAGGCCCCAACCCTGTTGTGCTAGGCAGTGTGCAAAAGTATAACAGACACAGTCCCTGCCCTGAAGAGTTTACAGTCTAAGGACAAAGTGAGAGAAAACAGGTGAATGTAGACTCAGGGAACACAAGGTAACAATGAGAGATATTGACCCACATGATAGAATGTGGTCACAGTACACCAGCTGCCTAACCACTGTTGATTTTTTTTGTTTTGTTTTGTTTTTTGTAGGCCCCATAGTAAAGGACATTTTTAAGGAAGGATTTAATGGAGGACAATGTAGTGGTTCTGCAGATTTTTATGAAGAGCAATTCCCATGCATAAGGGGCAGTGTGGGAGAAAATGCAAATGTGCTCGTTAGAAAATGGTACAAATGAGTAATCATAAAATGAGGAGAAAATAGTCTGCAAGTAGAAATCAGGTTATTCTTTTAATCTCTTTCATGCATTAGAATAGACATAGGGTAAATAAACACACTCAGGGTATGTCTACACTAAGGGATTACTCCGAATTTACAGAATTTGATTTTTGGCAACAGAGTGTATAAAGTTGAGTGTATACAGCCACACTAAGCACATTAATTCGGTGGTGTGCGTCCATGCACGGAGGCTAGCGTCGACTTCCGGAGCGTTGCACTGTGGGTAGCTATCCCATAGCTATCCCATAGTTCCCACAGTCTCCCCCTCCCATTGGAATTCTGGGTTGAGATCCCAATGCCTGATAGGGCCAAAAACATTGTCGCGGGTGGTTCTGGGTACATCCTCCCCCTCCCTCCAGGAAAGCAATGGCAGACAACCTTTTCGCACCTTTTTTCCTGGGTGAAATGTGCAGATGCCATATCACGGCAAGCATGGAGCCCACTCAGCTCAAGACAGCAGTCATGAACATTGTAAACACCTCGCGCATTATCGTGCAGTTTATGCTGAACCTGCAAAACCAGGCGAGGAGGAGGCGGCGACTGCAGCATGGCGACGAGAGTGATGAGGACATGAACACAGAATTCTCTCAAACCGCGGGCCCCGGCGCTTTGGAGATCATGGTGTTAATGGGGCAGGTTCTAGCCGTGGAACGCTGAATCTGGGCCTGGGAAACAAGCACAGACTGGTGGGACCGCATAGTGTTGCAGGTGTGGGATGATTCACAGTGGCTGCGAAACTTTCACATGCATAAGGGCACTTTCATGGAACTTTGTGACTTGCTTTCCCCTGCCCTGAAGCACCAGAATACCAAGATGAGAGCAGCCCTCACAGTTGAGAAGCGAGTGGTGATAGCCCTGTGGAAGCTTGCAACGCTAGACAGCTACCGGTCAGTCGGGAATCAATTTGGAGTGGGCAAATCTACTGTGGGGGCTGCTGTGATGCAAGAAGCCAAAGCAATCGCTGAGCTGCTGCTATCAAAGGTAGTGACTCTGGGAAATGTGCAGGTCATAGTGGATGGCTTTGCTGCAATGGGATTCCCTAACTGTGGTGGGGCGATAGATGGAACCCATATCCCTATCTTGGCACCGGACCACCAGGGCAGCCAGTACATAAACCACAAGGGGTACTTTTCAATGGTGCTGCAAGCACTGGTGGATCACAAGGGACATTTCACCAACATCAACGTGGGATGGCCGGGAATGGTTCATGACACTTGCGTCTTCAGGAACACTAATCTGTTTAAACGGCGGCAGCAAGGGATTTACTTCCCAGACCAGAAAATAACCATTGGGGATGTTGAGATGCCTATAGTTATCCTTGGGAGCCCAGCCTATCCCTTAATACCATGGCTCATGAAGCCATACACAGGCAGCCTGGACAGTAGTCAGGAGCTGTTCAACTACAGGCTGAGCAAGTGCAGAATGGTGGTAGAATGTGCATTTGAACTTTTAAAAGGTCACTGGCGCACATTACTGACTCGCTCAGACCTCAGCCAAACCAATATTCCCATTGTTATTGCTGCTTGCTGTGTGCTCCACAATCTCTGTGAGAGTAAGGGGGAGACGTTTATGGCGGGGTGGGAGGTTGAAGCAAATCGTCTGGCCGCTGATTATGCGCAGCTAGACACCAAGGTGATTAGACGAGCACACCAGGAAGCGCTGCGCATCAGAGAAGCTTTGAAAACCAGTTTCATGACTGGCCAGGCTATGGTGTGAAAGTTCTGTTTGTTTCTCCTTGATGAAAACCCGCCCCCTTGATTGACTCATTCCCTGTAAGCAACCCACCCTCCCCCCTTTGATCACAGCTTGCTTTCAAAGGAAATAAAGTCACTATCATTTAAAAACCATGTATTCTTTATTAATTGACTATAAACATAGGGAGAGAACAGACAAGGTAGCCTGGGTGGGGTTTGGGAGGAGGATAGGAGGGAAGGAAAAGGCCCCACTTCAAAAGTTCAAAATAATGACAGCCTTTTGCTTGGGCTGTCCACTGGGGTGGAGTGGGAGGGTACACGGAGCCTCATCCACCCACGTTTTTGGGAGTCTGGGTGAGGAGGCTATGGCACTCTGTGATCCTGCTGCCGTTCCTGAAGCTCCACCAGACACCAGAGCATGTCCGTTTGATCACACAGCAGCCCCAGCATTGCAGCCTGCCACCTCTCATCTCGAGCATGCCTCATGGCCTCATGTTCACTGGTATCGTTCCTGTACTTTGATACCGTGTTCTTCCACTCATTCAGATGAGCTCTTTCATCGCGGGTCGATTGCATGATTTCTGAGAACATGTCGTCTCGTGTGCGTTTTTTTCACCGCCTTATCTGAGATAGCCTTCGGGATGGAGGAGGGAGGCTTGAAAAATTTGCAGCTATGGGAGGGAGGGAAAAAAGGGAGAGAAGTATTTAAAAGATACATTTTACAGAACAATGCTTATACTTTTTCACGGTGAAAAACACTATTCACATTACATAGCACATGTGATTTCGGTACAAGGTCGCATTTTGCACCTTAATATTGAGTGCCTGCGGCTTTGGTGTTAGAGACCACAGACGCAGGTCTGGGCAACAGAATTCGGCTTGCATGCGGCCATGGTAAGCCATTGTCTTTCGGCTTCTGCAACCTTCCTAAAAGCAACGCCCTCCTTTCACACATACCAAGCAAAGCCCATTGAGTGCTGCGGTTTTCCTGTTAACGTGCAGCAGCAGAAACCAAACTAACCCCTCCCCATCCTATTCTCTGGGATGATCACTTTATCCCTCCCCCCACCGCGTGGCTGGTATCAGGGAAGATCCCTGCTAGCCAAACACGAAAAGCTCAGCACCAATCCCCCCTCCTCCTCCCCGCTTGGCTAACTACAGGGAAGGATTTCTTTTCAGCCACAGGCAAACAGCCCAGTAGGAACAGCCACCTCTGTCCCCTTCATTAAAATCCCGTATTTCAACCAGGTTACCATGAACGATATCACTCTTCTGAAGATAACACAGCGAGATAAAGAACAGATGTTGCTTGAATGCCAACAAACACCGGGACCATACGCTGCCAGGCTTTGTCATGCAATGATACAAGATTACTTGCTACTAGCATGGAGTGATCAAATGTCCTACCATGGAGGACGGAATAAGGCTGCACTGCCCAGAAACCTTCTGCAAAGGCTTTTGGAGTACCTCCAGGAGAGCTTCATGAGATGTCCCTGGAGGATTTCCGCTCCATCCCCAGACACGTTAACAGACTTTTCCAGTAGCTGTACTGGCCATGAATGCATCCCAAGTCCTCAGGGCAAATTAATCATTAAAAAACGCTTGCTTTTAAACCATGTTTTATATTTACAAAGGTACACTCTCCAGAGGTCCCTTCCATGGCCTCATTGTCTGGGATACCACCTTGGGAGGGTTGGGAGGGTACTTCAGTCAGGCTGAGAAAAAGATCCTGGCTGTTGGGCAGAACGGAGTGCTGTGTGCTCTCGTCTTCCTCCTCCTCCTCCTCATCTTCCCCATCAGCAGAATCCTCAGGCATGGCTGAGATTACCTCCTCCTCGGAATCCACAGTCAGAGGTGGGATAGTGATGGCGGCCCCCCTAGAATTGCATGCAGCTCAGCGTAGAAGTGGCATGTCTGAAGTGGCTCTGACCCAGAGCGACCGTTTGCCTCCTTTGTTTTTTGATAGGCTTGTCTGAGCTCCTTAACTTTCGTGCAACACTGATCTGAGTCCCTATTGTGGCCTCTCTCCATCATGCCCTTGGAGATTTTTTCAAATCTTTTGGCATTACGTCTTTTGGAACGTAGTTCTGCTAGCACGGAATCCTCTCCCCATATAGCGATCAGACCCAGTACCTCCCGTACAGTCCATGCTGGTGCTCTTTTTCGATTCTCGGACTGCATGGTTACCTGTGCTGATGAGCTCTGCGTGGTCACCTGTGCTCTCCACGCTGGGCAAACAGGAAATGAAATTCAAAAGTTTGCAGGTCTTTTCCTGTCTACCTGGCCAGTGCATCCGAGTTCAGATTGCTGTCTAGAGCGGTCACAATGGTGCACTGTGGGATAGCTCCCGGAGGCCAATACCGTCAAATTTCATCCACACTAACCCTAATTTGAACCGGCAATGTCAATTTCGGCACTACTCTCCTCGTCGGAGAGGAGTACAGAAATCGATTTTAAGACCCCTTTATGTTGAAGTAAATGGCTTCATTGTGTGGACGAGTGGAGGGTTAATTTGATTTAACGCTGTTAAATTCATCCTAAACTCATAGTGTAGACCAAGCCTCAGAAAAAAGGAGAACAAGAGGCAGAAATTTTGCAATACAAGCTTTTGAGCAGAACATACCACTTACGTGTACAGATGCTGATAACTGGAAAAAGGCACATGCCAAATATAAAGCTTTGAGTTTTACCATTGGGAACAGAGTTAAGCCAATGTTGAGAATTTTTGGAATCCCATTCTTTAAACCCTCCCTATTTCCCTTGATTTATCAAAGCTCTTAAGCAGTTTGATGAATAGGCTTACCCTAATGGGCCAGGAGCCAAAGTTTGCCAACTCCTGAAATATAGGGTTGGCTTATGAAAGGGTCATACGGTTTTTGCTATTTTTACCTAACTATCTTGGGGGGTCGGCTTATAAACGAACAGGCTAATGAACAAGTATATACGGTACTTAGATTCCTAAAGTTAAGCAAATGTTTAAGTACTTTGATGAACTGGGGACCATAGACCTTACTGTCCTGAATAGTTAAACTTTCTATTTACTTTACTGGGAACACTCAGGGCCGGTGCTACCATTTAGGCAAACTAGGCGGTTGCCTAGGGCGCCAAGATTTGGGGGTGCCAAAAAGCGGTGCCCCCAATTTTTTTTACAGTGTTCCTACGCCCCCTCCCTGAGCATGCGGTCGCCGCTCCACTTCTCCCGTCTCCCAGGCTTGCGGCAGCAATCAGCTGTTTGACGCCGCAAGCCTGGAAGGGGAGGAGAATTAGACGGGGGGGCGGTGTGCTCGGGGAGGAGGCGGAGCAGAGGTGAGCTGGGGTGGGGAGCTGCCGCACGGCTCCTCAGTCCGAGGGGGTGGGGAGCTGCCGCGGGGGTGCCTCAGGGTCGGGGGGGGAGCTGCCGCAGGGCTCCCCACCCCAGCTCACCTCTGCTATGCCCCCTCCCTGAGCATGCCGTCACTGCTCCACTTCTCCCGCCTCCCAAGCTTGTGGCGCCAATCTTGGCACCGCAAGCCTGGGAGGGGAAGAGAATTAGAGCGGGGGCGGCATGCTCGGGGAGGAGACGGAGCAGAGGTGAGCTAGGGTGGGGAGCTGCCGCACGGCTCCCTGGGAGTGGGGGGAAGCTGCCGCGGGGGGGGGGGGGGCGCGAGGGGGACGGGGGGGGGGGGGGGGGCCGGGGAGCTGCCGCAGGGCTGGCGGCGGTCGCAAGTGGCAGTAACTTAATCGGGGGAAGATGTGTAGTGTACTGAGAACTGTGCTGGAATTGCAAACTATTGCTGTAAGGGTTTATCTCAGGGGTGGGCAAACTTTTTGGCCCGAGGGCCATATCTGGGAATAGAAATTGTATGGCAGGCCATGAACGCTCACTAAATTGGGGTTGGAGAGTGGGAGGGGGTGAGAGCTCCTGAGTGGGGCCAGAAATGAGGAGTTCAGGGTGCACAAGGGAGCTCTGGGCTGGGGTGGGTGAATGGGGGGGGGAAGGGGGTCTCCAGCTGGGGGTGCAGGCTCTGGGGTGGGGCTGGGGATGAGGAGTTTGGGGTGTAGGAGGGTGCTCTGGGCTGTGACCTAGGGGTTCGGAGGGTGGGAGGGAGATCGGGGTGAGGTGCAGGGGGAGACTCAGGGGTGCAGGCTCTGCGTGGTGCTCAAGTGGCTCCCAGAAGCAGTGGCATGTCCCTTCTACGGCTCCTAGGCAGAGGTCCAGCCAGGCAGCTCTGCACGCAGTTCCCGGCCAATGGGAGCTGTGGGGGCAGCGGTTGGGGCGAGGGCAGCTTGCAGAGTGGAGCCCCCTGGCTGCCCCTACATGTAGGAGCCATAGGGGGGCCATGCCACTGCTTCTGGGAGCCGCGTGGTGTGGCCCCTGATCCTGCTCCCTGGGTGGAGCACCGGAGCAGGGCAAGCCCCAGACCCCACTCCCCAGCGGGAGCTTGAGGGCCGGATTAAAATGGCTGGTGGGCCGGATGCGGCCTGTACTTTGCCCACCTCTGGTTTAGCCACACTGCAATTAAAAACCCACAGCTGGTCTGTGCCAGCTGACAGAGGCTTGCGGGGCTCAGGCTAAAGGGCTGTTTAATTGCCGTGTAGACATTCGAGCTCGGGCTGGAGCTGCAGTCTGCGCTCTAAGATCCTGCGAGGTGGAGGGTCCTCAACCTCAGGCTGTAGCCTGAGCCTGAATGTCTACATCACAATTAAATAGCTCCACAGCGGGAGTCAGCTGGCATGGGCCAGTCATGGGTGTCTAATTGCAGTGTAGACACACTCAAAGAGCAGCGGGTGTGGGAGGGGTTCTGGGTCCTGCTTGTAGGCTAAAGCAGGGGTTCTCAACCTTTTCTTTCTGAGGCCCCCCCAACATGTTATAAAAACTCCATGGCCCACCTGTGTCACAACAACTGTTTTTCTGCATATAAAAGCCAGGGCTGGCGGTAGGGGGTAGCAAGCAGGGCAATTGCTGTGGGCCCCACACCACAGGGGGCCCCACAAAGCTAAGCTGCTCAGACTTCAGCTGCTATCCTGACTGGTGGGGCTCAGGGCGGTGGGGCTTCAGCTTTCTGTCTTAGGCCCCAGTGAGTCTAATGCTGGCCCTGTTTGTTGGGTCCCCAGGCCCTGAAATCTGCTTGCAGTTCCCTAAGGCAGGAGTTCTTAACCTTCTTCTGTCTGAGCCCCCTCCCCAAACATGCTATTAAAACTCCATGGCCCACCTGTGTCACAATAACTGGTAGCAAGTTGGGCAGTTGCCCGGGGTCCCATTCCAGCAGGGCCCCCACAAAGCTATATTGATCAGGCTTTGGCTTCAGCCCCCGATGGTGGGACTCAGGGCCCCAGGCTTGAGCCCCATGCAGCGGGGCTTCGGATTTCTGCCCCGGGCCCTAGCGAGTCTAATGCTGGCCCTACTTGGCAGCCCTCCTGAAACCTGCTCGTGGTCCCCCAGGGGGGCCCAGACCCCTGGTTGAGAACCACTGCTCTAAAGGGCCTTGGACTCTTGGTTGAGAACTGCTGGGCTAAAGGGCACTGGACTAGCAAAGAGTGGGAGTGGGAGCACAGTCTGTCTGGAAAGAGCCTGCTTAAAGCTAGATGGGGTGTGTTTTGCCTCTCTGCCTGAGGGATTTGCCAGGATTTTTCTCTCTCTATTTGGGTTCTTGGGTGTTCTGAATTCTAACCTGAATTCTGAATTCATAACATTGTGTTATGTTGCCACCTTCCTGCAAGAGTATTTCAGTTTTTATCTAATTTCTCTGTGTGTATACTGTGAACATAACAAGAAGGAGGCTCGGGATGCTTGTTTAGAAGCTCTATAGCATATGGCAATGGAGCAAGTACAAGGTTCCTCCCTAGCCTTCTTGCACCCCATTACATAAACACCCTTACTTTTGTAGCTGCTCCACGGATTGTCTTTTGGTGGCTTGGTGCACAGACTGTGTAAGCTTCCCCACAGGACTAACTCATGTGCACAATGTGTTTTGTATATACCAAGCTTCACTCAAAGGTGGATTTGTAGGGTCAGGTTATAAACCCAGGAAGAGGGCAGCATTTTAAAAGAAAGACTCTTCTTGTTTACGACAGATTTAATCTCTGTGTTTTTTCACCGTGACAGCAATATAAGGGTTTGTTAGACGACAGCTAGAAACTGTTATTAGTGTCATCAGTAAGGATGATAACATATCTATGTTGTTAGCTTTGACCATTTGTTCTGTGATGTCACATGCATAATAAATCAAGAGACATAACTGGTTAGCTGGAAGGGTGGGAGCACAATGACTCAGCACAATGCGTCAGTGGCAGGCACCAAGGTCTTTTCCTCAGGGATTAGTGATTATATCAAGAAAGTAAAATAATATAACATGATCAGCAGTAAACAGAAAATTCTCCAGCTGGGGCTTCTCACCCATTCTTATGACCTTTGGATGTCAGCCCTACCTTCCCCAAAGCAGCCTCCTTCCTTTGTCTCCCAAACAGCCATTCCTTTGATCTTTTCATTGAGTAGCAATGACCGGAAAGGGGCAGCTGTGCTGGAGTTGATTGCTTGTTCACCAGCTAAACAGATGTTAACCCCTCCGTCCCCTCACAGAGGGCTCCTTTGCCTTGAAATCAATCTGGCAAGTCAGGGGGAAACCTCAGGCTGCAAGAGTCTGAAGACTTCCTTCTTCTTCCAGTGACTTCAAAGGCAACCAGACCTTCCTGAGCCCATATCTTATTACTCTCATTTCAAGCTATATTGACCATGATGCTGTGCATTTTAATCAGAAACTATTTTTTCCACATACGTAAATTGCAATACTAGAAGCAAGCAGAAAGACTACACTTATCTACTCGCAAGCGTTTCACATGTGCAGAGATACATGTCAGAACAATGACAGATTTGTGGCTTTCTTTGAATTGCCTAACTAGGCTACAGTTTTATTATATCTTAGGGCCAAACCTTCATCTCTGAAAAACAGCCGTGGTCAGTAAGACTTGACTAGGGAGCTCCGTGGATATTGTGGGATGGAATTCTCATGCCTAGGCTATAGAGGTGTTTCACAGTCACTACTGCAATCTCAGGACGGTGGAGGATTTTGTACCTGCTTTGTCACTGCTCCCCCACCCTACACTGGGGTTTTGGCCAGCAGATACATATGGCTACTTGCCCCCTCCGTCAGGCAGCACAGCCACCCATAATTGCTCAAGTAGATTCACCTAATGAATCCATTTCGCAAGTACCATCAGCATGGTATCAGGCAAGGGAGCACCAGTGAACTATCCTCTGAATTTCCCACACATTCAGACTCCCTCCATCAACACCACTATGCTGGTTCTCTCCTTTTATGGGAGTTTCATGCATAGATCAGATTTTGGTCATAAATGACCATTTTACCTGGAGTGGAGTCTTACTGGTGACTGAGATGAAAAGCTCCATATCACAAAACCAAACCTGAGTTATCTAGTCCTGCCTGACTACCCCTGTTCCAAACTGTAGGTAATCACAGACTTATTTGATAAAGACGAGTTAGACTAAAATGAATTCCAGATGCAAATCTTTTATTCACATTGGGAATATACAGATGCAAACTTTCAGAGATTCAACTGCACACAACAGATTTTGAATGTCAAACGGAAAAAAAGTTATTTTCTGTATGATCAACAGTACCCACTGCTAAACCATCAGACTGTATTGAGCATGTAATGATATAGTAGCATCCTCATTAAAGCAGCTTTTTGAGCCAAATGTTTTGAGTGTTAGAAAGGGGTGGTGCAAAGGCAAATAGATTTTCATATAATCCAATATTGTGCAGGCCTAGAAAACTGTTCAGTCTGAGCCGTTCAAATGAAGGGGTGAATTCTATTGGATGGGTGAAACAAAAAGTTAGCGAATATGAAGCACCAAGATCTTTTGTCAACCTAATATTAGCAGTCACCAGGCCAACAAGAAAAGAAGGTACTCTGTTGATTTACTTTTATATCATGTAGAAACTTAAGCTCTTTCCTCCCTGTCACTCCAAACACAATTTTTTCTAATTAAGAATACGCTCTCTTTCAGTGTCTAGAAACAAATGGCAAATGTCTACGGCAAATGAACAATAAATTACCAAATTAGCAAGCAAACTGTTGGTAAGGCCTTAACAGCATCAGTGTACGCAACTGATGTCAGAGCATATCCTGTATTCTGATCTGTGGATTTTACCACAACTCAAGGCCAACTGACTTCAGATGCACGTCTCATGCGAATGTTACATTTTTAATTCAATGCTGATTTGTTATTAATACTCTCAAAACTGGTCCAGATACCTGTACATAAGTTTTTTTCCTATACGGAGACAGTTTGCTTAAAAAAAAAAAGAGGCAATCACAGATTACAATACATTCTTAAGAGTTATGTGCTTGAATATATAATCAAGTTCTTAGACAAATAGTGGGAACTCAGTGGGGAAAACCCTCCTGCTTTGTTACTGACAAGAAATATCACATTTTCCTCAGTTACTTTATAATAGGAAACATTTTACAGAAGGAAATAAATCTATTCAAGTTTGGAGAATTCTAAAAGTATATGGATGGCTGGAATTTTCAAAACATATCCTTTATACCAAAGAGCTGAATTGCTGAAGTTTGCTTTTCTGAAACACATTTATACTTAGCATGGAGAACATGGCTTTTGTGGATAGAGAGAAGAAGTAGGCTTAGTTGTCTAAGTGTTGCTAATAGCCTTTTCTGCTCTCCATCCCTCTCTTGGTTTAGAGTAGTCCCACGGTTGCCTGTTCTCAGTGAATCCATACAGTTTCCGCAGTGCCACACGGGCAGCTTCTTCCTCTGCAGCTAACACTGTTTCACCAGGACCTTCAGCTATAAGCTTCTTATCGCTGGGAGAAAAAAAAAAAATCAAGTAAATGTCTTCATGAGAAAATTGTGAACACCACCGTGCACCATTAATATATGATAGGAGTCCTCTAACCAGCATTTCATATTTACTGGAGGGAAAACATTTAGATTATAGTGGTCTTTTGGGCAACTGTACATAGAATCATAGAATATCAGGGTTGGAAGGGACCCCAGGAGGTCCCTTCCAACCCCCTGCTCAAAGCAGGACCAATCCCCAGACAGATTTTTGCCCCAGATCCCTAAATGGCCCCCTCAAGGATTGAACTTACAACCCTGGGTTTAGCAGGCCAATGCTCAAACCACTGAGCTATCCCTCCCCCCCATACATGCATATATACTTATTGATGGACACTCAAGTAAGAATTACACTGAATTCCTGAAGAAGTACAACGGTGTTAATTCAGATTCACATTCCATTACCAATTGCCTGAACTATCCAATCTCTGTTAGAACTTTTAAAAAATATACAAGTACATCATCGTGATATCCCTCTCTCTTTTCCTTGTAAACAATCATTTTAAAGTGTCCTTTCTTTACACAGTTCAGCAATAGATTTATTCAAAGATAGTTCAATTAGGAGAGAAACAATCTTCATGGCAACATAAATGTGGCCATGATTTGGCCTTAAATACTCTAAAGTAACTCTTGTACTTCGAGGATTCTCTTGTCAATCCCACTTCCCTTTTGCATCCTCCTCCCATGCTACCCCTGAAGCATGGAACAGTTTCATTCTTTTTCAAAGCTGTTCAACAACGTCTGCAAGAACCCTATTAAAATTTGCACCTGCATTCAATGTACTGCATATGTCTATACTAGATTATAAACTCCTTGAGACAGGGACTGTCTCTTTATACATCTGTATGAGAAAAAACATGTCAATCCTCAAACGTTTATATAAAAGTCCATTGCATAAATTGCATCTTTCTTCTAAAATTATTTTTACGTGGCAACTTTAACCAGGGCAACTTGTGAAAAACAGACCATTTCCTTCCTCCCTCCCCCCAAAACTGGAATCCGTTTGACTTCAGATGAACGTTTTACTAACCAGTACAATCCAACAAAGTACAGTGGAAGAACTGTACTGGCTCCTGACTGCCTGGTAAGTCTTGGTTCTGGAGCAGACATATTCCTCTTGGCCAGTTCCTCCACTAGCAAACCCATTGGGTTTATAACATCCCAGATCTCAAAAAGGTCTTTTCCAATCAGCTGAGGAATTAAGAAGTCCTGGACAAAAACATTACAATTATCAGAAAGGAAGGGGAATGAGTGCTCTGGTGCCTGGTGTCCCTGCCAACAAAAGTAATATAAGGGGAAAGGGAGGAGAGGAGCAGTTAACAGTAAGTTGCTAGCTTCGCTATGTGCAGTGTGCCTTTAAATTAAGGTTGATGAATTTTTTTATGGTACCAGAGTCTCCCATGCATTCTTATAGTGAAAGACAACACAGCTCAGCGGATCTGGTGCCAACCCATGTGCCAAAATACATACTCATGTAACTCCCTAGCTATAGTTCCTACAGAATTCTTATGAACGAACCTGTAGGGATATTTTGCGTTTTCTAAATGTACATTTCTGAAATAAATGGTACTTTGACTGCTCTGTGCTTGTGAGGCACTTTAGATTTTAATTCATTTTTAGCTGGGTCACTCCTTTATTCAAAATTACATTAAGAAACCACCGAAGGCTAAACATCACTGCCATATAAGGGATTCTAATTAAAGGGAGAACTGGGATCAGGCCACCTGGAAAATAAAAGCCTTCACAAAATCCAGATTAAAATCACAAATATTGAAAGTGCTACTCAGGGCTTATATTGGATGGTTGAGAACTACAATGAGACCTCTCACCATCTGAGACATTCAAATTGCTAGGACTTAACATTAAAATAGTCTTTACAAACTGTTTTGCAAAAAGATTAAAGACACTTCACTTTTTGTTTCTTTTCAAATATTTTGCTAAATAATAGCATTAAGAAGGATAACTACAAAAAATTAATTCTTAACATAGTTATGAGACCAGCAGGGCTTCCACTACCCTCCAATTAGCCTGCTGTTCTGTACTAAAAGGCAGTACAAGCTGAAATTCCTAGGCCGCAACTAAATTAGCATATCTTGTAGCTCCAGTTCACCACTGGTGACAGCGACAGTGGATGCTGTAGTATAGACAGGACTTGGGTGGTTTAGACAACAGTGGAAAAAATTCATGTTCAAGTCCTCTGAACACTGCAGCTTCTACCATTGCTACCACTGGAGAAATAGAACCAATGCTGAATCATGGCTATAAAGCTAGCTAGCGTACCCAAGCCCTGGAACTTTAGGCTTGACTCTGCCATTGACTTGCTGCTTGGCTTGGGCAAGGTCACTTAATCTCTCTGTCTCTGTTATTTCCCCAATTATAAAATGGGAATACCACTACCTGCATTCCAGGGATGATGTGGGGATTAGCTACGCAGTACTGAGTGCTTTGTAAGTGCTAACTAACTACAGAGTTGTGGTAGAAAATCCAATACAGAAATGTATTACAAGATATTTTGAATGAAATTCATGATCCCTTAAACAATGAGACAGAATTTTCTAAATAGTTGCTTTTTCCTACAGACATATCTGAATGCCAGGCAACAGAAGTAACATGGTTTTGATTGTTTCATAGTATGTCTCTTAGCTGACATTTCTCTGATACAAAATAGAAGTAAGTAAATAGCATAAACTGGAAGGATAGCAACTGTTAAAACGACTTCCTTCTCACAATATATTTTAATAAGAAACCTTTCGATGTTCGATTCCAGAGAGACTCTTGTTAACAAATCTCTGAACTGATTTGACTTTCTATGTATAATGTTAAGAAACTGCAGAGTTTTTCTGGAACAGTTTCATGACTGTACTAACCATCAAATAACTGTTTAAAAAGTTATACTGTAGCCACTGATTCAGCCATAAAATATCTAACAAATCAGGCCAAAAGCAAACAGTGCTACTTAAATAAATAAGTAAGTTGCTATTCCTTGAAAAGTAGAGGTTGGCTTAGGTAAAGTAGAATCATAGGACTGGAAGGGACCTCTAGGTCATCTAGTTCAGTCCCCTGCACCATGGCAGGGCTATGTATTATCTAGATCAGTGGTCCCCAACCTTTCCATGTGGTGGGCGCTGGATGACTAGCCGCCAAGGAGCGTGGCCACCGGACAAGCAGCTGCAGAAATGCTGCCAAGAGGCGTCGCCGCCAAAAATCAGCAGCATTTCGTCAGCAACGCTTCTTGACGTTGCCGCTTCTCAGCGGCTGCTTGTCCGGCAGCCAGTAGGCGGGCGCCATGGCACCCGCGGGCACAGAGTTGGGGACCACTGATCTAGACCATCCCTGACAGGTGTATCCTGCCCTTAAAAATCTCCAATGATGGAGATTCCACAACCTCCGTAGGCAATTTATTCCAGTGCTTAACTACCCTGACAGTTAGGAAATATTTCGTAATGTCCAACCTAAACCGCCCTTGCTGTAATTTAAGCCCATTGCTTATTTTCCTATCCTCAGAGGTTAAGGAGATCAATTTTTCTCCCTCCTCCTTTGAACAACCATTTACGTACTTGAAAACTTATGTCCCCTCTCAGTCTTCTCTTCTCCAGACTAAAACTCCATTTTTTCAATCTTCCCTCATAGGTCATGTTTTCTAGACCTTTAATTATTTTTGTTGTCCTTCTCTGGACTTTCTCCAATTTGTCCACATCTTTCCTGAAATGTGGTGTCCAGAACTGGACAAAATACTCCAGTTGAGGCCTAATCAGCATAGACTAGAATGAAAGAATTACTTCTCATGTCTTGCTTACCAAACTCTTGCTAATACATCCCAGAATGCTGTTTGGCTTTTTTTGCAAGTGTTATACTGACTCATATTTAGCTTTTAATCCACTATGACCCCCAGATCCCTTTCTGCAGTACCCTTTCCTAGGCAGTCATTTCCCATTTTCTATGTGCACAACAGATGGTTCTGTCCTTAAGTGGAGTATTTCTCCTAGCTCTTGCATATATGCATGTCAGTTAAACCTGAATGTGGGAAATAAGTTTGTAGGGGGTCTGGCTTTTGCTGCCTGTCAGAGATAAGCTACTATTTATTTATTTTTATTTTTGGTCTTATAATTTGATACTGGGATCCCGCTACAGCCTTAGAGAGGTGCCAAAGAAATAAAAATAATACCTGTAACTGGTAGTACTTACCCTGATAAATATCCCTGTTTTCTGCGGCCCACTGCTTTCAAACAATGCCCCTATTACAGCAAAGAAAGTCTGCCGCAGCACACTGGGTGGGACAGGAAACTCTGCACAAAGTGTTAAATCCTGTATGGATAGGTTTCTGGCCACATAAGACACAAGTTCCTGGCTCGTGAGAAAATCAACGAGGGCTCGTATCCCTTCAGAGGGCATCTTTGGATAAGCATCTTCAAAGCACTGAGTGAGGTAAGAGCGGGAAAGAGATACCCCTTGTTCAGAAAGTTTGTGATTATCCTGGAGATTGAGGGCAACCGCTTCTTTGTCTAGCCCAAGTTCTTGGCGTCTGGTCTCCTCACTTTTAATATAACAAGAATTAACAAATGCAGTTTTGAGGAGGTCCAAGGAAAAGGTTTCCTGTAGTCGGTGGCTAAAAGCCTGTATCTCTGCATGGTAATCCCAGTTAGGCTTCTCTGAACTATAAACATACAAGAGAGAAAGAACTCAAGAGTAGAACAGATCTTCAGACAGATAGTCATCTGTTCCACTAAACAGCTTAGATATGAAACCATTTATTAAAAGGAAATGTAAAAATAAACAGAATATTTCAGACATCTTCAAGTAGGCTTATTGCTAGAGCCCTTGAAATCTATGGATATCTGCATCCAGACAGTTTTTGCGGATCGTGGTTTGGATGCTGATACAAATTTTGTATCCATGCAGGGCTCTAAATATAGCATCTCAAAGGCTGGGAAGAAGTTGTATGCAGCTCATAGCCTATGAGGCTGCTAGCCCTTAACCTGCCCTTCTCCCTTCTTCAAAAGACATGTCCCTGTGTGAACCCTTTTGACAGATGCCATGCAGGGCTGCCAGCACCTCCTCCCACCAGATCACATGCCCCCAAATATTATTATTTGTTGTTTGCATTACTATAGTCCCTAGGAGCCCTGGATCAGGACACTATTGTGCTAGCCCTGTACAAACACAGAACAAAAGACAGTCACTGCCCCCACACTGCTAATAATTTAAGTATAAGATAAGAAATGATAAACAGATACAGAGAGGGGAGTAAAAGGAAACAATGAGACCATACGCCTCAGCACCATAGATCAGGGGAGGCCAAACCACAGCTCGAGAGCCAAATGCTGCTCTTTTACAGTTAAAGTGCAGCTCACGGAGCCCCCCCCCCCAACTTCCCATTCTCCATCCCGGGGGGGGGGGGGGGGAGAAGGGCTGACTCAGGGCTTCTGCTCTGCAGCAGAGTGGTGGGGCTAGGGCAGAGGTGGGCAAATTATGGCCCGCGGGACCATCCTGCCCAGCCCCGGACCTCCTGCTGTCTCCCCTCCCTCACAGCCTCAGCTCACTTGCTCCACTGCCGGCACAATGCCCTAGCCGGTGGGGCTGTGAGCTCCTGGGGCAGCGCAGCTGCTGAGCCTGGCCTGACCCAGTGCTCTGTGCTGCATGGTTGATGCCGTGGCTGTAGCGCTGCCAGCCACCGGTGCTCCAGGCAGCGCGGTAGGGGGGCACGGAGTGTGTGTGTGTGGGGAGGTTAGATAGAAGGAAGGGGAGTTAAGGGTGGAGGTGTGGATAGGGGTCGGGGGGGGAACAGGAGGTTGAATGGGGGCAGTCGGGAAGGAGAGGTGGTTGGATGGGGTGGCAAGGGGCAATCAGGGGACAGGGACAAAGGGTGATTGGATGGGGTAGGGGTCTGGGGTGGGGCCCGTCAGGAATGAGAGGAGGGGTTGGATGGGGTGGCGGGAGTCTGGGGGCAGCGAGGGGACAGGGAGTGGGGGGGTGTGGATGGGGCAGACGTCTCGAGGGGCCATCAAGGAACGGGGGGGAGGGTTGGATGGGGCAGAAGTCTGGGGTGGAGGGGGAGGCAAATAGGAGTAGGGCCAGTGCTTCCACTAGGCGACCCTAGGCAGTCGCCTAGGGCAGCAGGATTTGGGGGGCGGCATTTTGCTGTCCTTGGCGGAAATTCAGCCGAGGGGGAGGTATCCTTCCGCTCCGGGTCTTCGGCAGAGGGTCCTTCACTCGGTCCGGGACCCACTGCCGAAGTGCCCTGAAGACACGGAACAGAAGGACCCCTGCCGCCGAATGCTCAGAGAAGGAGCGCTACTGCCTACCGCGGCAAAAACCCTGGCGCCGCTCCTGAATAGGAGGTGGGGCTAAGCCACCTAAGCCAGGCCCTCCATACAATTTACGAAACCCGATGAGGCCCTCAGGCCAAAAAGTTTGCCCGCCCCTGGGCTAGGGGCTTCTGGGCCTCAGACCCAGGGGGGAGGGCCCTCCCATGTGGCTGACACCCCGAGCCCCGGCAGGCCCCTCCCGTGTGGCTGACGCCCCGAGCCTCAGCAGGCACATGCCCCGTTTCTTGAACTTCTGTAGATTGTCGTATGCAGCTCAGAGGATCAGTAAGTTTGGCTACGCCTGCCATAGGCCAGAGCCTCAGCACACCAGCGATCTAAATATGGTCAAGTTTTGTGTTGGCATTATGCAAAAGAAGCCTGTGAGGGAGGATTTTGGACGAGGGTCCCATGCACCTTGTCTGCACTAAAACTGAGCTGCGGGGGGCAGGACCCAGCGCACGCTACTGTAATAGTGACAATAAACAACAGTGTTGGTCTGGGCCAGGCGCCTCCACGCCCTGTGCTGGTTCCCGATGGGGCGCGGGGCTCCAGCAAGAGGAATGATGGTGATAAAGCCCCAGGACGGGGGGTCGGGGGGAGTGTGTGCGAAGGGATGCAGAGACCCGGGACAGCCTAGCATGGGCCTACCAATGACCTTTCTCCACCTCCGCCCGGACTCGGGGCCCGGGAGCGGGGGTAGCTGGGGGCAGAAGCGGGAAGGAGCGAGGAAGAACGGAGCGACCGGGAACGAGGCAGGGGAAGGAGCCGGGCCCCGGAGGGGACAGGGAGCCCCCAGCACGGGGCGGTAGGGCCGGGGGGATCCAACCCCGGAGCGCTGGACCCGGCTCTTACCGGCGGGTAGCGGGCGCCCGCAGCCGCTGCTGCTCTAGGTAGGCGCGGAGCCAGAGCTTTTTGTCCCGGCGCTGCTGATGCTGGAGGCAGAGCGCGGCCCGCCCGGCCCCGCCGGCAGCGGCCAGGAGGCGACGAGGCGCCCGTAGTAATAGCCCCGTGGCCATAGCTGCTCGGCGCGGGCTGGGAACAGGAAGTTCACCATGAGACCCGGCCGCGGGAACCAGCCCTCGGCCCTTCAGTTCCGGGGAGAAACGTTCCGGGCGCGCCTTAGCGCGTGACTAAGGGCTCTGGGGACTCCAATTCCCAGTAGGCGCTGCTCCAGCCACAGCCCTCCCCCCATGCCTGCCTGCCTCTCTGCCTGCTGGGAGCTGTAGTGCTCTGGGCCCACCTCTATCCTGCAAGGGCGCCCGGGCCGGCCTATGCACGGGCGAGGACAGCGCCCTAGGCCCCCGTTAGCCCAATGCTGGGCCAGGGCCAGGCCTCCAGGAGCTCAGGTTACGCCGGTCCCTCCCCCCTTTGCAAGCTCACAGTCGCCGACCCCGCCCGCGTTCCTGCCTGATGCCCCAGGGTCACTCACACAGCCAGGGGAAGAGAAGGGACCAGCCCCTTTACCATAACCTCTTGCTGCCCCTGCCCTCTCTAAGGGCTGGTCTACACTAGGGGGTGGGGATCGATCTAAGCTATGCAACTTCAACTACGCAAATAGCGTAGCTGAAGTCGAAGTATCTTAGATCGAATTACCTGGGGTCCACACAGCACAGGATCGACGGCCGTGGCTCCCCCCCTCGACTGCGCTACCACTGCTCTCTCTGGTGGAGTTCCAGAGTCCATGGTGAGCATGTTTAGGGATCAATATATCGTGTCTTAACGAGACATGATATCGATCCCGGATAAATCGATTGCTACCCACCAGTACAGCGGGTAGTGAAGACATAACTTAGGGCTGGTCCCCACTTAGTCCGGAGTTCGGACTAAGGTACGCAAATTCAGCTACGTTAATAACGTAGCTGAATTCGAAGTACCTTAGTCCGGACTTACCGCGGTCCAGACGCGGCCGGAAGTCTCCCCCCGTCGACGCCGCGTACTCCTCTCGGCGAGCTGGAGTACCGGCGCCGACTGTGAGCACTTCCGGGATCGATTTATCGCATCTTAACCAGACGCGATAAATCGATCCCAGAACATCGATGGCGTGCCGCCGGACCAGCCGGTAAGTGAAGACTAGGCCTTAGCAGCTGCCTAGGCAAGGGCCTATGCACCTGGGCACTGCTCTGACCCCAATTTAGGGTTGCCAACCTTCCAAGATTGTCCTTGAATCTCCAGGAATTAAAGATTATGTCATGTGATGAAACCTCCAAGAATACGTCCAACCATAATTGGCAACTCAGGCCAGAAAGCTGCAGTGCTGCCTCATCCCAGCACACATCAGTTTTGCAGTTGCTGCATTAATACACACAGCAGCACAGCACCCAGTTAACTCTTCTCAGGAGCTCTAAAGCACGCACCGCTGTCCTAGATCAACAGCCTTCACTGCCAATGAAGGGCTGCACTCTCATCTCATCCCACCCTCTCTCAGCTGATCATATATATTTTAAGGATAAAGACTGGGGAGGGGGAGGCCAGGCTGTTTAAATAACTAAAAATAAACAAACACACTAGGCAATTGCTTGTAGCACAGTGTGGACAAAACCCAAAGGGTGTGCATGAGTGGGGTGGTGGTGAATATATAACATTCAACAAAATGGGAAACCTGCTTCCAACCAGAAATTACTGAACACTAGGATATTTTGCCTTTAATACAGACCCTACAGATTTTCTTCCTTTGCCTTTTAGAAAATTCTTTGGCTGCCTTTTAAAGTTAAAGATAATTGATTTAAAATTTAAGAAATAAAAAGCACATGCTGAATCTCAGTAAGTTTCCAAATTGGAAAACATGTTGTGAATAGCAAATTCAATAAACTTGTTTCTACCTATGAGAGAGGTAGATGAGATATCTATGAAGACACTCAACATCTCTAGTTTTACGTAATGAAACAGATAAGTAGTTTTGGGACAGTGATTCTGGAAATGATGCCTGGCTAGAGGAAGTGAAGAGGAAGTATATTTAGCATTTTGAAGGAAGAATATGTTTTTGTCTCAAAATACAGGATTCCTGCACATTTGAATGAAACAGTGTTTAAGAATTCCCAAGATAAGACAGGTAATGAAAACCTTTTAAAAACTTACATTAAATTCTGTGTTGGTTTGACAGATTTATTAAATACACTACATTGGTACCTTATATTTCATAATCTTTAGATCACTCACAGACAGACTTGCTTAAAAATGTCTTTTATAGAAAAACATCTGCAAAATTAAAGCTAAAATATGAAAATACATATTACACACTGGATAATCTGCTGAATCATGTTAGCAAAGAATGCCTTTCATTCAATCTGTACATGTGCATAAACGAGGGATATATTCATGAACTAAGGTTGCTGGGGGTTTTTTGTTTGTGTTTTTTTTTTTTTTTTTAAATCTGGCACACTGCTGTAACTAGTTTGGCTAAAGGAAAACTAGTGCAATAATGTTTAACCATAAAATTACTGCATCTAACAAGAGAACAACAATAAAAAAAACCCTCATACTTGTATTATGTACTTTGTTTACGGAGACTTTCTTTTCCAAATCCATTCTCTTCCTACCACAAGAGAGACAATGATTATTTCTGCAGGTCACCATCCTTACATAGCAGAGAAGCAAATTCCTTTCCAAAATGAGTCTATTTATATTTACATTGAGACATGCAAAGGGACAATACTGTAAGTATGTGAGTACAAACTGATAAAAATAAATATTACTGAGTCACAGACTGTCCCTTTAACACTGTAACTCTACAGCCTTTTTCTGTGGCAGAAGTTCTCAGTGCATGGATTATAAAACAGCATACCATTTAGAGACAAAAAATTTTGCAAATTTTTATATTTCCAGCTATTAAATCTTTTGGAGAGCTGTGTCTAGCGCCGAAACCATAGCCAGCTATTGAGTAGCCAGAAAGCTACAGTAATTGAGTACATGATCATTTCTCTTTTAGCGCGCTCTTTGTTTTCTTCTTCCAGAAGCTGTAGACGGCGATTAAGTTTGATTATCTAAAAAAAAGAAAGTCTGCTTTAGTGCCCGGTATCAGACTGCTAGATTCTCTAAAGACTATATAAAAAAGTATGTAGAATGCATTATTCTTAAAGATTAGATTGCACAACCTCACTGTTTAGGAGGTTCATTGACTAAGGACAAAATTTTCCAGTTTTTGTTCAGTTCTTTATTAGAAAAATAATTTGCATTGATCTTGTAGAAAGCTGGGTTCCCCTCCTCTTAACTGTTACATAGTCATGCTATATTTAACTCTTTTCTTCTTTCCTCATCAATCAGTCAATCCTTCAAGACCACTATACACCATACTTGTTATTCTTCTATGAATTCCTTTGTGTTTGCCAACATCCCTCTGACATTGAGATGCCCAGAATAATACAGAGTATTTTAGATGCAATTGCGCCAGTGAATACAGAGATGACCAATTACCACAGATGTGATGTCAGAGATATTCTGCCTTTGCAAATTATACAGAAATCACATATCTAACCTGTTCTCCCATTTTCAACTCTAAATCTTTTTCTTTATCTCACCAGCAAGCTTATTTTAAATACCTGTCTTCTTAAGGAAGCAGCATCCACAACTGACATGTCATCTGGAGTTCCCTCAAGTGTTGTGTCCAAGTTTGAAAGACCATACCTATCAGAAGGGGGGGAAAAAGTTTAGATGCTCTACATGTTGAGTGAAGAGTAATTGGTACATTATTTGATGTTCTCTGTAACAAACAGGAATTTTCAGAAAAAAAGCTCTTTTTCAACTTTAAAAAAAGCATCTGATACTTTAGGGCCCTAATTCAAGAAAACACTTAGACAAGGGCTCATGTCCCATTTACTTTAATGTTTGCATGTGCTTAATTGCTTGACTGAATTGGGGCTTTAATGCTTTCCAGGACTAAGTATTTTGTAGATGCTCCACAAAACAAAGAAATGGGGGAAGTAATCTTTATTGTGGCTTGGACCGTAAGGTAAATCTCTCAGAATTGCTTGATCTAATATTGAAACCTGCAAAGAGCTTGAGCCAAAACCTCAAAAATATATCCTACATGAAGGAACAACAAATAAATACAATATTCAAACTAAATGCTTATTTTGACGAAAAAAAATAAACTTGAGAATGTGTATTAGCTTAGAACAGGGGTTCTCAAATTTCACTGCACCACAACCCCCTTCTGAGAAAAAAAAAATTATTACATGACCCCAGGAGGGGGGACCAAAGCCTGAGCCTACCAAAGCCCGGCTGCCCTGGGCTGGGGGGTGGGATGTCAAAACTGAAGCCCAGGGGCTTCAGCCTCAGACAAGGGTTCTGTAACCTAAGCGCTGCCACCCAGGGCTGAAGCACAGTTTGAGAACTGTTGGCTTAGAAACTTTGCAAACAAAGAAAAGCTACTATCCCTGAGGTCATAATCCAACAAAGAGCCTCCTAGAGAAGAGTTCAGAAATAAATCATTTTTATATAATTCTGAAGACACTGGAAGAGAGTATTTTACCCTAGGGAGCTAATAATAATCTCCCCCAAACTGACAGCTGTTGAGGCTGGAGCTCCTGATACTCTTAGCTCTCAGCCAGAGACTGGGAAGCTATTAAAGCCTTTGCCAATGAGTTCTGTATCACTGCCACTGAATTTCATAAACCCTTAGGGTACAGCTACACTGCACACTTCTTGCAGCAGCATTTAGAGTACATATGCTGCATGCCTCCCCAGCATGAATATAAAGAACAGGATAGATGATGAGGCACTGCTTACACAAGTGAAGACTTGCCTGAACACTGTGGGTGTGTACCCTACCAGGCTTTCTACATGCTCAAGCAGTACCATCCCCATCTGCACTGCTATTTTTAGCAGTGTTGAGTCCCACTGCCTCCCCGCTGCCAGAGTGGAAAGAGAGCTTTCCACTGCCACAATCTTTCTGTGCTGTCTCTCCCCTGACACAGCCTTTCACTGAGGTAGCTACACACCAGAGTGTGAATGCAGCGTGTAGCTACATGTACCCAACTGCCATCAGTGGCGTGCAGTATAGACGTACCCTTTAGAAAATAAATTCGTTTCCAGGGCACTTCCTGGACAGCCCGCTCAATATGATGATTATTTTATGCTCTAAAAGAAGGACAAAGAGTGCACTAATTTAACTCTAGTGTAGATTTAGCTAATTAACTCTACATTAATCAAGAAGGGTTTCTATCCAAATTAACCCTGACTAAAGCACATTTATTAGAGGCTGGCATGGTGCTGACAGTTCGAGAAACCTGGTAAACGACCATCAAAGGCTACCTCTTAATCAGATTTTCTTGCAGCAAATAACAGTTACAAGTAATCTCAGGTACTATACCTTTATCTGAGTGTCTGACTTTTTTTTTTTTTTTTTTTTTGGCTTTAAAGTCACATTTTCCTATTTTATTTATTTCTCTTTCCTGATGTGATGTTATGATGTGGGGAAAAAAACCCTGCAAACAGCATGGGAAACTGACTGCTTATACTGGAAAAACAATGAGACTTAAGATACAGAGCGCTGGTAAATGCAGAAAAGAAAAACTAGAAAATGAATTTTTGTACATAATCCCTCAATTATAGTAAATGTAGGTTTCACTTAATAAAAAAATCAGATGCAAGTGGGATTCTTTTAATTGGCAGTGTCCCTTTAAATAAGGAAAGTTTTGCATTTAACATTCTCTTGGGCCACTTATAGTGAAACAAGTTTCTGTAGAGTGCAATTAGCTGAATACACAATTTAACTAGAATTCATAATTTCTTCTAGTTACAGGTCAGTTACCCTGTAGTTTGTCAATATTTTGGTGGTTTAAAAAAATTAAATTGAAGCTTTGATAACAATGAGAACCCTGAGAGATGCTGTGTCTGAAAGAGATTGGCTGGATTATCAATTGATATGTGAAAAAACTAGTTTTTGAAAGGCAAGGAACTGTAGTGAACTTTGTTAAGGGACAACCTGATTAGACAACCTCCTGTCAAAAGAGCCACTGATATCCTCAGTCACTATACAACAAACATTTCCTTACCTATAAGGATAATTAAAACAGGGGGACTTCTAAAATTCAATTTACTGTGTGTTATTTATGCTGTTTACTATTTCCATTTCCCTCAGCTTGGACTATATGAAAATCAATGAAGTGTTTCACTTTCAGGATCTCTCCACTGCAGCAATCAGGTTGCAAATACAGCAGAGGAATGTTTAAATCTACATTTCAGTATGTTAAAAACCACTGTGAAGATTTCTGCTGGTCTAGGTTTTATAAAACATTGTAGAAAAAACTAAATTTGAATCCAAGGATCCTTTCTCAGAGATAACCAGTATCCATAGACTTGATGAGTACAATTGTGTTTCATCTTTATTGGGCAGATTTCCTGGAGGAAAAAAACATGAACTAGGCACAGTCCCCTAAACCAGAGAGGGAACGTACCTGTCCTTGAGCTGTTTTAAGGGGATAATCTCACAGGCCATCTAGGAAATGAATCCTCAGGTTTTACCTAACTATAGCCTGGAGAGAATAAAAATACACATTCTCGATGGGCCTAACTGCCCCCATCCCCTTCCAGAACTGCACGACACTGGCTGGAATTCAAAGACAACTCTGCATTAGTCCCCTCAGGATAGTGCTGTTATGCCACAGAGGTAGAAAGCTCTATCTGGATTGGAGCAAATTTATATGTGCAGAAACTTGAAAATCCCTCACAGCAAGGAAGACTTGATACTGAGGCCAGGTGGAGGCAGCTTATATTAAATGGTTCCACATGACATGATTTCCTAATGTTGTGATGACACAAAGGCCTTTTTCTTGCTTCAGATATAGCTGTGGCATAATACTTAAATCACTCAGACTTTCCACTACAATTGCTCCAGCCATCTCCCTTTGCTTAACCTGTCACAGGTCATTTGTAAGGGAGTCGGGAACTTTTAGGGGCTACTGCATCAATGGCTGAAGAAAAGAAAAGAAAAAAAAGGAATATACAGTTCCCACCAGACCACTTGCAGACCAGTCTGTTGGCACCACAATCCTATCCCTCAGAGCTGGCTGAAACCTCACTGGTTCTATCAATCTCCTCAAATGGCATATTGAAAACAGATCCATCACTCCAATGACACAGGTGGACTCCAACCTCAGACTGCAGCAGTTATGGTAAGTCTATGACAAGTGTATCATTATCACCTCACCAACCTCCAATCCCCTTCCAAATATGAGATCCAGATTGTAATCAGCTATACTGGCAGAGCCAGAAATTACTCTCAATTATGAAAGCTATAAATTCCCAAGTCAACCCACAAGAATGATCTGTATGGATCCGGACTTGGAGATCTGTTGAGGGTTATTTTTATAGACCAATTTTTCTGACTTTAAAACACTAATGTTTAGATAACAGAAAAAGGAGTTACCATCCCTACTCAGCTTTTAAAAATCTTTATAACTTTTGTATATTTAGGATGTCTACTTTGGGGAGATGGCAGGGGTGGTAAAGAGTGGGAGGTGGAAGATGTGATATTTACATAATATGCAGAAAGAAAGCTTTATTTCTCAGAGTCTCAGCCATCAGATCATAAATTAGGTTTTTACCCACTTACATTGAAATGACACCCATCTAACAGAAAAATGGATGGGGGAAACCCCATGCAAAACAATAATAGGCACATTATTGAAAACTTCTACATTTTACTGTTTATACACACTTTAGATATTAGTTGGCTTCACACCAATTTATTTACTTCCTTTAGGGTATGTCTACACTACCCGCCGGATCGGCAGGTAGCGATCGATCTATCGGGGATCGATTTATCGCGTGTAGTGTAGACACGATAAATCGATCCCCGATCGCTCTCCCGTCGATTGCTGAACTCCAGCTCGGCGGGAAGCGGAAGCAAAGTTGACGGGGGAGCAGCGGCAGTCGATCCCGCGCCGCGAGGATGCGAAGTAAGTAATTCTAAGTCGATCTAAGCTACGTTGACTTCAGCTATGCTATTCTCATAGCTGAAGTTGCGTATCTTAGATCGATCTCCCCCCCACCGCCCCGCAGTGTAGACCAGGCCTCAGAGAAAAGCAGAGGTCAGAGGCCCAATGGACATACTACCACATGTGCTTTTATCATAGATTAAAAGCTTCAATTGACATATTGAAACTGAATTCTAAAGCTTACAACATATTTTAAGAACCTGAACCTTAATGAGAGCTTTGCTAATGACTGTGATGCGGAGGATACGGTCATGCCCTACGGAACATCTCTATGCACAGAAAGAATGTTGATCAAGTGTTATGTTAAGCATAAGTGGCCCAAAAACTATTTTGGGATTCAGTAATCAAGAACAATTATGTCATGAAATTTTAAAGCCTAAAATAGTGCACCCTGACTAAAAAGAAATACATTTACCTGGTGTTTTCATGATGAGGGTTAGAGGAACTGGCAGCAGCCGACCCACCTCGTAACACAGGCCTACGGCAGGTTATTGCAGATAGGAGGCACAAGACAGAAGCAGGAAACAGCATAAACACAGAGAAAAGATACAACAAAAGAAACAAGGACAAAGAAATGTCAAAATATTTTCAATTATATTGTATGGTATTTCAATACAATATAATATCTAGTTACTATCGTGTCGTAAACTGTATTTTCAAAATACCCCATATAATATTCTTTTTATTTAATATAACACTAACAATAAAAGTATGCAGCTATCGTAACAACCTAGTCATTCTTGATGGTATAGACTGATTTATGGGAATATATGCTGTTGAGATTCAAGTCTGTGAATAAGAGCTCTTGATATAGGCTTTTTAAATGTGCTAATAATGAAAAACAATCTCAGCTCCTTCTCTTCTCCCCTTCACTTACTGTCTTTCTTCCCAATTTCTTTTTTAACTCTTTCCTTTCTATCCTCTTCGGATCCATCTCAGGAGAAATTGAAGAGCCCAGGCTTCCCAGGATGCTACAATTGTGTCTAGTATGCTCATGGCTGCTGAACAGGTACTAAGGTCCCGATTTCCAGAACTGCTGAGCACCCACAGCACCTCCTAACTTACTGTGGAGTTGTGGGTGTTTAGCACTTCTCAAAATGAGGCTGTAACTCACCTCTAGCATCTGTCTGTTTGCTGAAACATCTATGATGTGTAATCACTTCTCCAAGGGCTTGGGGTCTCTCTTTTTTCCACTCTTATCTCACTTCTGGGCAGCTGCAGACATCTGCACAACATGCTAGTCCCAAGAATATACTAGGCTCTATAATAAGACTAAAGAATCCAGGTGTGATGACCTTTAGAGCAGAAATGTGTGGGCAAGAGATACACACAGCCCACAGGTCTGGTGCTGAGAAGGCTGAGAGAACACTCTCCGGAGAAGGAGTAGAGGTGAGCAGCCGTGTGCACGAAAGAACACACAAACACCTCACAATTAGTAGTTTCATTTCAAGAAGATGAAGATTGAGGTGCACAAGCAGAATTGTGCAGAAACCTTGAACTGTGCTTACTTGCACTAGGCCTGGCTCTGATCAGTAATATTGGTGCTTAACTTACATCAGCAACAAACTCACCCATAAAATTAAAAATAAAAAAAAAAAGTTTGCATGACATACGCTGAACACTAGCCAGCAGAATGTGAAATCAGTGCAGAAATAGGGTTGCCAACTTTCTGATTGCTGAAAACTGAACACCCTTGCCCTGCCCGCTTCCTCGCGGCCACACCTCCCACTGACTACATCCCCCCTCCCTCCCTCTGTTGCTCTCCCCCACCCTTGCTCACTCGCTCATTTTCGCTAGGCTGGAGTAGTGGGTTGGGTGCGGGAGAGGGCTCCGGCTGGGGGTGCAAATTCTGGGGTGGGGCTGGGTTGAGGGGTTTGGGGTGCAGGATGGGGCTCAGGGCTGGGGCAGAGGGATTGGGGTGCGGAGTGCAGGCTCCAGGAGGGGGTGAGGGGAGCAAGCTCCTGGCAGCGCTTATCTCAGGCAGCTCCTGGAAGCGACTGGCATGTCCCTGTGGCCCCTAGATCCAGGGGCGGCCAAGCAGCTCCATGCGCTGCCCTCACCTACAGGTGCTGCCCCCACCGCTCTCTTTGGCTGTGGTTCCGGCCAACGGGAGCCTCGGAGTTAGCGCCTGCAGGTGGGGAAGAGCACTCGGAACCACCTGGCTGCCTCTAAACCTAGGGGCCGCAGGGATATGCTGGCCACTTCTGGGAGCCGTGCAGAGCCAGGGCAAGTAGGCAACCTGCCTTAGCCCCGCTGCACCACCAACTGGACTTTAAGCGGCCTGGTCACCAGAGCTGACTGGAGTTGCCAGGGTCCCTTTTTGACTGGGTGTTCCAGTCAAAAACCGGATGCCTGGAAACTCTATGCAGAAAGTTATTTTACAAAAGAAAACAAAAGACCCCCGTCCCCGCCAACACACACATAACAGGACAGCATTCTTGCCCAAAAGAATGGTGTCTGTTGTATTTGATAACAATCATTTGCTGCAAATATTTCCTCTTCAGAACAGAGAGTTTATTTAATAAGTTTATAAGTTTACTGCCATTCCTGATCAGACTAGTGTTCCATCTAGTCCAGGATCCTGTGTTGACAGATGCCAGAACTAGATACTTCTGAAGAAACTGTAAGAAACCCTGTAATGAGCAACTGTGGAATAGATTGCCAAGACAGGAAGTTTCTTTCTACTCAGGCAGTTAGTGGTTAGTTTACACTATGATGCATGAGTTTTGATATCCCTTATTTATTTCTTATCCCACCTAATATAATGTTGGTGTTCTCATTACCCACAATTCAAGAATTTTCAAAATCTTTCTAAGTTCTTGCCCTCCATAATAATTTGTGGCAATTTAGTTCTGTAGCATCTGCAAAACCTCGTTATCTAACTGATCTCAAACACACTACCCTTCTAGAGGTAACTACATTTTCTAGGAAACAGCTATCTGGGGGCTAGAGACTGGGAGCTAGAACACCATGAGGTTCTAATCCAAACTAATATTCTGATTTAATCTATGGACAAGTCTCTAAGGCCCAGATGTTTAAGGATATTTAGATGTTGCTCTGTTCAGTATTGCAACACTTAGCTGCATTAGGAGCTTAAGTGCCTAAGTCACTTTTGAAAATGAGACTTCAGCCTTCTAATGCTGAGCAGAGTAATGCCTAAATACCTTTCAAAATCTGGGCCTTAATTCCTCTATCCAGATCAAATTAAATGTAAAGCTTTAAGTGAATTAAGTTCCTGGGCAAACTGGATGGGTAGAAGTACTTTGCCCTGCCACATCTTCGTTGATTGCATATTTCAAAAAGGTAACATTCACTTCAAGTATACGTTCCTCATATAGCACGCAGCAGCCATTAAAATCAATACAACTAATTTTTAGGTCTCTTTGCACTTTATCTAAAACTAGCAATTAGTTTATTTTTTACAGATCTAGGAGTACAACAGACAGTTAGTCTGGTTATTAGCTTTCTATATGGGCTTCCTTAATGACCGGAGTAACTTTTGTCATAAATTATTTAAAACTTTGAATTTCCTGGCTGATATCAGTTTGGTCACCACATTAAGTAGATTTAATACTAATAAATGATCAAAATTAAGCACATCCCTGATGTCATCTGTACATAGCATATCACAATATTCCATTGCAAACACAATGGAACATGGAGGGAACCATGCCGCAATGTGTTGCAACACAATAGGGGAGGCGAAAACAGACAGTAGTACAGTGGCTGAAATGGTCAATCTGAGCTCATCTTCCTTTGTTTGGAACACAGCACATTTTGGGGGATCCCATAACAAAATAATTCAGTAGCGAACTCATGGATGTTGAGGAAAAAAATATATAAGAAAGACACTGTCTTTCATTCAGACTAAGTGTGAATGTCTTGGCTTTCAGTTTGTGTTAGTGTGTGTGCACATGTGAGAGAGACAGAGAGCATGGATTCACCAAGGGGAAGTCGTGCCCGACTAACCTAATTGCCTTCTATGATGACATAACTGGCTCTGTGGATGAGGGGAAAGCAGTTCATGTGTTATTCCTTGACTTTAGCAAAGCTTTTGATACGGTCTCCCACAGTATTCTTGCCGCCAAGTTAAAGAAGTATGGGCTGGATGAATGGACTGTAAGGTGGATAGAAAGCTGGCTGGATCGTCGGGCTTAACGGGTAGTGATTAATGGCTCCATGTCTAGTTGGCAGCCGGTTTCAAGCGGAGTGCCCCAAGTGTCGGTCCTGGGGCCGGTTTTGTTTAATATCTTTATTAATGATCTGGGGGATGGTGTGGACTGCACTCTCAGCAAGTTTGCAGATGACACTAAACTAGGAGGCGTGGTAGATACACTAGAGGGGTAGGGATCGGATACAGAGGGATCTAGACAAATTAGAGGATTGGGCCAAAAAAAACCTGATGAGGTTCAACAAGGACAAGCGCAGACTTCTGCACTTAGGACGGAAGAATCTCATGCACTACTACAGACTAGGGACCGAATGGCTAGGTAGCAGTTCTGCAGAAAAGGACCTAAGGGTCACAGTGGACGAGAAGCTGGATATGAGTCAACAGTGTGCTCTTGTTGCCAAGAAGGCTAACGGCATTTTGGGCTGTATAAGTAGGGGCATTGCCAGCAGATCGAGGAACGTGATCATTCCCCTTTATTCGACACTGGTGAGGCCTCATCTAGAATACTGTGTCCAGTTTTGGGCCCCACACTACAAGAAGGATGTGGAAAAACTGGAAAGAATCCAGCGGAGGGCAACAAAAATGATTAGGGGTCTGGAGCACATGATTTATGAGGAAAGGCTGAGGGAACTGGGATTGTTTAGTCTCCAGAAGAGAAGAATGAGGGGGGATTTGAAAGCAGCCTTGAACTACCTGAAGGGGGGTTCCAAAGAGGATGGAGCTCGGCTGTTCTCAGTGGTAGCAGATGACAGAACAAGGAGCAATGGTCTCAAGCTGCAGTGGGGGAGGTCCAGGTTGGATATTAGGAAACACTATTTCACTAGGAGGTTGGTGAAGCACTGGAATGCGTTACCTAGGAGGTGGAGGAGTTTCCTTCCTCGGAGGTTTTTAAGGCCTGGCTTGACAAAGCCCTGGCTGGGATGATTTAGTTGGGAATTGGTCCTGCTTTGAGCAGCGGTTGGACTAGATGACCTCTTGAGGTCCCTTCCAACCCTGATATTCTATGATTCTATGAATGAGAATGTAGTGATCATTAAAGGTTTTGGTTTGACACCCCTGGAAATCCACGTCCTCTCTTCATACACAAAAAAGTAGCAGTAGTGTCAGATTCCCTATGCTGACCCACCAATGCTGATTTACAGGCCAGAATGCCTTAAGTCTGATCTGGAAATCTTTGGGGGAGTGAGGTGAGGCAGAAATGATGCAAGGCCATAGGGGAACTGGAGGTGGGTTGGGTGAGAAGCTCGTGCTCTGATTAATTGCTTACAATACATCAGAGAGGAGCTGTGAATTGACAGACTACAGGCATCGGACTAAAGCTGCTCTCCCCTGGCTCCTTTCAGCACCACCAGGAGAGCCCTTAATGTGCTAATGCCTTGGCAGAGACATTAGGGGTATGTCTACACTGCAATGTCAGCCCAGGGCTAGTAGAACTTGAGTTAGCAGAACCTGGGTTTGTTAACCTAGGGCTTGAGCATCTACACTCATTTGTAATCCTGGGGTAAGAATTGTTGAATATTGGGTTCCAGCCTGTGGCTCCAGTATCTACACTTCATTATGCAGGCCCGAGTCCACCACCTGTATCCCAGACTTCCTAGCACCCTCCCAAAATGTGGCCACTCTAGCCTTTTGTTCATGGTGCAGTGTGATAAAACTTGACTGTCCACAGGACAAAGAAAGTAGGCCTGGTGGATACTTTTGTGAACTCCCCGAGCACGAGTCCAGTGGGGCTGCATCTGCACTGCAAAACAATAAGTTTTGAACCCTTGGTCTCAGCTTGACTTCGACCCTCCACTCTCATGAGGTGCTTGGTCCCTGGTCTGAGTCCTGGGTTAGTGTAATTTGTATGTAGATGGAATGGGGGTTAGGCTTGAGTCTGAGTTCGAACTCTGGGTTTACACTGCAGTGTAGACATACCCTAAGTTTTTACCACTTCCAGACCCTTATCTCCCTGCACAGCCATGGAACTACAACTCCCCACTCTAAATATACCACCCCCCAACCTCCATAAAACCTCTTCCTATCAATCTCAGGTTTCCCCAAACACTGCCAAATTCACAAAGCCCTTCTCAACTCGTCATGCCCCACAGAACCCCCTTTACTCTCCCCTCTATGATCTCATCTCAAATCCCGTATCTGAATGGTTCTGTCAGCTAATCTTAGCTTCGCTAAAAACAGTTATGCCAAATAAGGTGAGCAATTGTTTGTTTAATTCAAACATTTCAAAAGCGGCCTGTTCTGAGATGCTGAGTGAGCATGTTACATTTGTCATCTGTGGGGGACAGTGGTTATTTAGCTAGACTCTAAAGGATTCAAAAGAAGCGTGTGGAAAACAGAGTAGAACTTCAAAGAAGGAGCATTTTTAAAATGTCTCCTCTGAAAAATGTTAGTAAATATTTTACATTAAAAATTATATAGAACATTCCATTTCCCTCTGAAAAGTTATTGGTCCAAATGTAAAGTGAAAATTAAAATTATTAGAGTTGGAAAGAGTTATTTTAATTCTGATGCAAATGCAAATCTCAGCTCTAATTTAACTATGGAATTGCTACCAACATTTTAGGGGGTGTTATTATAAATGCGGGTCAACCTAAAAGGGACACTAGTTTTAGGTCCCAAGCTTAAGTTGTACCAAAAATAAAAAAAGGTTTCTCAAAACTTAATTTAAAAAATCTGGTTGCACTGAAAATTTAAACACTCCCCTGTAGCTTTGGAAACACAAAACAGACATTACCGCAGGGGAACCAGAAAGTGAAGACTTGTTATAAAGAAAATGAAACTGACCTATTTTCATTGTCCAAGCTGAATAAAATGCAAGAGTAAACAGACAGTATAAATAGTGAGAATTAAATTCTATTTTCAATTTAAATAGTCTAATAGGTTAGTAATACTGATAAAATTCTAAGAATAATTCCTTATCTACAATAGTATAAAACAACCATCAGCAATTTTACTAGACTGGGACATCAACTGGCAATATTTTGAAACAGAAAAGCAAGCCAAAACCAAACCAAAGAGTATTTCCAGTAAATAGAACAATCAAAACTTGTTCATTTAAAAAGATCTCTTTCAGTGACACCAAATTACAAAAGTATATAATTAATATTAAAATAAGAACAGATATGCCTTGAAATACATAGGGAACACTATGCTACATAGAGCAAAGAAAAACAGTTTGAAACATTTAAAATATATATCTATTTTGTAACCATGCATGTGGATTATCCAAATTTCACATTCCCTCTTTAGTCACAGAATAGTCTGGAAGATCTAAACATCTGAAAATATGTTTACTCAAGAAAGAAAGAAAAAAAAAAAAGACCATCCCTTTAGTCCATCAATAGTTTTATATTTGAACCCTGCCAAAATTGTAGATGGATAGTAATAGTTTGCAGTTTCCTTTAGGAATTTCCATAAAGAAATACATCAAAATCAAAATAAAATCCAGAAACAGTAAGGCTGTTCTCTGAAATTTTCAGGGAAGCTCATCAGATAATTATGAGACAGGCAAACAATATTTGAAGGTTCTATTTTTTCCATAAATCCAAGAGAATATGGGTGAAATCCTGCCCCATTGAAGTAAAAGGCAAACCTCTCCTTAATCTCAATGGGGACAGTATTTCACCATATATTTTTAATGAGTCTTCTACATGCTATAAATCTTTAATTTTTTTTTTTCATAAGCTTGGACAGTTAACTCTGCCTTCCTTGGGATGGGCAATTTTGCAAAACTAAAACATACTACAGTTATGTTTAACCTTTTATTGATATGGATATGAAAATGTTAAGTCATTACTATCCACCAAACTATTGGACAAGGATCAAAATCTTGGTAAACATTATGGGTGCGGTTTTAAAAAGACCCTAAGGGAGTCATTAGGTGCCCAACTCAGTGGAATTCAATAGGAACTGGGTATCTAATTAACTCTCTTAGGCCTCTTTGAAAATATGTCTTTGAGCATAAGACCAACAAGTCTGGAGTGCTTCACAATTACGTGACCTTGAGATAGATAGATAGTTCTGTGTGAACATGTTGACAACTCTATTAGCTATAGGAGGGGTCAGTTTGAACACTGACCACACACAATAAGATTGGCTTGACAGTCACGATACGATCCCTTACCAAAATGAATGGGAAAGAAACAGCTTAACTTAAGGTTTCAGAGTAGCAGCCGTGTTAGTCTGTATCCGCAAAAAGAACAGGAGTACTTGTGGCACCTTAGAGACTAACAAATTTGTTAGTCTCTAAGCTTAACTTAAGCCTTTTCTACACCAGGGAATATTATAGAAACATTTCATTGGGATGCTAAAATCGAGAGGGTGAGGGGGCAGAATCTTTAAGAATTCCCTGATGCAGACAATTCCAGTGCTAAAATGCTATTCCAAGAATTCCCCAGTAATTACTTCAAAGGCTTTTGGGTCAACTCCGCAGGAACTGGAAGCAAGTTATGTGTACCTCTCTAATGCAGCCCATTAAATTAACAGATGAGGTTTGATAAATTAACGTCACCATTATTAGTCTTTATAAGTGATGTTATATTATTGGATGCGTAAATCTTACAGTACTAACAAATGAAGGATAAAGGATCAATTCAGCGTACAATAAGTGGCACAAATGGGCTAATTCTGGCCAAATAACTACCCTTTATAAACCAGCTTATCCATAAAAGTGTAAAACATATTACAATAGTATACTTCGCAATAAGATGGTCACCAAAGAATGGCAGTACTGAACAAATAGTTCTCAGAATACCATCCAGAAAGTATTTCAATAGCAATGCAGTTAATACCTATCGCCTGAGCACAACATGTAGACAAAATGACAGTCATCGGTTACATAATTAACTTATCTACTATTTGGAATAACAACTGGCACAGGTTAAAGGTCTCCTAACATTTTTTCCAAAAATATTGTTTGGAAAAATATTGGATGTGAATTATCTTAGGTAAGTTTCCAACTTGCTCCTTCATATTAGTTCCACTGAATCATGACAACGTCAACCCAATCTTATTGATTTGTTCCAACAGTGAGCAACAGAAAAGTCAAGGATGTTATAAGAAGCCTGCAGACTTGTGATCCATCATCATTTGGATTGCCAAAAGCTACAGAAAACATCTAACAAATTAACAATTTGCAAACAGCACATAAACCAAGCCTTTCAATCACCTGATTAGCCTTTCCTATTTTGATTTTTACATGAAGGGAAACAGAAACCAAACACACACTCTTTAAATGCTATATTTGACTGAAGTAAGGTACTAGGTAATGGAGCCTTTTGAAATGTGAATTTTGGACAATAAAGTTATTTATAAACAATGAAAGCAAAAGAAAGCAAAGCAAAGTAATATCATCCCATATTAATTAGTAAACAGATACCACACTCCACTAAAAAGGATAAAACGGGGGGGAAAAAAAAAAAAGGCAGTAAGAGCTGGCAGAATCACTGATGGCCAATCACCTGCGATTTTCATCCAGCACATCCAAGACCTGCTGGTAAGCCCTACGAGTAGAAGACTGGATAAGCGACAAAATGCCACGAGCAGAGTAAATATTAGATCCATCTTCAGGTAACATATGAGGACGACAGACACGAGCCTGTTGTAGTGATGGTGTCACACTGTTTGTACAAGCATAGCAAATGAAGAGAAAAACACTGTTGTCAGATTTTAAATAAATAACTTCTTCAGCCAGCCCCAGTTCCAAAGTTTAAGTGGATTCCATTTGATCTTACCCTTTGCCCACCAATACCAGGTAAACACTGTCAAAAAACAAAAGAGTAGTAGATGGATTCACAATTACATTTGTTAATAATCTTAGGAACCAAATACAATTTACATTACACAAGGCTGTGATTTTGGTAGAGATATAGAGGGTGTTTTTTTTCAGAAGTCCTCAGTATTCACTGACATCAATGGGAGCAGAGTTAGGCCAACATCTGACATTTTTGAAAATCCCACCCATAATCTCTTTTGAAGTATTACTTCAAGATAATTATGTATTAATGCAACCATGACAACCTGGCATAAGTCCATCTCTTGAAGCAAAAAAAGTCTCTCACGTTTAACAATGAAAGAGTGAGATTATGATAGTATTTTGATTTGATTGTGTGATGGTTAAAGAACCAAGGTTTAACTGTAAGAAGTTAGAATAAAACTACAAAATTCATCTACCAAAGATGACGAAGTGTATGAACTGAAATTCTGACCATTCTATCAAAGAAAAGTGAACTGCGTTTAAAATGTAACCATTACAGGGGATTTTTTGTACATGATTTATTTTGCAAACATTTCTGCTGGACACTATTAAATTCTGATCAAACATCTTTGTGTTGTATATGTATTCCTCTTATTAATTTGCCATTAGCCACATAAGCCTTTACACCAGGATATTTATTTTTAGGAAAATAAAAACAAATTTTAATTAATAATGACATGCTTGTTTAGCCTGAATTCATTCTTGCTAAATTGATAATTTAGTACAGTAACTCCTCACTTAAAGTCATCCTGGTTAACGTTGTTTCATTGCTGATCAGTTAGGGAACATGCTCATTTTAAGTTGTGCAATGCTCCCTTCTAACGTTGTTTGGCAGCCGCCTGCTTTGTCTACTGCTTGCAGGAAGAGCGGCCTGTTGCAGTTAGCTGGTGGGGGCTTGGAACCAGGGTGGACCGGCAGCCCCATCAACTCCCCACACCCCTAAATTCCCTGTGCTGCAGCCGCCCAGCAGGCTATCAATCGACAGTTTAGCTGTCCCTCCCCACACTGCCATGTGCTGCTCTTGCCCTCTGCCTTGGAGCTGCTCCCGCCCTCTGCCTTGGAGCTGCTCCNTGTGCTGCTCTTGCCCTCTGCCTTGGAGCTGCTCCCGCCCTCTGCCTTGGAGCTGCTCCCAGAGACCCCTGCTTGCTGTGCAAGGGGGGACGGAAGGGGGGGGGCTAATGTCCAGGTGTCCCCCTGCCCCCTCCCCCCCGCTTACCCCTTCTCCATATAGAGCAGGGAGGGGACACGGCTGGAGAGAGACAGAGAGAGCTTGGGGCAGCAGCTGCTGTCTCAATTTCCTGATCCACGTAAAAAGACAATGCACTTAAGAGTGGGTCAGCTTACTTAAAGGGGCAGTGTGCATCTCTCTCTCCCACACACAAGGTGTGTGTCTGTCTCCCCTCCCTCGTGTTCGTGCTGCCTTGGGTGAGAGGCTACATTAACAGCAATGTGTTAACCCTTCAGGGCTCAGCTGAGTGCTAGTTCATCATTTAGCAGCAAGGCATTCCCTGGGAAATATCCCTCTCTCTTCCACCCTCTAACTTCACCACCTCAACCACGCTTCACAATCATCATAGCTGTGAACAGTATTCAATTGTTCGTTTAAAACATATACTGTGTGTAGGCCTATATAATATATAGTTTTTTTGTCTGGTGAAAAAAAACGTCCCTGAAACCTAACCCCCCCTATTTACATTAATTTGTATGGGGAAATTGGATTTGCTTAACATCGTTTCGCTTAAAGTCACATTTTTCAGGAACATAACTACAACATTAAACGAGGAGTTACTGTAATTATATTTGAAAGAGTCTGATTCACTGTACTCTTTAGAATTCTGGGATGGTTTGTAATTCAAGACGATTGCTCGTGACCAACACTGGATGTTCCTTTGATCTTTGTCTATCATTCCTGCTTTACTGCTACAATATTCTGAGTTTAAGTTCCAATCTTCCTGAGCTTTTGCCTGTGTTCTCAAGAAACTGTTATTTAAGTAAAGCTTTAACGGTGGAAATGAGTATACTTGAATCCCTCCTTTGCTGGATCAGAGATTTTCATTGTCTAGTTATTCTTGGATTGTGGAAGGTGTGTTCAGCTGATGCTGAGATTAAAACAATGGGTGGTACAAAAAACAACTGTACTGAAAAGGAGGGTCAGCATCACACTGGCCATCAGTCCATTCACAGCAGTGGCACAGCCAGCTTGAGGATCAACAGGAATGCAAAAGTTAGATTTCTGACTTCCAATCCAAAGATGAAGACATAAGGAGAGATGAGATGAGTAATAACTTTTACTGCATAGTATCTCGACAGATGCAATAAGCTTAGTTCGCAACTGAAGTTTTGTCCTGAAATCATGAATTACCTTGGTCCTTGACTGACAATGGCCAACATGGTGTTTATTGGGAGATATTTTCACAAGACATTAGAGATGTAGCACTTAGGCAAGAATTTACAGAAATAGAAACAAAGACTATAGCAAACATTTATTTTGCCATTTTATGGTTTTGGCTGTGTTCTTACTTGAAAAAAAAAAATCACCTGCACGTTCCTTTTTTCCATATTTAGGATTAATTTTGCACTGTGATTACATATTATAAATATCCAGGGTGGATAAAAATCAATGATTTTTAAAAAAAAAAAATCAAATAAAACAGATTTTTTTTTAATTTAAATCAGGTTTTTTTGATAAAATGCTTTTTGAAGAAAAAAACCTATCTAAAGATTGTTTTAATTAAGATACATTATAGCTCAAAGATATCTCATCATGGAATAGGGATTATAAAGTCTAATTTTATAGTATGAGACAATATATTCATGTAATGTTTAAGAAAAGTTTTGTAAACGAGTTCCAATAGTTCATGGATTAGGGACCCAATCTTATGGAGTTCCAGGGGCTTCTGTATAGATTATTTAGGTTAATCTTTCTATCTACCCAGTGGGACTCAGTGCTCAGTCTAGAACACACCATCAGAGATGCTTAGTTTTGCCGTTCTCAAACTGTGGATTTGTGTCTCCAGAGATAACATGCTTGTTAACAGCAAAAATGTTTTTAAAATAAATAAATAGAGAGGTGAGAAATAACAGACTTCAACCCTATTGTCCCTCTGCAAATTTCTGTACACAGTCAATCCCTTATCAATCTCTAGAAGTGCAAATTTTCAAAAAGTTAAATGAATAGAAGATTGTTGGAGGCAGAACAGATCTGGGAAGGAGAAGTCGTCTTGAGATAAATGTGAGAAGGGCGGGACATGCAGTAGAAACAAAAATGAAACTGTTTGAGCAGCATATTCCAGAAGTCTTAAGATCTTTCTGAGTGTAGCCTTCATTGATTTGAGATCTACCATACCATTCTCTCACTAGCAAGGAAAACCTATAATGGCACCAGGCCATAAAAGACACCCAATTTGGGAATAAGAACCATTCAAGAAATATATGCTTGCTGCTGATGTTTTAAAGAAAGTCACACCAGTGAACTGGTGGAAGTCACTTAAGCACTTGGATTCAGACACTGTTGTAGTGATAATCTCACTTTTAACAGAAGTAGCTGCTTCTGCCGGTGTAGAAAGAATATTTTCTTCCGTTGGACTAATTCATTCCAAATTGAGAAATCATTTGGGACCTGAAAAAGCAAGAAAGCTTGTTTTTCTTTTCCAGATTATGAACAAACAGGAAAATGAAGGGGAAGATGATTGAGTTAGCTGCAGAAGCTATTGGTATTCACCCAAGAGATCTGAAGGAACTCAAATGTGAAATTTCAGAACTACTAACTGTAGTCTGTAACCTATCATTTAAATCAGCTTCTGTACTAGATGATTGGAGGATAGCTAATGTGATGCCAATTTTTAAAAAGGGCTCCAGAGGTGATCCCAGCAATTGCAGGTCTGTAAACCTGACTTCAGTACTGGGCAAACTGGTTGAAACTATAATAAAGAACAATATTGTCAGACATATAGATGAACATAATTTGTTGAGGAAGAGTCAACATGGTTTTAGTAAAGGGAAATTATGCTTCACCAATCTACTAGAATTCTTTGAGGGGGTCAACAAGCACGTGGACCAAGGGGATCCAGTGGATATAGTGTTCTTAGATTTTCAGAAAGCCTTTGACAAGGTCCCTTACCAAAGGCTCTTAAGCAAAGTACACAGACATGGGATAAGAGGGAAGGACCTCTCATGGACTGGTAACTGGTTAAAAGATAGGGAAAAAAGGGTAGGTATAAATGGTCAGTTTTCAGAATGGAGAGAGGTGAATTGTGGTGTCCCCCAGGGGTCTGTTCTGGGACCACTCCTATTCAACATATTCATAAATTATCTGGAAAAAGGGGTAAACAGTGATGTGGCAAAATTTGCAGATGATACACAATTACTAAAGATAGTTAAGACCCAGGCAGACTGCAAAGAGCTACAAAAGGATCTCTGAAAACTGGGTGACTGGGCAACAAAATGGCAGATTATATTTAATGTTAATAAATGCAAAGTAATGCACATTGGAAAGCATAATCCCAACTCTACATATAAAATGAGGGGGTCTAAATTAGCTGTTACCACTCAAGAAAGAGATCTTGGAGTCATTGTGGATAGTTCTCTGAAAACATCCACCCAATGTGCAGCAGCAGTCAAAAAAGCAAACAGAATGCTGGGAATAATTAAGAAAGGGATAGATAATAGGACAGAAAATATCATGTTGCCTCTATATAAATCCATGGTATGCCCACATCTTGAAAAAAGATATACTGGAACTGGAAAAGGTTCAGAAAAGGGCAACAAAAATGATTAATCTTTATGAGGAAAGATTAATAAGACTGGGACTTTTCAGCTTGGAAAAGAGATGGCTAAGGGGAGATATGATTGAGGTCTATAAAATCATGACTGGTGTAGAGAAAGTAGATAAGGAAGTGTTGTTTACTACTTCTCATAACACAAGAACTAGGGATCACCAAATGAAATTAATAGGCAGCAGGTTTAAAACAAATAAAAGGAAGCATTTCTTCACACAACACACAGTCAACTTATGGAACTTCTAGCCAGAGGATGTTGTGAAGGCCAGGGTTCAAAAAAGAACTAGATAAATTCATGGAGGATAGATCCATCAATGGCTATTAGCCAGGATGGGTAGGAATGGTGTCCCTAGCCTCTGTTTGCCAGAATCTGGGAATGAGCGACAGGGGAAGGATCACTTGATTATCTGTTCATTCCCTCTGGGGCACCTGGCAGTGGCCACTGTCGGAAGACAGGATACTGGGCTAGATGGACCTTTGGTCTGACCCAGTAGGGCAATTCTTATGTTCTTATGATAACAAATATAGAGGTTGGACAAACTACAGAATGCTCCCCTCTTCACACTCCCTCTCCCCCACCTCCTGCCCCGGTCTATAAATACTAAATACCACAGTAATGTTAGCTATATACAAAAGGTTTTGTAAAGATTTCGAGGGAACCACTGAATAGAAACATATATTGTACTTCTAGTAGACATTTTGCATTAACAGCTGTACTGAATAAATTGAAGGTCTCACAACAAGAACTAGCTGCTTGAATTTGTATACCATCAAATTATTCTGAATTGTCTCTGAGAACGTCAATTGGCTTTACAAAGTGGGTAAATATTATCACTCAATTTAATGGAGGAAAACTGAGGACCAGAGAGATTAAGTGACTTCCACAATATCACAGAGCAAGCTAAAGTCCGAGCTGAGAATATAATCCAGAGCTACATGACTCTTAGTCCTTGATCTAATCGCTAGTCCACTGTACTACATCCAGTTCAGCGAGCCCCAAACTGGCTACAAGAAAGGATTGTTTTATAGGCTGCTTGCAAGGACAGTCTCAGAGATTATTCAAATCGTAAGATTTATTTGCTTTTGGATAGGAACCAAACTACACAGGCAGAAAGACACAATTCTTATTAAGAAACTTTTCTCCACAAAGGCAATTTGTTAACTTATATATCCCTCTAAACTAGATAATCAGTGTAAGAGAAACCCTTCTGTTTTGGTTCTGACCAAGCTTGGAGATTATTACGCAGACACAGCTTGAAGTTTCAGGAGCAGAAAATGAATTGTATGTGAAAACAGAAGTAGTTAAGGAAAACTGAATTGAGTTAATTCCCCTTCTGTTAATTCCCCTTCCCTCGGGATTCAAGGGCATACAGCTATAGTTGATTCATTTGTTAAGTCTCTGAAGGTACTTCTACACAGCAATTGAACGCTTGTGGCTAGCCTGGGTCAGCTGACTTGGGCTCGCATTGCTCAGGCTACAAGGCTAAAAATTGCTGTGTAGACATTCGGGCACGGGCTGGAGCTTAGACTTTGGGACTCTGTGCTGTGGGTCTTTTATTCCAGTGTAGATGTACCCTAAAGTATTCTATACACAAAGTCAAGCAGATAGTATGGAGAAGTGGTATATGGAGTAAACATTTCATGTACAGCTCTCCCAAGGGAATTACATACAAGGTGCTCCTACATTTCAGTGTCTCACACTTGTCATTAGTTACTCTAACTATTGTACTATCTACAAAAGCTTTTTCTGCCTTTCTTTTGTCTTTTCTATTTTTGTAATTAAACATTCTTGGGATTTAATATTATTTTGCTGCAGAGATTTCACAAAAGACATTTTCAGGAAGCATTTTAGCAGGTTTGTAACTATAGACTGCTTAAACATGTAAATGAAGGATGTGCATTTGGGATGAAACTGAACCAACTGGGAAATTATTGAAATAATAAACTAGTAGAGCTCAGCAACACTGTAAAATATTTAAGGTTTATGGTTGAACAATGTTTGCAGGAAGGCCAGTTAGACAACTGTGGAAGACGTAGAGGTGTCTTACTTATTATTCAGACTTGGATCTGCCTCATGCTTCTAAAGGAGCAAATTTCCAGTAAATAGATTTAGATAATCAGGGTGATTAAATAGCTTTAACACAGATTAATTAAGATGTATTAAGAGTTAAAGCATGTTCCATTTCTAAAATGTAAACTCCATCACCTCCTTCCCCCACAAGTTGCCAGAAGAACAGCATTTCTCAAACTATGAGGTTAATCTCCCTGAGGAGGAACCAGCCTCTTCCAGGGAAAACGAGAGAGTCTAGAAAAAATTAAATACTCTCCTCTGCCACATATTCTTGCTGGACCACTTGTTTTAGAATAAAAAGTCATCAATCCTTGGATTCAGTGTCAGCTGGTAATAACCAACATAAAGCTCTGTTTCCACAGCTAAGCAGAAATGGCCAAGGAATGTCCATACGTTGAACATATTCTTCTGTTTTTTGCTTTGCAACTACACCTCTACCCCATATAACGCTATCTTCGGGAACCAAAAAATCTTACCGCATTATAGTTGAAGCCACATTATATTGAACTTGCTTCGATCTGCTGGAGCATGCAGCCCCACCCACCCGGAGCACTGCTTTACCGCGTTATATCCAAATTCGTGTTATATCGGGGTAGAGGTGTATGTTCTGAGTGGAAATTCTCCCCTCTTAACTTCTGCCTCTGCTTAAATTAAGAGAGTTTCCACTAATGTAAGCCCAAACATTTCTTTACCCCAGTACCTTACAGGAAGAATGAGGTGTAAAGTTTGAGAAATCCTGCAACAGAATTACAGGTAGAAGTCAGGCTCTCAGCATACTAAGAACTATTTCAAGTATTATGCATTGAATTACAGACATTCTAATTATAAGATTAGTAGTGCAAAGAGCTACATAATTAAAAATACTCTTGACTTTCATGTACTGTAATTAACAGTTAAGCTTATGTGTAGTGCTTAGTCGAGAAGGGTGACTGGAATCGTGACATCTTATTTCTTGGGACAGTATCTGATCTGTGCCACCTTAAATAATAATTGTGATTCTCTTAAATAAGCATCATATTAAATAAATGGAAGGTAATTTAGAGAACCATCATTACTGCTCAACAGTTAGTTATTGTACCAACACGTGTCTAGTCATTACCACGTCAACTGGTCCTTACAAACATTTGAGAATCTAAGTATTACTGTCACTGTTCAACTCCCATCCAACTACAAATTCTCATGACAGCCACTGCATGCAATAGGGTAACAAGGAGATAAATGACAACTCCACTCCGACCCCCCACACATACAAAATCAGGAGCAGTGCCAACTCCTTCCCTCAAATCTGGGCTGGCTCTTCGAAGAATGTTTTTATTTCTGTCACTCTCACAGCACACATACTGGAATGTCACACAACCCATCAGCCCATCTTTATTCCAAAATACTATAGCTGTTAAGAGTCAGGTATTTAATGTACTTTAAAGACAAAATCTCTCTACATTTTTATCACTGTAGGGTTTGAGTGTACAATGACTCTGCAAAGTCATTTGTTTATGTGATATTTTGGAGGAAAAGATAAAAGCCCAAGCTGCAGTTTGCAAAGGAACCTAAAAGTTAGGCACTCAACTCCCATTGACTTTCAGTGGGATATGGGTGCTTAATTCCTCTTAAATTCCTTTGAAAAATCTCAGCCATAATCTGTACAGTGTTATAGCTATTTGAGGTACAACATGCTCCCAGAAAGCTTTAAAAAGCAGAATAAAAAAATCTTTAACTCTCCCCTTCCCCGTTTTAAAAATAGTTCCTAGAAGTGCATGAGAATCATCTTATGCCCTAGTTATGTAGGAATTATACCATGTTAGCAGGACTAGTTTAAGCATGGTATAAACAGTTTGTCTGGCCAGAGTGGATAGGGAATAAGATTTAAAAATACAGTGTTCCAGGCTATGCTTCTGTCACTATGTTCTAGTCTAGAGAATATTTTTAAATGGTTTTGCTCCATCTGCACTAGTTATGCAAATTGTATTTACAATGGATTCTGAACATTAACTCTTGCTTATCTTGTCCTCTTGGTCTAACTTTACATGCTGGTTTGACTGACAGCCAAGTATCATTGTGCATTGTCCACTTTGGTGTCTCAATAAAGGCTCCATCTAACCTGGAGATTAAACATCCTAAAAGGCAAAATGTTTTGACAGGACTGTCTTTTTAATTAAAGGGTTTAATGTAACTTGAATTTAAGCTGCTTAGTGTGGGCTTTTCTCCTGTTTGTGGAGGAAAGTGAATCAGACCCATCCAATGGCAAGAATAAAAGCCTAAAATTACTCAAATAAGCTTCTGTCAATAATTCACTATACCATGGAAACTGTGATCCTTACAGCTGAATAGAATGGAGAACTAGCACATATTTCATATAATATATAGGCTTATTATCCAAGTCACAATTGTTTAGATCCAGCAAACACATTCCTAATTCCAATTAGAACACAGGGGTGGCAATTTCAGACAGTAGCAGAAGGAATACAAGGCACAATGATTAAAAAAACAGCCAGCCTCTTGTGTTTTTATACCATGGTGAAAAAACTTAACTGAAGTACACTCAACATTTAACTATTTAAATGTTCTATTAAATTTCATCAAAAGGGGATGAGATGTATATGATTACAACATTTCCACATCCACCCACACCCAATAAAAAGGGGTGTCTGCCACTCGCCCGCTTCTCAACGTGAAGATATATTGATAGATTTCAAATACATTATATTTTTATGACGTTAGAGAAAATTACTTATGTAATTATGAGGGTGCACCAATTTCTTTGCTCTTATTCAATGGATCACACAAAAAGGTGGGGACATCTTTGACACACAATGTAAAACTCAATTTCTTGGAAGAATATCCTGAAACTTGGGAGAAAGTATTGCACACAGAATCATGATCGGATACCTCTTTCAAGTTACAGGCAGACAACTAGAAGTCACATGGAAAAGCAGCTGAGCTAAAGTTGTGATCTGCAGCTCATGGCAAAAAACAGCAAAACCACAACTGAAAAAAGATCCTAAACTCCAAACAGAACAGGAAGATTGTATCGTAAATGAAGTCAGCCAACTGCACAAAAAACAGGGTTAAAGAGTTGATTATTCAGGAAACATATTGCAGTTCTATAATGTTCAAACTTGTGTTACTTACCTGGGATTCAGTGTTTGAAATGAGTATACCAAACATCAATGGGAAAAGCAAACAGGAGGAAAGAGAGAGAACAAAATACTAATCAAGTTGCCCTTAAGTCACTGCATCCCAGATCTCTACTCACATGGAATCGTTTCTGACCAATTGACCATTTTGGCGAACAGCGTTTTCACTCATGGAACGTTCTCTTTTCAATCTTCCCACTGAACGAACCTGCAAAAACAAAAAGAAGTGGAAGAGGGAGACAAAGAGAGGAAGAGAGAGTGTTTTTCAGGAGTTTTCCTCAAGCACTGTGCTAAAGGCTGTTCACCGAATCTGCTCTCAGAACATATTCATAGCTCTCATTGAGATCAAAGTGAGTACAGAAGTGCACCGGATGGCAGAATCTGGCCCTGTTTACAGTATATAGAATTGAGTTTCTAATACAGTTTATCCCAAATGACTTGGTGCTGTCCAAGACACTTGAATAAATGGAATTTTAGATAGACAAAGTGGGTGAGGTAATATCTTTTACTGGACGAACTTCTGGTGGGGAGAGAGACAAGCTTTCAAGTAAGTTTCCCAGACCTGAAAAAGAGTTCTCCGTAATCTCGAAAGCTTGTCTCTCTCCCCACCAGAAGTTCGTCCAGTAAAAGATATTACCTCACCCACTTTGTCTATCTAAAATTCCATTTATTCAAGTGTCTTGGACAGCACCAAGTCATTTGGGATAAACTGTATTAGAAACTCAATT
>NC_048306.1:69747185-69865288 GCF_013100865.1 Trachemys scripta elegans | reverse complement strand
GAAAGCTTGTCTCTCTCCCCACCAGAAGTTCGTCCAGTAAAAGATATTACCTCACCCACTTTGTCTATCTAAAATTCCATTTATTCAAGTGTCTTGGACAGCACCAAGTCATTTGGGATAAACTGTATTAGAAACTCAATTAAAAGATATTACCTCACCACCTTGTCTCCAACTTCTGTGGGTGAAACAGACAAACTTTTGAGCTACACAGAGCTCTTCTTCAGGCCACGGAAAGACACTCAGTGACACAGCTAAATGCAAGGTAGAACAGATTGGTTAACATAAGTAATTAATACATATTCTAAGGCCGTGTTTCTCAACGTCGGTCAATGGACCGGCGCTGGTCCCTGAGAGCTCCCTGGAAAGCAGCCTGTCCCTGGTATCAAACAGGTTCAGAAACACTGTTCCCAGGGATTATTCAAGATGAAGTGGCCTGTTAATACCTCTGCAGTCATAGGACACAAAAAAAAAAAGGGAGGGGGTGAAGACTAGTGGGTTACACATTGTTATAATAAGCCATTAATCCAGCATCTCTCAAGACCATGATTTTTAGTGTCTAGCGAAGTTATGAATTTAAGCTCTCAGGCTTGTCTTTTGAAGGTGTTGCGAACGCTTCCTTTGAAGATGAGGACTGAGAGGTCAGATATGGAGTGATTGTTTTGTGAAAAGTGTTCACCTATGGATGATATGGTGTTTTTGTTTTATTTTCTGTGAGAGTTCATTTGAGAGTGTAGCAATTATCTGGTTTCACCCACACAGTTGCTATTGGGGCATTTAGTACACTGGATGAGGTACACCACATGTTGTGACAGGCATGTGTAGGACCCATGGATCTTGAAAGGTGTGTTGTGGGAGGTATTGGAATTTTAGATGAATGAGGAGGCAATCCCTTATGCCCATTACTGCTTCTATTAACCATCCACACAGTTACTGTTAGAAAGGATAGTAGAAGCCCATCAAGTCTGAAACAATAAACAGTAATTCTGTGTTTTACATATGCAGTTTAACAAACATTTGGATGCTTAGAAAATTGGAGACAGAACATATCTATTAAGTCATCTTATCCATCCCTAAGCCAGTGCTGTCTTGTTCCCTGAAACACATTTTTACAGTTTTATTAACAACATTTTGCTTACTGTTGATTATATCAACAATGAAACTGGTTTTCATGCAGATCTGATACTTTTTTAATCCCGCTATTCTCTTGCTCTCAATAATATCCTGTGGCAATAGTTACACTGGTTAATTATATACTGTGTAAAAAAGAATCCCCTTTTATCAGTTTTAAATTAAATTAGTTGTCTTCCAGTTTCATTTGTTGTCCCTTTGTGCTAGTATTATAAAGAAAGGGTAAATAGGAGCTCCTGATTTACCCTCTCTAAACTGCATTATTTTATACCTTTATCACATCATCTCTTATTTATCTGATCTAAAACAAAGTCCCAATTCCTTTTTAATCACTCCTATTATTGAAGTTTTGCATGTCTCTAATCACTTTCATTATCCTTTGCTGAACCCTTTCTATTTCTGCCATGTTCTATTTGAGATGAAGTGACTGGAATTGAAGTATTCAAGGTGATGATTTAAACAATCTTATGTCATTTGCCTTTTTGACTCCCGTATGCATTTAGCAAATATTTTAATTGAACTGGCTCTAAGGACACTTAGTTTCCTGAGTCTCAGACTTAATTTAGAACCTACTGATGCATTTTCAACACACTGACATAAAATTCTGCATTGACCTGGACACCAAGATTTTTCCTGGTGCAATTTAAACATGCCAAGTTAAAGCATACGCATCTGGAAAATAGGGAATAAAATGAAAATACTGACAGCCATGGCTATAAAATAGACACTTACCTATTAGAGCTAGTTAGGAAATATATTTTATTTTCCACCAAATAATTGAGAAATTTTTTTTGCTTTCACTGAATTTTTAGATTTTCGGTTTTCTGATAACCTGAAAAATGTCAGTGAAAACAGAATTTTCTTGTGTAAGTTTCCCTTTAGTCAAAAAAGGCATTTTGTTCTTTTATTTTTAAACCAGTTCTAATGATGGTATCTAGGTTCTATATTCACTTTAACTGCAAATGGTTAGAGGGTTATCTTATTACTAGTAAGTGCACACAGTACTTTGTAAAAATATTTTTATATCTACCCATTTTATGGTAATAAACTCATCTGGATCACAATGTAGGGATCATTCACCATTCCATGTTTCTTCTTCAGTAAACTTTCACAACTAGGAAAAAGTTAAAAATAAAATAAAATACTAGCCTCTTCACTCTGAGGTGTCTGCGTTGGGGGTCTTTCTAGATCCAGAAAATCTAGTGGTCGCTCGCTAAGTGAGATAACCCGGGGAGGAGTTTTCAATGACAGAGGTTTGAATGGAGCAGACTGTATAAGGTCCAGATCTGAAGGTCTGGAAAATGGAATGTCTTCACTATTACCTGCAACAACATAGTTGAGATTACTTTAATCAATATCAAGTAAACACATTAACAGGTGAAAAGTTAGTGAAAAAGTTCAAGACGACAAAGACATCCCTCACACTTCCACGAATAGACCAAATGTTTGCAAGAAAATTTATGCCATAGGAACTAAGGAAATAGAACATCAAAATGTAGTCAACTCAGAAAACCAAACAATTATGAAAGAAAGCTGCTAGTAGTCCCGCACTTAAGGATATATTGAGATTTTTTAAAAGTATTTCCCTTAACTATATTTCTGTGCTCCAAAATATCCTTACCACAACCTGTTTCTTCTAGACCTAGCCGTTATTTGCCTCTGTATCCCCACTGAGATATATTCCTGTGAATTCTGTTGACCATGATAAGTGAGGCCACACATTCCACAACACCTGAGGAACATAACTTCAGTCACCTTTAAACCTGCTGCGTGATGATAATTATTGAGTGACTTGACCACACTCTCATCATCCAAATAACCTGTTCATACAACTCAATTTTTAGACAGTTGTTTAAAAAACCCCAAACATCTGAAAGGTTTTCCTTTGTTGCCTTGGCAAATTATATATAAAGTTAAAAATGCAGGAGGGACATTTGATACACAATTTTTTTTGGGGGGGGGGGGAAGGGAGCGAGGAGGTTTAAGATAGCCATCATATACATAACACCTAACCTTAGAGAATATGATTAAGCCCACCTATCTCTCACATGGTTTTTGCTTATTACAAGCCACGGTTATAGCCCTTTGACACACTTATAGCTTTTGTTCACTGTTACCTGTGTAGCATTCTCTGGACACAAATTATGATCCTGGAAGCACCTGATTCACTGAGAGCATTCTCTAACCTGCAGAATTAGGTCTTACCAAAGCTCTCTTTGTTCAGATATAAAGATGAATAGAAGTTGGAATGTCTGAGTATTTCAAACTGTGGGACAAATGCGTACCAGCAACAAGCACAAGCTTTGAAAAGATGTAAGAACTGCAGATGTTCTTAAGCTTTATCATCATAGTATCATCAAATGCATTTTATTATATACCATAAGCTTATTATCCGTAAGGCCAACTCAGCAGCAGAGACATCATCAATATGATGTTGATGCTCCTATTAATCAGAATAATTTTGCATTATATCTAATGGGCCAGACAAAGTATACTTTTAGAATATACTGCAGTTACTGTAGCTTATTCCTATTATATTAAGAGTCAGAAGTCAGTCAGTAGGTATTGGTGGGTGAAATTCTGTGGCCTGCAATGTGCACAAGGTCAGACTAGAAGATCACGATGGTCTCTTCTGGCCTTAAAGTCTATGAGTACAAAGTAAATTTTGCTGGGGTCCATTTGTAGTACTCATAATTCATGCATGAAAGACACAGTAAGAGTTTGGTGCATGTAATTATTTCAGCTCATTGTCAATATACATTCAGACATAGCACATCAAAATTATGGAACAGTGCATGTCAACATCTTGCCTTAAAAATTATCCCAATGTCTCCGATAAATAAAGCATTTTAAGAAACTTTAGAGGTCATAATTGAGCAGCAGCTCCTATTTGGAAGATTGGGATACATTTCATAAGTCTTTGTTTTTGAATAATATTTTTTTCCCAAAACATCACTAAATGATTTTTTAATCCCCCAAAACAAGCTAAATTGGACATAGAGCAAATCAGCATAATGCTTTAGTTACTACTTTCACCCTACAACGTACACATACCTGCCACTACAATCCTCTCTGGAACCTGCATAGTTACACTGGCATTTGGAAGTCCTTCTTGGATACCTTGCTCAAGATCAGCAGTTGGTGGAGCTACCTTTAATTTTTCTGGTACCCTCATTCGCTGGCTGATCCCTTCAGTGTACTCAATTTCATACTGAATTCGATTAATTTCAGCCATCTCAGCAGCTGGAGATGGGAACACTGCCCCATTCATTCTGATGAAAGAAAACCAAAAAGCCGTGAATTATTAACGGACAGCAAAACTAAACATTAGGTGGGTTTCTTTCTCGATGCACAGTAGTGTTAAGTGGATAAATTTCTCCAATAACTGGGCAAGTGTCAGATCTCCTTGACTGAGCATACACAATATTTAGTGAGAATAACTCCAATGTAAATTCAAAGAGCAAAAGTTTCCAGCTGCAAAGGATACAGCAATGACCCATATGCTACCCAAACCCCACACTGGGGCTATGCAGGTGATCTGTTGGCTCAATGGCGACACAGGGCTGCCTGCAATTCCTTACACAACATTGATAAGGTTTCCATGCTAGCCCCCACATAGGCTAGGACAGGAAGCTACATTGAATAAGAAGTCGGGGCACAGATGTGTTTGTGCAACACCAGTATCCCAAGCAATGGGAATACAGGGGCTGTGGCTGCTATTTCAGACTATAGGATGGAACGGTGACTGCAGGCTGCTGGGTGCCGGATAAACGAAAGGGACAGGGCTGCACAGTAGCCTCGCAACATGGCCCTGAGTTGGCGGGGGAATTCACTTACACAGAACCCAGTTTTACCAAGAAGGAAGTTTCTCACCAATAAGCTGTCAAATCAGTTTCAGAAATTCAGCATTCCTACAACATGGCCCATTTGATTTATTCAGAACTTCTAGTTTGAAGACAAGTTACACCTCTACCCCGATATAATGCGGTCCAATATGACGCAAATTCAGATATAACGCAGTAAAGCAGCACTCCAGGGGATGGGGTTGCTTTACCTCCTTATATCCAAATTCATGTTACCGCAAGCGGTTCCTCTGCGCCCGCCCGTTACTTGCTGCGGCCCTCCCCGGGGTCCCCCGCCCAGCTCACCTCCACTCCGCCTCCTCCCACGAGTGCGCTGCAGCTCTGCTTCTCTCCCCTCCCTCCCAGGCTTGCCGCGCCAATCAGCTGTTTGGTGTGGCAAGCCTGGGAGGTAGGAGAAGTGGAGCTGAGCGGTGGGCTCGTGGGAGGATGAGGAGGGGGAGCGGAGCTGGGGGGGGGGAGCAGTTCCTCTGCACTCCCCCCCGACCTTGCTGAGGCCCTCCTGCCCCAGCTCACCTCCTCCTCCTCCCACGAGCGCGCTGCTCAGCTCCGCTTCTCCTCCCCCCCAGGCTTGCCGGGCCAAACAGCTGATTGGCGCCAAACAGCTGATTGGTGCAGCAAGCCTGGGAGGGAGGGCGGGAAGCAGAGCTGCGGCGTGCTCATGGGAGGAGGTGGAGCAGAGGTGAGCTGGAGCAGGGGGGCCCCGGGGAGGGCCGCAGCAAGTAAAGGGGGGCGCAGAGGAACCGCTCCCCACTCCAGCTCATCTCTGCCTCCTCCCCTGAGCGCACCGCTGCCACTCTGCTTCTCCCCCGCTCCACCCTTCCAGGCTTGCCGGGCCAAACAGCTGATTGGCGCGGCAAGCCTGGAAGGGAGGGAGGGAAGGAGAAGCGAAGCGGCGGTGGCACGCTTTGGGAGGAGGCTGAGGCAGAGCAGAGGTGAGCTGGGGTGGGGAGCGGTTCCTCTCCCTACCCTGATATAACGCGGCCTCACCTATAACACGGTGAGATTTTTTGGCTCCCGAGGTCCGAGTTATATCGGGATAGAGGTGTATTTTGTAAACTTACAGACTTTTTACTAATATGTATCTGATGATCTGGACAGACAAAAAAATATATCTACAATATACAATCTGAGTGCTCCCGAAAGTGGAAATCCTACATATGCAGAACAGATGCACCATGGGAAGAAGCAGTAAGAGTTTTCCCACAGAGCCAAACCAGAGTACAGTATTTCCACCCTGAGATGGAGGGCCCCCTCTAGGGGTATGAAGGGAATTCAGTCTGCTTGACCATGGTCTCTTGCCTCTGTGATGAGACTAACAGTAATGGTGTTTTTTACAATATGGATAGTACAGATCCTAGTGGCCCAAATGAGACTACTCACTTATATCACATTCTCAATTTAATAACTTTCTGAAAGGAAAAGGATATCTGAGCATTTCCATAAGCTATCAAGCACTGGAATCCAAACATAGGGACAGTTTCTCAAAAGAAAGCATCTGTAAGTCATTTGGGTACCTTTGGTTAATTTGGATATTAAACCTCATATAGAGAAGTCAGCCCATTGCTGATCTGTAATTATAGTGAAACTAAATTATTGATATATTTACTAATAATATATAGGAGAGATGCCTTTCCGCATGTCCCATTCATACCCTACCACCAAAATTAATCTCTGAGTTTTGTATTTTGGGTGACTCAGAAAGACAGTTAGTTTCATTACACAGGAGACAGGATTAAATTATGAAGTGGAAACAAATGTAAGTGTGCCAGAGATAAGATCGACCTTGGAACCAATACAGGGATACTCAGGGTTGTGATGGGGATTCCCCAACACACTATACCCCTGGCAATTAGAAGGAATCCCACCAACCTGAAAACATATAACACAAGAACCAGTGGTCAGGTCACCCAATGAAATTAATAGGGAGTAGATTTAAAACAAATAAAAGGAAATACTTCTTCACACAATGCATAGTCAACCTGTGGAACTCATTGCCAGGGGATGTTGTGAAGGCCAAACTATAACTGGATTCAATAAAAGAATTAGATAAGTTCATGGAGGATAAGTCCATTAGTGGCTATTAGGCAAGATGGTCAGTGATGCAATCCCATGCTCTAGGTGTCCCTAACCCTCTCACTGCCAGGTACGGAGACTGGACGACATGGGATGGCTCACTTGATGATTGCCCTGTTCTGTTCATTCCCTTTGTAGCATCTGGCATTGGCCACTGTCAGCAGACAGGATACTGGGCTAGCTGGACCACTGGTCTGACCCAGTATGGCCATTCTTATGTTTATGTCTTATATGTTTATATTTAAAACCTCACATCAGCAATCAGGGAAGGAAAAACACCCTGGTTTATGCAAGCTTGCAAAAAAATTACATTTCTTTTCCTTCATTGGGCTGAGAACCATGCAGAGTTAGGCTGTCTGTATTAACTCCTGCAGGTTGTACAGCTCCAATAGAAGGAACTGACAGAACCCAAAAATCAGGAGCAGAAGTGAGTCCATATCTCATTGACAGGCGCTCACCAGTTGCTCAAGCAGCTCTGCCACACTTAAATGCATAGACTTTAGCCTCTCCCTCCACCCCACCCTTTTGGTCTCAGAGCAGATTTACCCTTCCTGCTACAATAAAGTAGCCTCATGTATTGTGGCCAAAGTACATACTGTCTTCTGAGATTTCCACACCCCAAAAGGCCATCTACAGTTCAGGCAGTAGAAGCAGTAAAGCACTTCAAGATCTTTTTGAGCTGAGAGTCCCTATGCAAATGAAAGTATTTAATTTTAACAAGAACTTAAAAATACCAAGAGTATCCTATGGCAACAGCCTGGTTAAATGGCCACAATCTATTAAATGTTACATGTACCAGATGAGTTCTATAAGATTTCACTAACCTCCCTAGAGGTGATTCACTGCTTGTTCTTTTGTTCATTTTGAAATATTTGCCCAGCTATAATTTTGTAATCAAATATCACTACACTGCAGCACAGTTTACTTTACAACACAGTAAAGTTTGGATCTGTTTTTGTACATAAGACAGCATGACAACTGCTCTTCCAGCTGTAAAAAAAATAAATAAAGAACAGCATTAGAAGAGTCAACTTCATAAATATTTAGAATCTAAATATCAGTTTCATAATGCGAGTCTGGCTGTACTTGCCAAGTATCTACAAATACAATACTTCAATATGCTCACATGCGTCTTAAGATTCAGACGTAATTTCTGGAGAATTCATTGATTTTCTAAATGGCAGAAAGGAAAAACAGTGAGATTTCAGCTGATGAATCCTTACACTACTGAAGCTTACTAATTAAACTAGAGATGTATGTGTATGGGGGAAAAGAAGAGGAGGTCTGTAATAAAAGATGTTGCTCGATATTAGAAAGCAGAATAGTTAGCACAGAGACCTAAGGCTGAGATCCTGCAACCTGCTCCATAGTAGGCAGATTCCTGCACCTGTGCAAAACATTGGGTATGTCTACACTGCATTTAAGAGTGAGCCTCCCAGCCCGGGTAGACAAACCTGTGATAGCATGCTAAAAATAGCTGCATGCCCCTGGGTCTGAGCTTGGATGGCTAAACTGAGTCTCCACTGGTGCTACAATGTCCACACCGTTATTTTTGAGCATGCTAGTGTGAGTCACACTAACCCAAGTCTTTTTAGGGGGCTTGTTTTCAGGTGCAATGTAGACAGCCTTAGTGACCCCAATGGCAGTGCACTTGTACAGAGCAGTTTGCAGGATTGAGGCTTAAGTCAGAAGATGTAGATGCCCATTCCACTCCTGATTTAGTGTGTGACCTTTGACCTATCCGTGCCTCAGTTTCCTGTGTAAAATAGCAACAATATTTAAACCAACTTTGTAAGCCATATTAGATCTTAAAATAATAACAAAGTTCATTACCATCAAGAGATCTCAAACTGAAAGCACAAATTAGAAAAGTAAAATTCTTAGCTCTTTTATGGTAAATGAAAAGCAGAACTGTCATTATGGAAAAATCTGAGTGGTTGAACAGTATTCAAAGTCAACAGGGAAAAGGACGTTTTAAGATGACATTTACAGAACTCAGTGGTTGTAAAGGTGGGGGAGGAATGAAAGCTGGAGAAAGATAAATCATCGCAAATAGAAACATGACTAATTATACAGAATCATGGAGCAGGGATAGAGGAGGCCAATGAGAGAGTGCACACAGGAGTGTAAATGGGAACCCAGGAGAGCTATTTTGAATAGGATTTGGAGATGAACATGTATCAAGTAGATCAAGGAGACAATACAATATGACACAGACTTCTTGGAGCCAGAAAGTAGCATGCATATCCCATTCTGGATCTCCTGAAAAGGACAGTCATTGTAACGGCAGTTTGTGATTAAGGAGTGTATATGGATGTGTATATACAAAGTTAAACAAAGGATGAATTTGGATACCATGATATGGCAATCGCCAGACACAGACAAGAGAGATGAGGGAGAGAAAAAGTTTGTCATAAACAACATGACAGTTTTGGGCTTTGGAAGCAAAGTTAAGAGGATGTATTATGGGACACAGAGGATTGCTTAACTGTCAGCGCATCAGTCACTGAAGCATTTAGAATTAGAAGCTATGACGTAACAAAGCACTATCAGGGTGATTGGAGGGGGATCATAGAATATCAGGGTTGAAAGGGACCTTAGGAGGTCATCTAGTCTAACCCCCTGCTCAAAGCCGGACCAATCCCCAGACAGATTTTTGCCCCAAATCCCTAAATTAACAGAGCTACATGTCATCTGCACACAAGGGATAAATACTGAAATGCATTCATCATGATACATGTGTAAGACCTATTTATGCACATCACCTCTTCACATCATATACATGGAAGGAATGAAAAAATGTTAGGGAGGCTTTGGGTTCCTATAATATTTAACGAATGCAAGAGAGCGAATGCCACTCTGCCAGCAGCAGCTCTGAAGCTGCAATGCATAGCGAAGATCCCAACTGGGGCAAAGAGGTAGCTTTACGAGCAAACATCTTTATTTTTCTAGTAGAAGACAAGTATTGTAAAATTAGCACAGATTAGAAAAAAGGCTGTAGTTTGATAAGCTGCTACTTTGAAATATCCAGGTTGGCACTGAGAGGCAACACTTCAAATAATGCTGCTAACAGAGTGACAATTACTAAAGTTAAAACAGAGTAAAATGGAAATTCACTGGGCCTGAGTCTGAGCGAATACTGGTATCACAACACTGTTTTCTGCTGAATGTGTCCTGATTTACAGGGGCATAAATGAGAGGGGGAAAAACAGGCCCAGCAGGTTAGAGTATTAAATAATCCTAACCATTCAGATCTCATAACTATTTAAGATGACATTTAAAACTATTTTGTTGATAGAGGGTTCCCCACAATGTAGATATACCCTTAATGTTTAGGATCTTTCAAAATGTGAAGTCAGGGGCATCCAGCCCCTAAGGGGGCTACCAAAAGCAGCACCCCCTATTAAGCTCATATATTTAAATTAAAATAGTGTGGGCAGAGAAAATGGAAACACGTGGGGAGGGGGGGGTAGGGCATGAGAAAAAGAAAATGGGCCAGCTGGGGGTATAAAAGATAATAGCTAGGCAAAGAGAAAGTGAGAGTGGCAGAGAAACTGGGATGGGCATTAAGAAGATAGGGGAGGGCAAAGCTGGCTAGGCAGTGAATGTGAGTAGGCACAGCTGGGGGGTTGTAACAGGCCAGGGAACAACAAATGGGGGATGGGCATAACAGAGGGCTAGAGCAGGCGGGGGTAAGGCTGGGGGGGGCCTGTAGCTGGGAGGGGCTAGAGCAGGCGGGCATAACGCTGTGGGGGCCTGTAGCTGGGGGGGCTACAGCAGGCGAGGGGGGGCTACAGCAGGCGAGGGTACGTCCGTGGACCCTATAGTTGGGGTTGGGGGCTGAGTAGGGGGTGTATTGCTGGGGGGGACAGTTAGGATCTTCCCACCCTGGCTGCGGGGGTCTGGCGGAACAGGCCCCAGCGTTACCGACTCACCCAGAGGCCGGCGGGAAGCCGTCTGGCAGGCCCCTCTCGCGCTCCAGACACTCAAGGGCTCTCTCTCAGTGATAAGGAAGCGCAATGCAGCCCGGGCCGCTTAGACGGAAAAACGGACTGAATTGTCCCCATCGAACCGCCGTAGCCGCCACTGAGCAGGTAGCCGTGTAATGTCACGTGACCTAAGAAGGGCGGAAGTGACTCTCTGGCCTTTCAACTGAGAGCGAACCATGGGGAAGCCATATTTACTGTGGTCAGACAGATCGTGAGCGCTGTGAGCCTTTGTGATGCTATTGCCGTAATTGCCGCCACAGGCCCCTAGCTACCTAGACAGTGCTGGTCAGTAGCGCTGACGGTGTAGTGTGTTAGGTGATAATGCTGAGTGAATGCCCCTAATGTCTATCACTAGTTATAGTTTACTATCACCAGCAATGTGGACCCATTAGTGGTGATCATTAATAGAGAGAGAGAGCTCAGTGGTTTTAGCATTGGCATATTAAACCTAGAGTTGTGAGTGCAATCCTTGAGGGGGCCATTTGGGGCAGAAATCTGTCTGGGGATTGGTCCTGCTTTGAGTAGTGTGTTGGACTAGATGACCTCCTGAGGTCCTGTCCAACCCTGATATACTAATAGTACTAATGGGGTGCTGGAGCAATTTTTATAGTGGGGATGCTGAGAGCCATTGAACCAAACTGTAAACCCCGTCTATAACAGAAACCCCTTCAAGCCAGGGGGTGCTGTGGCCACCCTCCCCCCGCACCCGTAGTTCCAGCACTTATGAGTACCAGAACATTAATTCTATCAGTCTGATACCAGCATAGTGCTTCTCAGCTACTAAGAACAAAAAAGCAGCCATAGGTACCGACTTCTGCTCCCACTGATGGGTACTTGACCCCACCCTCTGCCCCCGCCCCTCCCCTCCCCCTATTCCAATTCCTTCCCCAAATCCCCGCCCCAACCTGCCCCTTCCCTGAGCACACCACGTTCCCACTCCGCCCCCTCCCTCCCAGCATGCTGCCAAACAGCTGTGTGGCGGCCAGGTGGGAAGTGCTGGGAGGTAGGCGGAGGAGTGCGGCTGCAGTGCGCTCGGGGTGCTGGGAGCTTGGTTGCCAGTGGGTGCAGAGCACCCACTAATTTTTCCCCGTGGGTGCTCCAGCCCCGGAGCACCCACAGAGTCAGTGCCTATGGAAGCAGCATGGCCTAATGCATAGAGTACTAGTCACAGATACAGGACCCTAAGGTTCTAGTCCTAGCTTTACCACTCAGCAGTTGTGCAGGTCACTGCACCTTTCTCTGGCTGTTTCCCTTCCTATCCTTTATCTGTCCTGTCTATTCAGATTGTGAGCTCTCTAGGAGAAGGACAGTCTTACTGAGTGTATGCAAAGGGCTTAGAGCAATGGGAGCCTGATCATATTGCCACCATAATACAAATACCTATCAAAAATATCAACATAATATTTATCAGTAATATAACGAAGTTAATAAGATTATATTTATATTAGTTAATATTACTACTGCTAATATAACAATAATTCGGTATTAATGTTTCATAGGTTTTGATCTTGCAGTGTAAAATCAGTGGGACACCCCACATGTGTAGGGGATCTAGTAGTGTGCATTGCACGATCAGGGCCAAAATAATGGTGCTGGCTGATAGCAGCCCACTCTTTAGCCAGATTTAGCTACCAACTTTGGCAGCACATTCACATACTTTTGCCAGTTTTCTTAGTTAAAATCACTACTTAAAATTATGATCTCAGATGTCTTAATTTCTCCATATTGCAGACCTCATACCTCCTTATATACCAGAAAGAGCCCCTGAAAAGTTGAAATTTGATTAAAAACTGAGTGCTCTATGATGACCTCTAATGAAAAGGTCAAATTTCAGACTGTATCCAGTAGTCCTTAGAAAATGAATTTCAAAACTATAGTGCAATAGGAAGATGGAAATTAATTTTGTCAGTGATCCATACACAAGCATCTCTTTATTATTAGAAAATACATAACTAATATTATTATAACATTGACATATCAATATTTTTATTAGTGGGGAGCTTTAAATTTGCTCTTATTGTCTTTTTTTCCTCAGTAGGATACTGCATATTCAATTCAAATCCCTACCATTTTCCATCACTCGTACATGTCAACCCAGAACCAGCTCCCTCTCAAGACTGATTTGTGTGAGCTGTTGCGATGCAACCTCATGCCTTGCTGATGTTGGGTCTTAATGGTTCTGCAGAACAGTATTACGCCAGTACTTGAGGACACACCACAGCATAAAGGTGTAAACATTACACTGTTACACTATAATGATTTTGTCTCAAAAGTAGAACACTCATACAGAAACCATTTACCTGTACCCTGCCCTAATTGCTACAACCATTGTCATACTAACAAGTACTGTATAGAAATCCAGTTGAAACCAATCCTCATGATACGTTTATCAGCAAAAAGAGCTGCTCGTGTACAACATTTTCAGCATCTTCTCATATCTTCATGTTATGATGAATTGATGTAAGGTTGTATTGAGGAGACGTGAAGATCTAACATCATCAACATTGAGATGGGTGGAATCTGGCTCTGGGTGACCATATAGAAGTGATGAGACCGGGACCAGATTCAGGATCTCATCAGAACCCCTGCTATGGCACAGGTCCAGTCACTTAGTTCGCACTGTGTGTTTTATCTATTAACTGATACACATTACAAAGGAGTTTCTGTTCAAATTATATTTCTTCCTGTCATAAGCATTTCTATAGCATTCATGACCATGGTATCAAAGCACAAAATTAAAGATGGCAACCAAATGTGACTACTAATGCATTTACTCTCTAACTAGGGTGACCAGATGTCCCGATTTTATAGGGACAGTCCCGTTATTTGGGGCTTTTTTTATATAGGCTCCTATTACCCCCCACCCCTGTCCCAATTTTTCACACTTGCTGTCTGGTCACCCTATCTCTAACCTTAAAACCCAGTTTATTCAGGGGTACACAAAACGTTAGAGAGACATCATTTTATTATATTGGTTTTAGTATTACCTCTGTAAGGGCCAGATTATGCAGCCATTACTGAGGTTAGCAATTACTTATTCACAGCACAGGCTGCAGCTGCTCAAGACCAGCTGTTTTCTTGTGGTCTGAGTAACTCTAGGTTTGCCTGAAAATCTTGTTGCAGCATGTGACTGTAATAGCTAAAATTCTAAACTGATAGATACAAAAGCATCAATATCTAAATTATGAACTAAAATTGTGATTTGGTTAATGGCCACAGCTACAGCTATAGATGTCCGAGTGGGAAGAAATGCCATAAGCAGCACTGACTGTTACATTGTTCCAAGATCTGGCACTTGCTATATTCAGTCCTGCACATGTGCCAAAAACATTGAGACAGAGGCAGTTACAGGTATAAAATCTGATCTCTCACTAGACATCAGACAGGACTAGAAATAAAGGTTTTATATTATTGAAATTTCAAGCTTTCTAGACATGAAAAGCATTTCTGTCTTACTGTCATAGGACACAGGACATTGGACTTTCAAATCACATAATTTTTTCTACCATCTTGATCGTCTTCCTAGTTTCATTTCCAACTTTATTTTAGTAGGGTTACCATATTTTAATTTTTAAAAAGGAGGACGCTCCATGAGGCCCCGGCCCCATCCCAACTCCGCCCCTCCCCTGAACACTCCGCCCCCTGCTCCTCCCCCTCCCCTGCTTCCTGCAAATCAAATGTTCGCGGGAAGCCTGAAACAGGGAGGCAGCAGGTAAGCTGGGGCTGGGGCGGGTTGCGGTGTGGCCCAGTCCGGCCCCCCTGGCCGAGCGGCTCCCTCCGGCGGCCGGCCGGCCGGCCCAGGTCAAGAGGCTCTGACCCCGGCGTCTCCTGCCCGGGTTGAGCCCTGAGGCGCCGGCCCCCGGCCAAGTGCCCACGCCCCTGGCCCTGGCTCCAGCCAAGCACCGTGCCGGCCCTGGGCCCCAGGTGCCAGCCCCGGGCCCTGGCCGAGCACCGCAATGGCCCCCGGCCAAGTGCCCGCACCCCCGGCTCTGGGTCTGGCCGAGCACTGCGCCGGCCCCGGCCAAGTGCCTGCGCTCCCGGCCCCGGCTCTGGCCGAGTACTGCGCCGGCCTCGGCCAAGTGCCCCCGGCCCCGGCCGAGCACCGCGCTGGCCCTGACCAAGTGCCCGCGCCCCCGCGCCGGCCCCCGGCCCCTGTTGAGCACTGCGCCGGCCCCCGGCCCCGCACCGCTGGGCCCTTCCTCCCTATTTTCCTGGACATGTCTGGCTTTTTGGGATTTCCCCCCGGACGGGGATTTGAGGCCCAAAAAGCCGGACATGTCCGGGAAAATCCGGACGTATGGTAACCGTAATTTTAGCAGCTGCTATCTTGAGACATGCTACATTTAGAAACCAGTTGCAACTGTTACATTGTATATTGCCTTAGGGCTCCATCCCACTGCCACTGCAATACACCTCTACCCCGATATAACACGACCCGATATAACACAAATTCGGCTATAACGTGGTAAAGCAGTGCTCGGGGGGGGGGGGGCTGCGCACTCCGGTGGATCAAAGCAAGTTCGATCTAACATGGTTTCATCTATAATGCGGTAAGATTTTTTGGCTCCTGAGGACAGCATTATATCGGGGTACAGGTGTACTCCCATTGATTTCAATGGAAGCTGGATTGGGCCCTTAATCTTTAACTCTAGCAGCCATGAGGATATTAGGTGTTGAGGCCCAGATCCACAAAGCTATTTAGGTTCCTAACTTCCATTGAAAGACTGTTGCAAAAGGGGCTTACAGTAGTTTTTGGCCCAGCTCTAATGCTTTCAGAACCAATAAACTTTTCCAACCACTCGTTCTGGATTAGTTTTGAAAAAACTAAAAATCAGTCCTGTTTAAACTAGTGGAAAAATAGGCACTCTAACTATTGACTGGAAGCTATTTTAAAATTGAAATACTCATTGGTACCACTGCTTAAAGTGTGCGAAATACAGCAATCTTTGAACATTTGGCCCTCTATTTCATTATAAAGTTGTGAACAATTATATAATACTGGAGCTAACATTTTAAAACTATAACAGTAAAAACAATTCCATTCTGTTTTTCAAACAGACTCTGCAGATTAATGTTGACTTTACAAAAAGCCAGTATTTTTTTAATTAACCAGAAATCAGGAAAGAGTAAATATACAAATAACAGAGGGATGATTCTTTAATTCCTGCTTACAGCCAGTAAAAAATATGCAGTTTCTTTTAAAAGCTTTCTTTATTTGCAAAATGCATAAAGATTTTCAATCAAAATTGAGAAGGCAACAATCTTTTAAAAATGAATTTAAAATGAACATACCAGATAGCGTCTGATAGGTTTTAAATTAGGGTATGTCTACACTGGCAAGTTTCTGCACCACAAGTTATACCACGTTTATTAAAATGCTGGAATTAAATCGCTGTTGCATGTCCACACTGTGCTCCTTGTGACGCTGGAGCACATCTACATTAGCAGCTCTTGCAACGGCAAAGACAGCAGTGCGTTGTGGTAGCTATCCCACTGTGCAACTGGCCGCAGGGTGCTTTGGGAAGGGTTTGCAATGTGTCATGGGGCAGGCACAGCATCAATCCCATTGTTCCATGGGCATCCTACTACATTGTCAGCTGCTTTTCAACTGAAGTGTGGGGGAAGGGGGAAGAGTGTGAGTGTGTATGGAGGGGGTGAGAGAGACTGTGTGTTTTGGGGGACAGAGAGAGTGTCAGCATGCCATCTTGTAAGTTCAGACAGCGGCAGGAAGCAACCAGTACTGAGGCAGGGGGAGGGGGAAACCCCAATAGCGGCCTCTGCCTCCCTCCCTGGGCTCTCTGCACAGCAATCTTTTTCGCTCTCTCTCTCACACACACACACACACATACACACACCCCTCCCTAAGTGCCTCTGTGTTAAACAGAATGAGCATTCCACATTAATTGTTTGCTTTGTGTCCCGGAGCGGAGCAGATCAGCGCAAGACACAACTTCTGTCAGAAACAACAGTGCTTTGAAAGGGGAGGGCGCATGTCTCCAGGGCAGCCAAGTTCAAAACAATGAGAAGAGCGGTCACTTGAGGCATTATGGGACAGGTCCGGAGGCCAATTACAGTGCAGAAAGCAATCAAGTGTCTACACTGGCAGTAGAGCGCTGGAGCCTCTGTGCAAATAGCCTTACGACTCTCCTCAAGGTGGTTTTTTTGCAGTGCTGCAACTGAGGAGTGTCTGCGCACAAAGTGGCTTGGCAGTGTGTACCCATCCGCAGTTTTTTTAAAATGCTGGAATTAAATCGCTGTTGCATGTCCACATTAGCAGCTCTTGCAACGGCAAAGACAGCAGTGCGTTGTGGTAGCTATCCCACTGTGCAACTGGATGCAGGGTGCTTTGGGAAAGGTTTGCAATGCCTCATGGGGCAGAATTCTGAATGTTCACATTAAGCTCTAGTTAAGTCTTATATTTTGAAAACTTCTGCTGCAGGATATACAATTGTTCAATGCAGAGGCCAGATCTTGCACTAACTCAGGCAAATAGGAGTTTTGCCACTGACTTCAAAGGGCCATATTATAACTTTACTCATACTGAATGGGTGGTCCTACTGAAGTCAACAGAACCACTTAAGGAGAAAGGTACTATGCATTGTAAGTAAGGGTACCAAGTCAAGTTCAACGAGAGCAGGATGAAGGTGAAGCCCTACAATAGATATTAGAGCTGGATGGAAAACTAGGAGAGAGAAAAATTGCAAGCATTTTTGCAAACTTTTTTACTGCTTTTTGTTGAAATATAACTTAGACATTTCTATAGACAGCTACTGTAGTTCTTAATGTTGTGCCAAAATCTGCTCTCACTTTTCTGTCTTTAATCCTGTGCAACCTTAATGAAATCAATTACATNGAAGCCGGTAGCGCTTGGGCTTCGGGCAGCCCCTATACCTCCGGACCCTGCGCCCCCGGCTGGGCACTTCCCCTCCCGGGCTCCGGCGGCGCAGGGTCCGGAGGTATGGGGGCTGCCCAAAGCCCATAGCGCTCGGCTCTTAAACAGAGCCGAAGAGTCAGGGGAGGAGCAGAGCCGCCGCGAGAGGGGAAGTGCCCGGCTGGCATTTTCCCGGACATGTTCGGCTTTTTGGCAATTCCCCCCAGACGGGGGTTTGATTGCCGAAAAACCGGACGTATGGTAACCCTAGTCAAAAGACACAATCGCTCCAATGCGCAGAATAACTGTAACCTGCTATTCTCAAATCTTCACTGACTGGGAAAGTAACTGACCTCTGGGAGTCACTGATCTAATTTTATAAATCCTTCAGGGAAATATTTAAAAAGAAACTGGGAGATGGGAACAATTTTAGCTACAGTGATTTCCATGGTCAATGAATGGTTCAAATGAAAGACTGCATAAATCCAATAGATACAGTGAGGGTTTGGCTTATATATCTCATAGAGCTGAAAGGGACCTTGGAAGGTCATTGAGTTAAGTTCAGTCCCCTGTCTTCAGCAAGACCAATTTATGCCCCAGATCCCTAAATGGCCCCCCTAAGGATTGAACTCACAACCCTGGGTTTAGTGGGCCAATGCTCAAACCACTTAGCTATCCCTCCCCTCCATAAATTGGTATAAACTAAATGACATGAAACTATCAACAGTGTAAAGCACCAAGACATCAAACCAACTATAAAAAACAGCCTCACGTTAAGAAACATTAGGTTGGTTGCATTTCCTGAGGGCACGGAGACAGACAGGGCTTGAAGTATTCTTACTGTAATAGATTATACAGGTGGATGGCAGGCAAGGCTTGTTTAAGTTTCTCTTGGTGAGATACATAGCAGGCAGACTGTGCATGTACAGTAGTGGAAATGGTTTCAGAGGACTCTGCTTTGTAGGACTTCTCTGTCTTTTTACTGTGAGCATTGCTTTATTCTCCCTTCCAGATGTCTGGCATGAAATAACAAAACTTCCATTGACCTCAATGGAGCCAGGATTTCACCCTGTTCTAAAAGCAACCAGCACTATATTTATTTGAAATATCAGATATCATAGGTGTCACCCTTCTGTGATTTACCCTTTTTATTTTGTTGTCCAAGCTGAAAGTTGTGATGTTAAAAAGGGAGTTCTGCTCAAAACCTGGCAGAATGATATAGCCCCATTTATGGTTTTTAATCAGAAGACAAGCTATTAAATATTTGGATATTTTTATATATACACAGTGGCAAGGAGGGAAAGAAATAAGTTTAATGAACTTTTCCCTATACAGTCAGAGTTACTTATTTGGTTGCGTTTAGTGAAAGGATTTCTTTTCCCGTCTTTTTGATTATTTGCTCATTATTTCTGATTGCCCATAGTGCCACTTGCATTCTTTTAATACAATATATTAACACTTTGCACTTCTTTAGCACCTTTTCCCCAAGGCTCTCAAAGCACTTTACAGACATTAGCTAGCTAATATTCACAATGCTGAGTGATAGGAAAGTGAGGCATAAAGATATTTTTAAGGCCAACATTTTCAAAAAATGGCCTTTGATTGTGCCCAATTTAAAACCTGCTGGGTTTGATTTTCAGAGGTGCTGAACACTTTCATCTCCAGTTGCAGTTAATGGGAGCTGCGAGTGCTCATCACTTATGAAAAGTCTGAAGCTGCCCAAAATATTTTAGCCAACGTGACTTGTCCAGGGCCACACAGTAAGTGAGTGGCAGAGTCCAGACCTGGAAACAAAACCCTGATCACCTGACTTCATCTCATGCTCTAACTGCTAGACTACATTCGCCATCTTTTACTGCTGAGTTTAAAACTTTGTAATAATCCAGGTAATATACACGTTACACTATATTTCATACCCTACTGTGCATCTCCAGTGGTCTTAACTCTGATGGACTTAAGGTCTGGATTTTACAAGTATGCTCTCAGAGGGACTCAGAAACTGATATAATGCCTTCATGTGCATCTGTTGATGCTGAGTTTATCCTCACCCTAATAGTGAACAGTTTTCAAAAGAAATGGTGGGTATTTTCCTGTATTTACAGCAGAATTTAGGACTCAGGGAAAAAAACATGACATGTGATTGTCACATCTGAAGATATAAGCAGATTTGAAGGAAAGACTTTTACACCTCACAGTGCCCTCTTATCAGCAACATGCATCTGCTGAGAGTATTTTATAAAAAGTGTAATATTTTGAATTGTGTTTTGCCCAAACAGAGATACTGCAATCTATTTAAGGAAATAAAAATCTTTAATATTAATTCAATTAATGTAAATGCTGTGTTTAAATTAGCTTAAGCAGATGACCCTGGCATGTTACATATGGGGGAAACTGTTTCTAGTTATATTAACAGAGAAAATTGGAGTATTAATACAAACATACTGGAAATATTTTAATAAATAAATATAAAATATTTTACTTGCAAAAAATAGGCCTCAATGAGAAATCTTTCTTACTTCAACTGACTTCTAGATCCTTCAGCTGACTTCTAGACCCTACATTTAAAATGAGGCATTTATTAAACTTGTCAAATTAATTATGCTTTATCTATAAAATTAAATAATTGAACTGGAATTCTGATAGTTGTGTGCAAGTATTAAAAGTTATTAACTTTTTAAATGTCAACATTAAAATTTTAAATAGTGCTGCATGTACAATATCATAAATACCAAAATATTCAGAGCTACAGTTTTAGTCATTTAATTTATAGAAAGTGCTTATCAAGTATTTAAATCCATTTACAGTTGAATTCACTGGTGTAAATCAGTGCTCAGATTTGACTATTTGACCATTTGACTATCACTCATAACAAATCTTTTATTTTAAGATACTTTCACCTGACTAGATGGAATAGGAGGTTTTATTTCTGCAGATGTTCATGACAAATATTTAATGTTTCAAATACTTTATAAAAGGTGTAGATTTTGTGTTTCTTTTTGCAGTGCATTTTTAAAAACAGACTTATAACTGAAGGTTTGCGTTCACTCAGGAATGCCATGGAAGCTCTTAAGTCACGGACTTAACTCTACGGTCCACCTAAATCCCAGACGCTTTTTTTCCTCACCCAGAGAAGTTGGTTCAATAAAAGATTACATCATCCACCTTGCCTCACAGTTCAGAAGATGAAGATCTGTAGTACTGCCATTACAACAGCCTTCTCCAAAAAAGTGCTTTGCAATTTGTTTAGAAAAAAGAAAATCAAAATGCTGCACTAGCATTTTAGAGCTCATTGTCCAGAAACAGTTTGGCTTTAATAAATGCACATTCTGGAGAGTTAGGCTATTCTTTGCAATAAAAGCAAAGTTTGATGCTCTGTCAAGAATTTCTGTCTCTCTTCATGCAGACCTGACAGCGGCTGATGACGTTTTCCAATTCCCCTGCTTTTAAAATCTGTGGTAAAGGCTTCCTAAAAGAAAGAGAATAACACATGTACTTTTCTTTTTAAAATAGGAGTGAGGTGGTGGGAGTTTTCTATATTTGCACTCTTGTCTCTGTCCCCATCACCCCAGCTCTCACATAGCTCTTAGCCAGCCTCACCAGGGCATGTGTCACAAGGACTCCCTACACTAAGCACTGATTTTGAGCCAGAGTAAGTGAGGTAAAGTACCACAATCCCATCATTGTTATCTAGACTGTTAGGGTCTAATCCAAAGACCAAGTCTTTATATTGGGTTTTGAATCAAAGCTTCAGATTCCCCTATTTTTAAAAATCTGTTCTCATCTCCTTAAGCAAGAGGTGAAAGGTGATGTCAATGTAACCCACACATCTCCTGGGTGTGGTGTTCTGTCCCATCTAGTGGCACCAAGACCACTTAGAGAGAGAGAGAGAGAGAGAGAGATAAAATGAGTCTCCTCTACAGCCTTAGCTAACAGCCAGTTGGCTTTTAGCTCATGTGGTAGAGACTCATGCACTATGCTCCAGAAGCCCCAGATTTGATCCAGACCGACGACGACCAGGGTCTGTCAGCGTTACATCAACTGACAAGACTGGGGCATGACCATTAGCTGCCTTGAAGAACGAAATGTGTGTTAGTATACACTGAGCATATGCTGACAGTGCAGCCCTCAAGAGCATAGGGATATGTACAGCAACACACAATGCATGTGTGTAGGGTTGCCCCTGAATGTGTACAAGATGACCACAAGGCATAAAGTACATGCCAAGAAAAGATGGAGGGATTATAAAGGACACATTCTTGAAACATCAGTGCTGTTTATGGTTGTAGGAAGAAATATAAAAAGCTTTCTGGGATATATGAACTTGGAAAATACTCACTTTTCCCCATATCGAAATTTAGCATGAAGGGGCCAAATTCTGCACTAATATACACCTTGGAAATCCCACTGAAATTGCCGGGATCGTATAGGGTGGAAATCAGTACAGAATCAGGATCGAGAAGTTCCAGTGCGCTTTGGCTTACTTGCTGCTCTCTAGAAAATTCACCATTGACATAAGCAAAGGAAACCGCTGAAGATAATGGAATTGCACCTGCTCGTATTAGTGGTGAATATTTCCCTGTGCTTTTAAAAGGCTTGTTTTGGGAAGGCTGAGATTTAAAGAAATTAAGGCTTTGATTCTCTGTTAGGCCCCTCTGTGCTGTTCCAACACTGCAAAATGACCCTAAAGCCAACTTAGCCACGCTCGCAAGAATGACTCACAGGATGTTCAGATAATGTACAGCTAAGTTAATGGCTCCTATGCTAGCCCTGGACCTGCAGCAACGGTGGCTGGTGTGGACGAAGGCAAAGGGTGATAGCTGAGTCACTGGGAAAGCAAAGGTTACCTGAACATTCTTCTTGGATCTAGTGAAGCCAGCCAGAAGCTGTAGGAATTTGTGTAGTAGTTGCATGTCCCTCTACCATGACATTCTATGAATGGAATGGCACGGAATTCTTCCAAGCAGGATCCAGGTGATGCCAATGCTTGGCCAGAGGCTTCTGAACCGGCACTTGTGTACTGTAACCACAAAACTATCTTTAATAAACATCTGCTAAACACCTTTTACTGAACAGAATGCAAGAAATATCTTTCTAAAAATCACTGTGTGAAGTACCATTCTAGCAAAGTACCATTGTGCAGCCGAGCTAAAACAACAATCAGCACAGATTAATTTTACTGAATGATGGATTATATTTTGGGATGGTGGTATTTTGACATTAATACAATTTACTACCTTGTAATGAAGTCCAGTACAGAAGCTTTAGGACAATTCAAAAGATTTTGTGGTATTTCTCTAATCCCTGCAAAGGTGTTTTTCTCTGTCAGGTGAGAGGTCATGAGAACCAGGCCCAGGACAAAGATAGAAATTCCCTGGAAGAGGTTTGGCACCTGCTTAGTTAAGGACCATAGTAACCTGATTTCAAATGAGCCATTTCTCCAATTTTAATCTGTGCATTGTTTTCCCTTGCACTGATTGCTTCTCTCTTCATAAAAAGCGGAGAAGGAACTTTTCTTATCTGCAGTGGAAAATGTGCTGGTAGAAATGCCCATAAAATGACCCGTTACAGTAGAACACTTTGGATGGAAACCTCTTGCAGTTGATAAAAATCTGCATGTTTAAAATCAGCACACGGTCATAACCACACCCTAGAAACAAGCTATCTTTCTTTCCTTTCTTCTCGAAGCAGCTTTACATTACTTAGGGACAAATCCTGGGAAAACAGCAAACCCCACTCTCCATGTAAAAGGGTGTTGCTCCACGTGAAAAGGATGTGGGGCAGAAGGATGGAATTTTTAGTCTCGGTCAGTCATCCACAGCTGCTAATGTAGGGTATAAGGATTCGGAGGAGTAGGAAAGGTTGTATGATGATCCCCCCCACCCTCCAATATGGACACACACCTACCCCCTTACCCATCCCTCTCCATGGTAAGTCACAGAGGATCTTCTCCAAATTTCATAAATGGGATGTGCTCTCCCCCTTGACGGGGTTTATGCTGCTGCTGTCCTGCTCTGCAATCAGCACACAATTTTTAAGCAGATTATGGATTTTCAGTGGAGTTTGGCCCTTACGTTTGATTTACATTAACACTGCCTGGTATTGTTAAGGCTATAACTCTAGTTTCTAAAATGGTGTTGAATATGTTTTGCCCTCAGCTACACTTGCTCTGCAACTGTATTTAGGAAGAGTTCAGCTGCACCATCGATGACACCTGCTTTTGTTGTAGTCTAGACAGTTATGAAAAAACACAGTTCATTTACTTTTCATCTGTCCACAGTAACCAGAATCCCAAAGTTCTCCTTTCACTACTTCCCCTTTTCTTCTAGAGGTTGGCACCTATTGCTTAGATAGATCTGAGACCCTTCCTGTAGCTGGTTGTTCTGGAGCTTCTGCCATTAGCATGAAAGTCAAAAGGATTAATAAGAGTCTTGCCTGTTTTTAGCCAAAAAAAGAGAGAACATTATGGCATTCTTAAAACAAAACAAAAAAACCTATGGGCAAATGCCAGAAATTCTGAGAGGACAGAAATAGGGAGAGTTCTTTTCAGGTAGAAGAACGCATTAGCTTTCCAAACTGTGTTAGCAGCACCCAGTGAGTATTTTTTGTCTATTTTCCCCTTACCATAACAAAGGAAAAACCCTTCCAGAGAGATATCCAGCCTTGAGGACATAAAGGAATTGCAGTTGTTTGGCTGTGAACTGCTATTACCACTGCTGGTCCTTCACAAACAATACATCTGTAATACGAAACACATAAATATTGGGTGAATTATTCCAGACATTTATATACAATTCCCATCCCATTACAAGCATTGGTCTGAATTTTGGAATTTGCACTCATAACATTGCCCCCATGGAAACAGGTAAACTGGTAACCAGCTGTCAGGTACTAGACTATCCAAAATACATGACTTTACAATTTCCATCCACTGCAAGGAATTGGTGAGGCAAGGAGATTAGCCCTAGAACACTTTAATCATCCTAATGCTGCCATTACTGAAATGAAAGGTTAAAACTTGCTTGCTTTAGATACTCACTGCTTGTGGTGTTATATATTTTTACCCTGGAATACTCGGCAACTTTATTTGCCACGATTAGAAAAATCTGTTTCATCCACTAACGAAGGAATATAGACCAAATCTTGGAGTGTGACTGAACTGCACGGAGTGCTGCAAAGGTGGGGAGAGTGCATGTTGATCTAAAGCTTGCTTTTACACCCTCTGGCCTTATGATGCTCTGTGCAGTGCTGCTGATGTTTTAAAGTTGCCTGAGGGTTTCTCTAACTTAGGCTAGGCTGAAAAAGGCCATATGGGACCAAAAATGCAGCTGAGGACTGACACAGTACAGGAGCACCACAGCCATGCCCCATTTCTTCCAGCCACATTCTCTTTTTCTCAAACTCTGATTCTGTTACTAAATAAATAAAATAATTAATGGAGATATCCCATCTCCTAGAACTGGAAGGGACCTTGAAAGGTAATCAAGTCCAGCCCCCTACCTTCACTAGCAAGACCAAGCACTGATTTTGCCCTAGATCCCTAAGTGGCCCCCTCAAGGATTGAACTTACAACCGTGGGTTTAGCAGGCCAATGCTCAAACCACTGAGCTATTCCTCCCCCCAAGGACAGAGATCTGTTGTCAGCTATACATCTCTCAAGAATCATCTATGCATACAATAGTGTGCTTCTCCCTGGTCCAGTGAAGATGGCTTTAGGGGCAGATTACATGGGTGGTATGGTACAAAGTGGCTGTGGAAAATCTGGCCCTACAGGTGCAGGAGGTCCCCAAATACTATGGTGATAGAGTCTTGAAGATGAGTCTGTAAACAGGATAAAGGATGTAAAATGAGACCCTACACCGCATAACTACCTTGGGACATTGTGCACAAAAATTCTCAGCTTTAGGGCTTGTCTATACTACCCACTGGATCGGCGGGCGGTGAGCGATCCAGCGGGGGGCACAATAAATTGACTGCTGAGTACTCTTCTGTCGACTCCGGTACTCCACCGGAACAAGGAGCACAAGCAGAGTTGACGGCAGAGCGTCAGCTGTTGACCTACCGCAGTGAAGACACCATGGTAAGTAGATCTACGTATGTCGACTCCAGCTACGCTATTCACATAGCTGAAGTTGCGTATCTTAGATCGACTCTATGCGGTAGTGTAGACAAGCCCTCAGTCTCTAATTTTCCTGCACTGATCACAGTAACTATGGTTTATTCCAGTTTATGTTCATTAAAGTAAATTCAACTGTAAGAAGACAACACATTCCTAATGTTGAAATAAAGTGTTTCCTTTTAGCCTGTCCAAATCTAAGAGCTTGTCTACACTGCCGTGTGGGGTTGATCTAAGGCCTGGTCTACACTGGGGAGGGGGAATCAATCTAAGATATGCAACTTCAGCTACGAGAATAGCGTAGCTGAAGTCGACGTATCTTAGATCAACTTAGAATCACTTACTTTGTGTCCTCGCGGCGCGGGATCGACGGCTGCCTCTCCCCCGTCGACTCCGCTTCTGCCTCTCACCGTGGTGGAGTTCCAGAGTCGACGGCAGAGCGATCAGGGATCGATTTATCGCATCTACACTAGACACGATAAATCGATCTCTGATAGATCGATCACTACCCGCCGATCCGGCGGGTATTGTAGACGTACCCTAAGATACGCAACTTCAGCTATGTGAATAGCATAGCTGGAGTCGACATACTTAGATCTACTTACTGCGGTGTCTTGACTGCAATAAGTCAACAGCTGATGCTCTGCCGTCGACTCCACTTGCGCTCCTCGTTCCGGTGGAGTACCGGAGTTGACAGAAGAGCGCTCAGCGGTCGATTTATTGCGTCTATAATTGACCCCTGCTGGATCGATCACTGCCCGCTGATCTGGGCCCTAATACACCTGCACATGGAGCAGCTGATCATTATGTAACTATTGCTACTTAATATCATCAGGGTCAGTGAGATTTTGGGTTGTCTTTCTTATGCCAGTTATGCAAATTAAACATACCCTAGCTTTAACTAGGATACCTGAATATTTAAATGAACATTTGCAGTAGCCATGTTTGTCCCAGGCTATTAGAGAGACAAGTTGGGTGAGGTAATATCTTGTATTGGACCAACTTCCGTTAGTGTAAGAGACAAGCTTTCAACCTACACAGAGCTCTTCTTCAGGTCAGGGAAAGGTACTCAGGGATGTCAGAGCTAAATACAAAATTGTCTAGTATAATTAGTTAATACATATTCTAAGAAATTATTTAAATTGAAGTGTCCCATTAACACCCCTGCAGTCACAGGACAAAAAATGGGGGTAAGTGAGTTTCAGACTGTGTAATAAGCCATGGCTTATTACAATCTGTTGGAAGCTAAACCATCTGTTTTACCTTGTATTTAGCTGTGACATCCCGAGTACCTTTCCCAGGTCTGAAGAAGAGTTTTGTGTAGTTTGAAAGCTTGTCTCTCTCACCAACAGCAGTTGGTCCAATAAAAGATATTATTCCACCCATCTTATCTCTTTAAATGAACGTCTCAGTTTTGGTTTCGGGGTCTTCTTGATATTTGCTCATTTAGCTGGATGGGATATCTCCATTGCTCATTAAATTATTCACCATTTTGGACTTTGGTACCACATATCAAACACATATTCAAACATGATCAAATATCCAGGTGGCTGAATTCAGAGCTTGTATTGGCTAAGACAGGCAGGCTGACCGGAAAAAAATAAGATCATATTACAGAATTGTGAATGGAGGAGTTTGAAATATTTCTACTAGAGCCTTGCAAATTCTTCTGTTCACAGAGAGAGATTGTTATTGCAAGTCTAGTTAATTTGTTAGCTACTGGCATAGTATTTTTTAATATTTTTTCATTTTGAAAGCTTAACTCATCTGTACTTGGCATTTTGCTGTTCAAAATAAATGAAGTTATCTGTGTAGGTCGGAAGAGGGGCTGAAGTTATTAAACTCATACCTGCTAATATAGGGCTGTAAGGCTCTGCCAGAGATTGGTGCCATGTCTTCTGGCATTGGTGCTGCAGTTGACAGCCAGTATGAATAGTCATTGCGAGAAGCAAAACTGCAAACGTCATTGGTGTTACAGAATAAAAATGGCATGGTGGTAAATCGCTGCAGGCAGCTACCAACTGTCCCTGAAAGACATAGGATGGCAGTCTTGTGAAAGCTATGAGAGATATTTAGCATAACAAATGGAACAGTGATAAGATCCAAACTACAGCACTAAGAATAAATACAGATAGAGCATGTAAAGAAAAGAAGCCACTTCTCTGTACAGTAGTACCATAAGTAAGGGACTCTGATGATTAAATACAAAGAGGCTATATTAAAATAGCATGGGGGCTAAGAACAAAATCTGTTGAAAGCAAGGAATTATTTCTTTTGATTAATTCTGCAATAATATCCTTCACCTAGTCCCTGATACTGAATGGCCAAGGGGAGCAAAGGAGACAGGGATGCTGGGAAGGAACTATCTCCCTGAGCCATGATTTCTTCCCTGGGTCTCTCTTGAGGTGATAGAGCTACTTACTTCCCCTTTTATGGGACTGGTTGCATGAGCACTATCTAGCCCTTAGTGTACAGTGGAGATTAGTATCTCTGACTGATATTTTCATTTCAGGTAAATGATGAGATATTTACTGCACATTTGCCTTTCTCGTCACTAGTTTAGGCTCATTGCCCTATTCAGTACGGTGGCCATGGGTTTTATAGAAAATGGTTTTAAAAAATTCTTTCTAAGATGGTACCAAGGTCTTGGCCATGTGCTTGCTCATTTCCTTGTACAAAGAGAAGAGAATAACCACTGTAGATCTGAGCTGTCCCAGATGGGCATGAAGGAATCTTTGTTGACTGGCTGTGCCGGGTAAAGATGAAGCCTCTTCTTGTTGGACCAGGTATTGAAATACCCGGGGAACCAGGTAGGCCCCGTACTCCTGGAAAGCCAATAAGCCCAGGAGATCCTGTAAAACAAAACAAAACAAAAAAACACCACACCAAAACATACATAATTTTATCCTATTACTCTTTAAACAGTATGTCTCTGATTTGTTTCTGAAGTGACTGAACCCATCCGGAAACAAAATTTTAAATAGTTCAACAACTTAAATATTGTTATTATCTGCCTTCCAGTAGCATCTAGAGTCCCCAACAGACAAACAACCCCTGTCCCAAAGAGCTTGCACTCTAAAGAGACAAGACAGACAAAAGCTGGGAAGGCAAAGAGATGTGAAATGACCTGTGGAAGGTAACATAGCAGGAGAGTCAGGAATAGAATCTGGAACTCCCACATGAATGTCTGAGCCACCGGAATACACTGTCTCTCCTGGATCAAGCTATCGTCCCACATATATCTACATGTATCTTTCTACAAAAACTACATTTTTAAATTCTCACCTAACTTGAGAAATTTGATAATTTCACATATATTATACAAATAGATATTGTACAAAACCGATACAGGTTTTAAATACGTTCAAAAGGTACATGAATAGCATTTGTGTGGAACAAATAAAACAATATTAGTTATAAAATACAATGCAATTTGATTCTATATAGCATTCTTCCAAAATCCACAGTGCTAAAAAACATGGTTTCCTTTGCAGGAGATGGGTAAATGTAAAAACATTTTATGGTAAATGACTTAAAAACAAGCAGGTCCAATTTGTTGTTCTATAATTGACTGTTTATATAAAACGTAAGGAGCCTTGGTGATTGGTTATGGACATGGACTTCTAAATAAACAAACAAACATTGTCAATCACAGAGGGAGAGAGAAGTTAAGCAGCATAACCAAGGGAGGAAAGAGATGTTTTCAAATGAGATCTGAAAAGAGATGATTTTAGTGGGACTATTCATGTGTTTGAAGTTAAGCATGTGCATAACTGCTTTGCTGAATCTAGGCCTGAGTGAGGGTGTCATAATGTAATTTGTATCTGAATGGAAGGATCCCCAGAATGGAGTCAAACTTATCTGCAGCTTCAGTCAGCATGATGGGACACAAAGAGCTATGTCTGCTTCACTGTACCTCTTTGTCCTTGAAATCCTTTGTCTCCTTTTGGACCAACTGGTCCAACTATGCCTGGATTTCCACAATGGCCTGGTAGGCCTTTTACACCTTGACGTCCTGTGTTGTATACACAAGAATATATATATGTTAATATAACAATAATTATTCTATATATACACAATTACCAATGACAAAAAACAAACAAAACAAAAACAATCAGCCAGACAAAAACACCTGAGTGCAGCTTCATAACAGCAGATACTGTGGTATAGTTTTTTATAGAATCAAATGCTTTAAAGTCAGAATTCTATAACATTTCTGTCACCAGATTTTGCATCAAATAAATTAGGAAGATGATATAAAAATAGTAGCTATATGTAGAACATTTTAATTTTCACAATAGATTGTGTTAATATTATTGTTAATTTTGTAACAGTCAGGCCTCGATTTACACGGGTTTTTTTGCATGGTTTCAGTTATGCATGGTAAATGAATTGTGGCCCTTTATTTTTGAACATGGTATGGATTCTCTTTTACATGGTGTGGCGAGGTCACCAAGATGCGCAGATCAGTGGCGTAGCCAGGATGGGACACTTGGGTGGGCGGGCAATGACGGGGGTAGGAGTAGGGTTACCATATTTCCACAGCAAAAAAGAGGACATGGGGGGGAGGAGCCCCGTTCTAGCCCCACCCCCATCCACTCCCTCCCACTTCCCACCCCCTGATTGCCCCCCTCAGAACCTCCAACCCTCCCCCGCTCCTTGTCCCCTGACAGCCCCCTCCTGGGACCCCTGCCAGTAACTGCCCCCTAGGACTCCACCTCCTATCTAAGCCGCCCTGCTTCTTGTCCCCTGACTGCCCCCTCCTGAGAACCCCCACCCTCACTGCCCCCCTACGACCCTACCTGTCCCCTGACTGCCCCGACCATTATCCACACCCCCACCCCATATTCACACCCCCGCCCCCAGACAGACCCCTGGGACTCCCATGCCCTATCCAACTGCTCCCCACCCCGACAGGACCCCCAGAACTCCCAACCCATCCAACCCCCTCTGCTCCCTGCCTGCCTTGACCCCTCTCCACACCCCTGTCCCCGACAGCCCCCCCCAGAACCCCAGACCCATCTATCCCCCCCTGCTCCGTCCCTGACTGTCCCAACCTCTCTCCACACCCCTGCCCCCCCCCGAAAGCACCCCCCCAAACTCCCGACCCATCCAACCCCCCCTCCCTGTCCCCTGACCAGGGCCAGCTTTAAAGAGCCCAGGAATCAGGCTGTGCTCTGGCCGGAGCTCCGACCAGGGTTGCGGGGCTTGGGGCTGGGCCAGAGGTGCTCAGCCGAGGCTGGGCCAGCGCGCTCAGCTGGAACCGGGGCGGCGCTGCTGGGGCCCGAGCCAAGCTGGGCCGGGCCGGCGCTGCTGGGGCCAGGCCGGGGGTGCTCGGTCAGGGCCGGGCTGGCGCGCTCGGCCGGAACCGGGGCCGCTGCCCTGGGGCCCGAGCCGGGCTGGAGCCACTGGGGTTGCTGGGCGCCATTTGGCCCGGGCCGGAGGGAGCCGCTCGGCCAGAGCTGCGCCTCCCCGGAGCTCTCCTCCTTGTGCCCCCCCCGCCCCAGCTTACCTGCTGCGGCCTCCCACCCTGTTTCTTTTCAGACCTTCGTGGGAAGCAGGGGAGGGGGAGAAGCAGGTGGGTGGAGCGTTCAGGGGAGCGGAGGAGGGGGGAAGACAGCTGCGGGGCCGGACAGTGTGGTAAGGCTGCAGGGGATGGGGGGAGCCGGGAAGGGGCTTTGGCTGCCCAGCAGCGCTTGGCTGCCGCTTTTCTGTCTATAAATAGCCGACCGGGGGGAAATCCCGGACATTTTTAGATTTTTAAAAATTCCCCCCGGACAGCTATTTATAGACCGAAAAGCCGGACATGTCCGGGGAAATCTGGACATAAGGTAGCCCTAGGTAGGAGAGGGGAGGCAGGAGGGAGGCTGCTTCCCCTAACCCCCTGCAGCCGGCCTTGCGGGGGGCGATGGACACTCTGCACCCCCGCATGCCGCAGGTGCGCATTGGGGGGGCCCTGGCACCCCACTCCACCCACCTAGCATTCCAGCTGGGGAGCAGGCAAGCCCCTGCACCCTGAACCCACTCCCTGGCTGGAGCGCTGGGTGGAGTGGTGTAAGCCCCTGTGCCCCGACCCTTCTCCCCGGCTGGAGTGCTGGGCAGGCAGAATGGGGCAAGTCCCCATGCCCCGACCCTGGGAGGAGCACCAGGCTTGTGGAGTGGGGTGAGCCCCCACACCCTGACCCTGCTCCCTTGGTGCACGACTGGGGTGTGGGGGCCCCTGACCAGAGTGTCCATCGACCCCCACAAGGCCGGCTGAGGGGGTCAGGGGAGGAGGCCCCGATCCTTCCTGCTTTCCATCCCCACCCCCATCAATGCTCACCCACCTGAAGTTGGGACCCACCCAAGTGTCCTGTCCTGGCTACGGCACTGCTTCACACCCCCCGGCCTCCCCAGACACCCCAGATTAACCATCGGCATTCTGACTTAAACAGCATCAGCATTATCATCATATCAAGTTCATCCTCAACATCAGTAAAGGTTAGTAGCAAGTTAAAATTTCATTAAAAATTTTTAATAAAACCTGTATTGGATAAATTAGGGAGGTCATCTTGCGAGCCTGGAACCAAAACCCTTGGTATCTTTTTAAGCGATTTCTATTTGCACGGTGTTTTTTCAAGATCATAACCATAGTGTAAATCGAGGCCCAACTATATACCTTTTGCAGCATTTGTTGTTTTATTGAAATTTTCCAGAAGTACAATAGCAATCCAAAATGGTATGAGTTGCTGCTCTTAGATGCATAAATAATGTAGATTCCAATACAAGATACATTTTCTTGTAAGAGGCAAAAAATGCTCCTTTATTCTATGCCTTTTGTTAACCCTTAGGGAACCGGCTAAGTCTTGGGAAGCTTACACCTTACGGATTGGCCAGATTTCAGAGGAGCACCATAGCATAAAACAGTAATTGATTTTGGTTGCTAAGAGGTGCTGGTTCAGGATTCTCAGTAGTTCTAACTGGCCTTATGTGCTTCTGCTAGGAACACCCACTTCTCTGGCATGCCTGATCTGCTCCACTTCCCTGCAGGTTGGTCTCATCCCCTCCTTTAGTTTGAAAGCAGTTGGGAAATGGTGTTCAGTATCAGCTGAGGACACTGGCATGGAGGAATCAGCATGATGCTGGCAAGGTGTCTCAGCGGCAAGATCAGCTAAGCTAAAATGGAAAGAAATCAAAAGGCTCTCCACTCAGTGGGAGGAGGGTCTCCTTTGGAACTTTCTGACTGGGATGGTAAGAATCAGAGGTAAGTCATGGGGAGAGTGAAAACAAAAAGGGGAACAGGAGTAGAGAGGAAGTGGGATGGTGGCTGAGTTTACTTGGCTCCTGTCTTTCATTTAAGAACCTTTGGGATGAGAATACTCATCCTGATGGGGGCCAGGATTCTTCAAAAAGCAATATCTGAGCTGACGTGAAGTAGATAAAAAAACAAAACAAATGCCCCCACATGACAATCAGACAAAAATGCTGTGAGGTCAACCCCTGAAAGAGATACACATTTCGTTATGTATTATAACGGGTATTTTTTGTCAAGATGAATCACTTTTTACAAATATAACGGTTATGAATCTACTCAAAAGGAAATTGTGAACAGCATGACAAAAATGTTTGTGAATTGTTTTTTGCACAGGTCTATGTTAAGGGAACTGCTCACCAACCCAGTGAACTAAAGGGGTAAAGTTATGAATAGGAGGCTGTCAATATGACACTAAAATACAATAGAAAAGGAAAGCGATATTAAGAGAGATAAACGTGTCTATGCAGAAATTCAGGGTGCCAGCCAACCATGAACAAGTCTCATCAAGTAGCCTAGGCAAATGGTAAAACATATACCATGTAATCCTGGTGGCCCTCGAGGTCCTGGATCTCCTGGTAGTCCTGGGCTTCCAGGTGATCCAGCAGGTCCTTGGTTTCCTGGGATATATGTTGCTTTCCTAGGTGCTCCAGGCTGACCTAAGAGTGGAAATACAACAAAGAGCTGGATGCTTTATATTAACACCCCACCCCCCAAAACAGTTTTGGGGCACTAGAATCAGAAAGACTGCAATAATGGTTACCAGGGGGGCCCTTTGGTCCGATAGATCCTGCTGCACCCATTGGTCCAGGGGGTCCTCGATTACCCTTTTCTCCTAAAAAGGACACATGCATGATTGTAGAAGCCAAAAGAACTGTCAGTGGTTTCAGAGATTTGTTTCAGAATCCTCCGGATACATGATCTCACAGAGTCTTAACAAAAAGCTACAGTGACTGTTTACTTGGTAAAAATGGCACTGTAGGGTTCCATGATTACTGATGCTCAATTATTTACATATAAAATATAGTCAATTTACAATAATACAGATTTTTATTTTTAACAGCTGCCAAATATGGGATGGAATCCTGGTCATTTGCCCAGGGCTGTGTTGGCAATAAAATGCATTATCCTGTATTAAAATAGCATACAGAAGGCCCAATCAGGATCAGAGACCCATTGTGCTAGGTGCTGTGCAAACATAAAAGACAGTCCCTGACCCAAAAAACTGGGGTTGTGGCAAACTAAAAATGTATCCTCATCCCAACCCCCATAACATTTTTATGTAAAATCAATCGGCTTGGGCGGAATGTATCCCAAAGAATCATTTGGCAAACCTTCCCCCAAATCCTTATGGTGTTCTTGTGCATAGTGATGGATCATGGTGGATAAGAATAGGGTTCAATTGGCTATGCTGACTAGAAACCATGGCCGAAAGGTCTCGTAAACCATAGGAGCCACCCTGTTTTGTATTGTGAGTTTATTGATTGAAAAGTTGCATGGAGGGAAGGCAGATGCTTTTTATTGAGTTGGTGTCAGGCTGGGCTAAACCAGAATCTCTGCAATAAAACACAACCCAGAGAGGATGAGTTGTGAGCAAACCTGGTCTTCTGGTGAATTTTCCATCCCTGACCCTTCTACAGCCACGTTTTACTAAGAAGGTTCCATGTCTCCAGTTATACAACTGGTACTGTGCTGTCCACAAAAAGTATGTTTAATAAATAGGTGAATACCGGTTACACCTGGAAGTCCTGGAAAGCCAGGTTCACCTCTAGGGCCTGAATTGCCTGGGGTGCCTTCAACTCCCTGCAAGTCAGACAACAAGAATGAAGAAAAATCATAACAGTATTCAGACACTGCAAGATATGCTGTCTGGGTTTTTACTTAGAATTTAATATGTTACCGACTATGCTATTTTTCAGGCAAACAGAATGACACAAAACATGTTCAATAATTTATACAACTTAACTAAAAATTGAGAGAGAATGTCCAAAGGGGAAATATCTGAGCTACTGAAAAATGTGCCTACAAACATTCTATAATCAGACAACATCTGACCCTTCGTGTTTGCAAGCACACTAAAAATATTCTGCCCATTGTTAAGAAGTAAACAAGTAAACAGAATTTCATCCACCAAGAGCTACACTCAGGAATGATAAAACAGCAAAATCAAGGAAACTACTATAAATTCATGGTGATGTGTTCTATGCTGTCAAGGCTGATTCCCCACTCTGGCACTTCAAGTGCAGAAAGTGGGGGCCTGCAAGGATTCTAACTATTAATACTGGCCACTCCAGGCTTGTATTAAACTTCCAAGGTACAGCTTCTCTCTAACCTTGGATGGGTAGATGCTGCCACCACCCAAATGCAAAAAAACCCCCTTTGAACACAGGAAGGTGCACTTAGGAATTCCTCCCTGTGGGGTACCCTCAAGCCCTTTCACCCCTCCTCTGGGGAAGAGCTGAGAAAGAAAACAAAGCAAATCACCTGTTGCCGCCAGCTAATTAAACAACATATTCACAAACCTCTTAGAACACAAAAACCCCAATCCTGTTCTTAAAAAAGGTAAATTTTATTAAAAACAAAAAGAAAATACATCTGGAACTTAGGCTATTGCTAGATTTTAAAAGAGGAAATAAAATAAGCATCAAGAATGGTTTTCTTGAGGTCCAGCTTAAAGGTTACAAGCAAAACAAAAGCATTTGGTGGTTATCACAGAGGAGTACATAAGCCTTACAGAAATAAAACAGATAAACCTCATTGCGTCTTCCTAGACATTTCCTGATCTACTTACATATCTGGGGTTTCAAATGAGTAGTTTCTAGATATGATTTGATGATTTTTCATACCTGGTGCAAGCTTCTTGCAGCATTGCTGCTCTGTGTCTTCTCTCCAGGAGAACAACAGACAGACAGACAAAGGGAAAGTTTTTCCCCCCAAGTTTAAAAAGTTCTAGCCCTTCCATTGGCTCTTTTGGTCAGGTGCCCACTCCCTTCCTTTTACCTATGGGCTTTTTTAACCCTTTACAGGTAAAGCAAGTAGAGAACAGCTACTAACAGGGATTTTATAACTAACTGGCTGCCTGGGTGTCCATAAAAGGGAGCTACCCCCCCTCCCCTTCATTTATCACAGATGCCCTCTGAAGCTTATGCACAACAAGTACTCACCTTAATTTCTTTCTTACATCACAACTTTTTTTGCCTGGGTGTAATTTTCACCAAAACTGTGAAATTAAAAAGTGAGTGAGAAAGGAGGAGTATTCATTTCACTTACTGTTAAACCTGGAGGACCAATATTGCCTACCAATCCTGGTGGTCCTGGTATGCCATCTATACCTCTAACACCTTTGTTTCCTTTTATGCTGTACACAGGGGTTCCAGAAGATCCTGGTCTACCAGGAATACCTACATTAAAAAAAAAGCTGAATCAGTAAAGGCATCCAGTAGGCATATTTCATGGCAGCATTATTTACAGCACAGCTCTGCCATGAAAAGTGACTCTGCAGAAGTGGCATCATGGGGCTCCATGTTCAATGGCCCTCAATGATTCCAAAGCAAGAAGCATAAGTGTGTATTTTTCCAGCTGCCAGCCCTGCACACACAACCTGAAATCTGGGTTGAGAGCTGCACCCAGCACCAGTTACCAAATTAGGCTTTTAGTGACACCAGTGCTACCTCCTTGCCTTTAAATAGGCTCTCGGTAATACATGTGCAAAGCCACTGGTCCAGGCCTGGCGCAGGATCCAAGGGGAAATGGGTTTATGTAGGGGTCAGGGGAGGGATTGGGATTTTAGCAGAAGATTTGGTTCATGGATTGAGAGCCATTATGTTATTTTAATTTTATGTTTCACTGTGTAGACGTCCCTCATTTTTTGCAATGGGAAAGATATACCAACTGATAAAGCAATTATCTGTTTAATTATAAAGTGCATAAGCCCCTGTCACCGGTGATTCTAGATTTGCCAAACCATCTCCACTAGATACTAAAACTTCTTTTCGCATCAATAAGAAATAAGAGCAACACACCCAGTCGTCCATCCACTCCGGCAAGACCTCTATTTCCTTTCTGGCCAGGAATCATTATGCCTGGTGCACCTGGGAATCCTGGCTTTCCATTCAATCCAGGAGGTCCAATTGGTCCTGGATCCCCCATTAGACCTTTAATACCTTCTGGTCCTGGACAACCAGGAATCCCCACATCACCTTTGATTCCTGTGAAACATAAAAAGTTGCATAATAAGTTCTGAGATAATTTTCAGTAGGGCAGCCATTACTTTCAGAATCCCGACAACCAAGAATGCACACATTTATTATATGTTGAAAACGGGACTGTTGTCAGAGTAGGTGCCAAGTGCTGTTTGTTACACAAGACAACTTGTTGTAAGCCAATGTAGCTCAGGGCAGGCAGCACTCACTGTGGGATGGTTAACATGCTGCTGTTTATCAGACTGCACTGAAGAGCTTGGCTGTGCAAAGGAGTTATTTTGATAAAGGAGTGGAAAGATTTGAGGAAGAAAGAACAACATGGGATTGTTGGTTGCCATGATAAAAAAAAATGCTATAGTTTTGCAGCTGGAACTGGCAAATCCTTTTAAACCAAGTCACAGCTAAAAATATCAGGATCCAGAACGGACTTATTTTGTTCATAGTGCTGTTCTTGAACTCCTTGTTTTACATGTGAAGGGAAATCTTTTCATTACTGAGGGATGTTACTGGATACCTCCCAGTATTAGAAAAACAATGCGAAACATAGAGATTGGGAACTGCTGTTGTCACGCTCAGGAAATCATTTCCCCCTCTTGCAACTCCAACCATGTAGATACAAGAAGAGAGAGCTGAATGAAAGGAAATTTACATGAAAAGAAATGGATGTGACTTTCTTTTATCCTGGCAGACAATGGTTAGTGCACAGTAGCAACAGCTACCAGTGTTAGAACATATCCTGATAAACAAATCGCAATAAAAAACAAACTAGAGACTCCTGTGCTTGATTACACCTTTATAAAAGCAGAACATATGTCCTTGATTTCTCTGTATTATATAGACTTAACTGTACAAGTAAGACATCTTGAACCCTAACAAATAGGGCCAGATCACTGATTTTAACTACAGCCTCACTCTCCCTCTTTTTAAGAGCCTAAGTGACAATTTAAGCATCCAAGTGCAGAATTTAGCTTAAAAAAGGGGGGCGGGAAAAATCCCCAAACCTGTTTAAAAACCAAACTCATGGTATCTGAAAAGAAAACTCACCTTTAGGACCAGAAATACCTTGCGGACCTTTAATCTGCCATCCTGGTGCACCTGCAAGATAACATTTCACGTGCGACTCAACAGCCCCTAAGCACTGGTGGAAGATACATGTTATATTCGTCTAACATTCCATACATCTGTTCAACATATACTGGATCAAACATCACATTTTAATTATCTGAAAAATCTTTATTAGTTTGGATCTGTGCTATGCTGCTACTCGGAAATACAAATGAGGTACCATCTTTTTTTTTTATCTGGGAGGCACATTTTACAGTCATATTTGAGGTGAATCTTACCAGTGCTCAAGCCTTTTCACACACACACACACACACACACACACACACACACACACACACAAACACACACACAAACACACACACAAACACACACAAAAGCCAGGAAAACCACTGCATTTGTTTTAAATCAGCAACTAAGAAAAATGAGAAAAGAAACTGAAGTATGTGAAAAGTAAAAATAATATGCCAGTCGTTATTAAGAACTTGATATGAAGAAATAATACTGAATATCTGTTTTTGTACTAATACACAAAAAAGCAACTTGAGGCTAAAAATGTGAAAACACTTTTCTTCTGTCAATGAGGAAGAACTGTAACTTTCTGTGGCTGCTGGGGAAAAAGAGGAAGAGCATCTAACTGAAGGATTTGAGAGTTAAAGAATTGGATCCTGCAAAGATGTTGGCAGGTAAGTAATTTTATTCATATGAGTAAACCCAAGATTGGCTTCTAAGTTCTTATTCTATCTAGAAGTTGAGGCTATTGCTTCATCATAAAGGTGTAAAATCTCTAACTCTTTTTGAGGCCACCTAAGATGTTAGCAGCAATACCCTTATCTTTGTAGAAGTAGACATTAAAATGGATTATGTAATGATCACAATGACCCAGAAATGTGATGCAGGAGCCATGTGTATATACTGTATTTTGATGTCCTATGCAAAATTCATACAGAAAGTTTGTGAAGTGTGAAAGAAACCTTTTAGTTACCAACATAATTTTTGTATTTCAGGGATTCCTCTTTTAGCCCACAGGATTGACAAGAATTGTGAACAGGAAAGGAGATGAGTTTCAAATAACATGAAAATATTATACTGCAGTACCTCGTTCTCCCTTTTCCCCTGGGGAGCCAGGAATACCATCCCGTCCTTGATTCCCCCTTTCCCCAACAGCTCCGTTGGCTCCAGGAGCTCCTATTGCACCTGAGAATTATAAACTGTCATTTTCATTTTTACTTATCTGTTTGAAATGCAAAATGACAAGGAAATGATGCTCATTTACTAAAGTGTTATTAACAGTGGTGCATTAAAAAAACTCACAACTGTACTAGTGTATAAATGGTGGTAAAGTGCAGCATCCTGCTCCCATGGAACTCACTGGCAAAACTCCCATGGACTTCAATGGATTCAGGATTAGACCCACATTATGCTTACAGGCTACTTTCTTCTGCCTTTCAGAGAAATTGTAGGATCCAGTCCATCAATGGGATCACAATAATGGGACCCCATCTGGGCCACAGGGTCTCAATGCCAAGATCATATGGCGCGTTTGAGGCTTAGTGAGCGAGAATGAGAGTCTGACCTCTCTTATACTAGTAAGAATCTAAAGTAATTTCATGGAAGTTAACAGCACTACTCCATATTTACCTTGGTGTAAATGAGACCGGAATCTGGCTATGACAATACTCGATACTAATTTTGTTGATAATGGCTATTTCCCCCATTGTTTTCACTTCAATAAAATGTATAGTAGATATTTATAGAACTCCCTGTATGTATCAGTGTTCGGATCTCTATTACTCTAGCAATGGACTGTCATGCTCCGTCTTTTTCGCTCTCTTCTCTGATTGCTTCTTTTCTACTTCTGGCTAAATCTTTGTTTTTTCATCCACTGTGGAGATCTCAATGATCCATAAGGCAGAGCAGGCCTTTCTCACCACTTGTGAGGCTATTACATGTCCCTGCTATCTTTAGTGTCCTGATATTTAAAAAACCCTTTCTCTGGGTTTAAAACTGTACTAAAACTTTATAACTGTACCTATAGCTTTATGATGGAAATGTTAAAAAACCTTAGAACTCAATTTGAAAAATAAATAAAGTAATTTGCAAAAAACTCAGAAGAAATTGAAAATCTCAACTATCTCATGCCAACAGAGGAAACAAACAAGCATTCAGAGAGCTGGGAAAGAAATGAGAGAGAGGATAAAAATCCAACCTGGAGGGCCTTCAGTGCCTCTCGGTCCTGCCACCCCCTTGCACCCTTTAGCGCCAGTATCTCCGGCACATTTAGATGGCCCTGTAAATAGGGGGGAAGAGTTTGGGAGAAAAAGAAGAAAAAGCTGCATCACCCTGAATTCAGGTCAATACTGGATCCAGAGTTAATGGTTTGTTAGATCTACTATTATTTTACTTTGACCAGATTCTCAGCTGATGTAAACTAGCACGGCTCCCTTAATTTCAATGGTGCTTTGCCAACTCCCATCAGCTGAGGAACTGGCCTAGTTATTTCTGTTGGAAGATTTGGAGATTCCCCTTTGCTAAAAACATGTAAAATCTCACCATTTTCCAAAACCAAAACTCACCTGGAGCTCCTGGTTTTCCACAATCCCCCCTGTTTCCAGGTAGTCCAGGTTCTCCTACAAGTCCTGGCTGACCTGGTGATCCTCTTTCCCCTTTTCTTCCCATTTCTCCTGGGGGACCTGGATCACCCTAAGCAGCAGCAGCCAAATACATTTTCGATAAGCGTTTTATTAAGTTAAAATGCATATTGAATTAGTAGCATTTAAAAAAATCACATATATTAAAGGTGATGTGAATATAATCATGGCTATTTGTTGTGAGATGATCTGCAGACAGAAAATATCAAAATAGGCATATGAAATGTTGCTCCTAAAATTTTATAATGCACCACTGATGGTTTCAAAGAGAGATCTTAGTTTCTAAAACACATGTCCAATGTATTTTAAATATCTCACAAAGCAGTTCCCTGAATCTCTGGCCTCTATTTTCCCCCACACTCAGCATCACCAACAGCACACACAATTTATCTGCATTTACACTAGCTGTTTTAACAGCTCCTAAATATGAAATGGTCATCCTCTGGGGGGCTTGGAATTAATTTCTCCATAATATATAGTTGTACACAAAGGTCCAGATGAGTTGTTTTTCTTTTTTTTAAATTCCCACCTTCCTCTGAATTATCTGGTTTAGGCCACTGTCAAAAACAAGGCTCTGAAGTAGACGGATAATTGGTCTGACCCAATATAATTTGTATGTTCTTACATATAGGTCCAAGATAATAAGTAATGGTGCCTAAATAGAACAAGCATGGGCATGGTATAAAAATCAAGACACACAGATTGGATGGAATGCCTAAGGTATAATACAACACACAAGCTGATCCACACATTTCAAATTATTTTATGCAGCAAGTAAAACAGATTACAGTTAATTTGCCTTTGAAAAAGTGGGTTTTAGCTGCTCCTGGGCCTGAATATGTGACATTGAATTACAGGCACGTTGCCTACATTTTCTAGAGAAAGTTGAACTGTTTAAAAAAGTAACAACTCATGTTTCATCATGACATTACTACTCCGTCAAAAACTAATAGCACAACTTTAAAACTGTTATTTTCTTTACATGTGAAAAATGGATTTATTTTCTGTACCACTCGATAATAGTCAGCAAATATTTGTAAGCACCAGTTCTTATTCTCAAAAGGACCAGTCTTCATAAATAAAAATATGAAAATTATTCCAAAAGGTTCCATCTTTACAAATATGAAACTCCTGGACCCAGGGGAAAAAACCCCAACTCATTGATTTATCCTAAAATGTTGACAGAATAGGATTTCAATATTTCTCATCAACAGCAGATTATTTCCCTACAATGCTGAATGGGTTAGTTTGCTCCATAATAATTTTCTGCCCTTACTTATACTTCAGATTATTTCATCCGCATTCAAAGGTGCTGCCTATTGTGTCATTACCATAGCTTATCCGTTGTCTTCTTGCTGTACCTTTGGTCCTGGTTTTCCTGGAGGCCCAGATGCTGAACTAGCTGGTTCTCCTTTATCACCTGGAAAACCAAGAAGGCCTGGAGGGCCTTGTGCACCGGATGGTCCTGGTAAACCTTGAGATCCTCTCTCCCCTTTAGAACCTGGAGTGATGCAAATATAGGTATCACTCTCAAAAGCATCATCCTTACATATCATACTAGATACTTTCTATGCTTTATGGCCTATCTTTTTAGTTACCAACTCTTCATTAAAGAAAAACAAATAATTTACAGTACGCTTTATTTTCTTACATATTGAAAGAAATGGTTGCAATTAAAAGTAGTAAGGGAAAACTGCAGAGTTGAGATAGTATAGGTTATGAGTTACAGAAGGTACATTGCATTTATTAGCTGCTATCACAAGCAATCTTAACAAGTTCTGTCTTCGTTTAACTTCAGCAAATCAAGACATTTTCCTAATACTTTCATAATAGAAGTTTGGGGGAAAATATCCCTGAAATAACTCTTGGATCAATTTTCCAGCATCAGACCTGAAGTCTTTGGGATAATCCTAGAAGAGTTTTCCTATATCATGGCATTCCTCCAGCATTTTCCGGTGAATTTTGTGTCATTCGTGTTTTGCAAGATTGGTGTGATGCCCTATATTTTTTTTAATGGCTTTGAATTCTGTGGGTGCTATTTTGTGCCTGCTATTAATTGGAGTTGCAGAAATTGTAGCAGTTAGGCACAACATTAATATACAAGGAAAATCAGATAGTCACACTGCTAAATTGTATAATTTATACCTCCAGTTAATTGCAGGCACATCATTTGAGGCTAAAATGAGGTCCGCTTAAAAAATAGTGCATAGAGTAATAAATTTAACTCAAAGTGTAAAACAAAATTTCTTCTGTAATCTTATATGAATTGGTATAATATTACATATTTGTGTTAGTTGACAAAAATACATAGTGATATGAAGAGACCATAAGGCATAAGAACAAGAACAATTAAATTTGAGCTTTCAGCTTCACCTTTTGTAATACAGTAACTCCTCACTTAAAGTCATCCTGGTTAACGTTGTTTCGTTGTTACGTTGCTGATCAGAGAACATGCTCGTTTAAAGTTGTGCAATGCTCCCTTATAACGTTGTTTGGCAGCCGCCTGCTTTGTCCACTGCTTGCAGAAAGAACAGCCCGTCGGAGCTAGCTGGTAGGGGCTTGGAACCAGGGTGGACCAGCAGCCCCCATAGCAGCTCCCCGTTCCCCTAAGTTCCCTGTGCGGCAGCCGCACAGCAGGCGATCAATTGCCGGCAGTTCAGCTGTCCCTCCCCCCACTGCCGTATGCAGCTCCTGCCCTCTGCCTTGGAGCTGCTCCTGGGAGTGTGCAGCTATTTCTATGTAGTATATGAATTTGTAACAAGATTTTATAAAGAATCACCTGGCACTCCCATATCACCTCTGTCTCCTGGAGGTCCTGGTAATCCTTGTCTTCCAGGAATTCCTTGTAGACCTACAAATCCTTTGGGACCTGTCAGATGACAAAGTATCAACATTGTCTCAACATGTGTGCCTCAGATTTAGGCTACCTGGTACATTTATCATGAGCACAAAGTACCCATTCCCATGCTCATTGCTATGGCATCTCAGAAGTGTATAAATCAATTAGTAGTCTAAACATGTCTTCCTCTGCCCAGCACATGTACAAATTTTTCATTATTACTACTGTTTTTGGAAAGCCATAGCAAAGAGATGGGTCTTGTATTTCAACCTGGAGACTGGCAGGTTAGCAGTCATTCTTAGGTCCTGTGGATGGCAGTTCCATAGCTGTGATATCCCAAGTCTAGTCCATTGGGGACTTCAGAAATAAAGATCAAGATTTTGTTTTTGCTTTGGATTTTTCTTCCCTTGTAGGTCTGAGACTGGTGACCTTCTGGCACATTGCAAGGGCCTACATTATCTATCCACCAAATGCTTTGCAATAAGATTAGAGAGGAATTGAGTGTTTTTTGTGTGGTTTGTGGAGTTTCTTCATGACCTTATCTTGTGTTAGTGTGGATACATTTTAGTTTAGTGACTTTTTAATTTAATATAGTTTAGAATTGCCACCCATATGCCTAATGTCTCTGATAGACACGATGCATACTTTGGCTGGCTCCGCTGCATATAGAGACAGGCGAGATTTGGTTCTGCTCTACATGAGACATTAAAAAGAGGGACACAGCTGGAGCATCAGCATACTTTCTTGCTAGTTACTGCTTTTTCCTATTACTGGTACTGGCCTCTTCCTGTTGCCTACTTGGTCTATTAATAATAATATCTAACATGGACTATTTCTCGCCTGGTGTGGGCTATTTTTGTGAGCACAAGTACAGATATATTTTTACTTATTTAATTATTATATGATTTCTAAAAAGAAATAATCTCAAAGACACAGTTAAAAAGAACACATGGTGATGCAGCATACGGCATCAAACTTTTATCCACATGAACCTGAGAAGACTGCGCTACTCATAAGTAGCACAGCCACAACTGAGTTAATAACTACGTCATCTCAATCCAGACTAAATAAACGCTTTTCAATACACCATCTCCCAACATCATGTGTTGGGAGAGAAGAATTGTAATTAAAATAAGAAACTTCTAAAGTATCTAAAATAGCTTTTCTATCAATCTGAATGCCACAATACTTTTAGAAGTTTCTTACAATTGCTTTATACCACTGGGAAAACAGTGGATTCCAAACTTCTCTCCAATAGTACAAAGCACCCATTTCTAGCACTGCTGGCTCATGAGATATTTGGATCTTAGACTTGTCATTGGTCAGGACTTAATATTGCTTGTCCTGCATATCAAACCCATGTAATCTGGTGGAATTCCACATCTGGGAAGGAAGAAGGGAACATCTGGAGGGCAGATTTTTTTTTTTAAATTAGCAGCTTTTTGAAGCTGCTCATAATTTTGGAATGCTTGAAATAATCACAGCAGAGGTAGATTAACAGAGTTCAGGTGAAGTAATCAAAGTTTTAAGGTTATAATAAGATAAATAAAATAAAATTATTAATAATAACAATAATAATAATATGGTTTTGCACTCTTCTTTGTGCTTACCACCATCTCTACAGTCTATGTAGTACTGTAAACATGCTGCTATAGAAATTTAAGTTTTTAATTTTCATAGCAGATGCTGCATACCTGGCAGACCTGATACTCCTGATGTCCCATCAAGCCCTGCTGATCCTTGTATACCTTTATCTCCTCTTTCTCCTTTCAGACCTATTCTTCCTGGAAATCCTATAGCAGCAATTGTATGGAATAAAATTAAAAACAGTATCTCATAATATCATTAAATCATCTCTTAAAAGCAGCAGAAAAGGAAAAATGGAGCCTAAAGTGATTAATTTGGAGTTATCCTCTTACAATAAAACACATTACAAAATACAAGGGCCCTCTGTTAAAGTTTCCATAATTTCTCATATGGAATTAAAAAAAGAGAGTATCTGAACATCTATAACACCACAAGCCTGATTGTAAAGGTTAAGTGTATGCAACTTGTGTGCAGATATGTGCATGGTGCCTATCAAATACCAGTGTACCTCTGCAAATCTGCACATTCCATCTGTTTGCTCACAAATACCCAATGGGTGGGCACACATAAGTCTTTGCGTGCATGGGTTATTAAATGTTTGCAAATGCATGCATACCAAAAGTGCATGACTAAACTTCATACACTATTGATATGACCAGCATATCACACCTGATATGACATCACACTGATATTACTTTTTAGAAATATGGATTGTAATAAGTAATTTAAAAGAGAAAATAGGTGGGGAAGCCAAAGCTCAAGGGCGTCAGCCTCAGGCAGGGGGCTGTAACCTGAACCCCGCATCCAGGGCTGAAGCCCTCTGGCTCCAATTTTGGCCCTGGGCGGTGGGGCTTGGGCTTTGGCCCTGGGCCCCAGCAAATCTAAGTCAGTCCTGGCAACCCACAAGCTGTGGGTCGCCAGGCTGTTTGAATTATAATTTGGATGATCTGTCTTGAATGGTTTTCAAATTAAATAGAAAAAGAGATGTACCTTTTGATCCTGGTTCTCCTTTATCCCCAGGATTCCCTCTGGTCTCTGATGGTCCAGGAAATCCTTTATCACCTGGTTCACCCTTTGCCCCTAAAAACCCTTTTCTTCCCTTCAGTCCTGGAAGGCCAGGAGAACCTGCAAAGCAATATAATGAAATATGTGGAGGAAACCTGACTAGCAGATAGTAAATGGAAAAGAAACAAAATATACTACTGTTTTTAAGAATGATTATATGTGACTATGCTAAAGAGGTGGAAGAACCAGCTTCTTAAAAGCAGCAGTCTTCAACAAGTCTTCTTTTTTCACCCTCAGCTGAGAAGACAATGGCAACTTGGTTTCTTCCATTCCCACTATTACAAGGAAATAGCAGGATACCAGAGGCCTGATCATTCCATCAGCTGCACGCGTGAAATTCCCATTGGTTTTAATTGGAGTTGCCTGTGCACAAGTGCTTGGCTAACTAAATGATGTTATTTAGATCATTATTTAACCAAAGAATGGATTCACGGTGAATTGCTTAACGAGATTGCTGAGGTGAAATTAGCATGCCCACATCAGAAATAATCCACAAATTGTGTAAATTAAAAAACTCTCATATGAAGAGAGATTGAAAAGATTGGGATTGTTTATTTTAGGAAGAAGATGAATAAAAGGGACTTGATAACAGTATTTAAAAGAGTTGATGGTCTAGAGAAGGTAGGTGAGGAACTTCTGTTCTCCTCATCTCATAACACAAAACAAGAGGACATTCAATGAAATTAAAAGGTTTCAAATTCAAAACTGATAGAAGGAAATACTTTTTCACAGAAGGAAATACTTTTTCAGCCAATTTATAAGTGGACTGTGGAACTCATTAAGGCTAAGAATTCAGCAAGATTCGAAGACTGGACATTTATCTACATAAGAAGGCATAGGTGGGTGCTCGGGGACGGTAGAGTGCAGGCAGGGCCTGGGGCAGAGTGGGGGTGGGAAGAGGTGGGGGTGGGGGTTTGGAGGAAGGGGTGGAATGGGGGTGGGGCCTAGGGCAGAGTGGGGGTTGAGCACCCCCAGCGTGAGGAGGAAGATGGCGCCTGTGTAACAAGGATATTCAGAGTTATAATAGTTAATGCTAAGAAAAAGTATTCTGGAAGGGATAAAAATATCACATTTCAAGTTTTAACTAATTAATCTCTAGCTATTAAGGATAAAGATTAGACCTTCCTGGGGGGCAGATTATACCACATTTGCCTAGTCTGGGGTTTCTTGCATCTTTTTCTGAAGCATATGACTCAAGCCAGTGTGGGTGACAAGATCCTGGATTAAACAGACCACATGTCTGATCTACTATGGCAATTCCTATGTTCTTAAATAATTAGATAAGGTAAATATTATAGCAACTCACCTCTGTTTCCTGGAATGCCTGGGTGTCCAAAGACACCAGGAGGTCCAGGAATTCCTAAATTGCCCATTATACCTCGTTCTCCTCTTTGGCCTGGGGAAATGGAGAAATATAAAGCATGTTTCTGAAGTGTTTGATTAGTAAAGTGTTCCCAGAACATTAGTTTTTAAAAATAAATGTTTGTAAATATGTATGTATGTATGTTTGTAGCTAATGACCTGTAGTGATATGTGGTATGTAAATGCCTAACTATGTAATCACTTTCTCTTTTATTTTTAATTATTTTCTCATTTACTTAACATTCTTTAGGGCCCAGTCTTGCAACCCTAAGTAATGTAAGTAGTCCCTAAATGTACAATATCCCCAAATGTTACTCATGTGAGTAAGGATTGCAGCATCTGACCCTTGGCTTTTAACAGACTATATTTAATGAGATTATCTACAGACACACTATATTTCTATAATTAATTTTATGGGTTGTATTTTACAAAAGATATGCATAATATACTGGGCATTGAAAAAATGAAGAATTTAGTCTTTGGCTGTAAATAAGAAGCAGTGCACAATTGACTTCTTCCTTTCTCCTCACAAATCTTAAAACCATTAAGAACATATTCTTTAACAACTATGGGAATGCCCATTCCAAGAAACATGGGAAGCTCTGGTTAACCCTTGGAGGGAGACAGATTCTAATCTCAGTTATGTATTTATAAATCCATGCATCAGATTCAGTATTTGAACACATTAAAGTAAACAGATGAATAATGGATTTCCTTTCACTGTACTGAAATTAAGATAAAATAAGGAAGATGGCATTTACAGGAATAAGTTTTATAAGGCAAAGAGGGCCTCTACCACAGCAGAAGTCAGAAGGAAGGACATATACTAGGTAAAAAGCTAAACAGATAGGGAGAATTTCTGTAAAACGAAAACTGTTTCTTGTACAGGGGGATGGGCCAGCAGAAAGTTAGATTTGGCAGCATCTATATTTCAATAATTAGCAGCATACTGAATTTACAGACTGCACGGGAAGTTTTGGATTACTTCCTGGGAAGATGGAGGAACATAGTGAGCAGGAGGATCCTGGAACATCCTCTTGGCCAAGAAGCACTGTATTGGAGCCTCCAGACATTTTGTACCAAGGACTGCTGATCAGCCTGGGCAGAACACACTCATTTGTTTTCTGTATAAATCAGAACACCATCCAGAAGCATAGCTGTCAGAGAAGCTCTGTCTGTACTGGGAGGAACCATTCTTCTGTTTCTATCTGAAAGAAATGATAGCCAAGTTATAACAAAGGGTGGTATAAATATGTATCTGGAAAATCCTTACCTGGTGCACCTGGTATTCCTGGTCTGCCAGGCTGACCCTTGAGACCAGGTGATCCTGTGTCTCCTTGGTGACCTGGCAATCCAGGCAGCCCAAATTGTCCAGGGAATCCTGGGACACCCAAGCCTGGAATACTGGGGTCTCCTTTTGATCCTAGTACACCTCTTTCTCCTAAGAAAACAAATACATGGCATACAGTAAATATATGTAATCTCCTGTGAAGAAAACCACACCAGACTGGGTCCTGTAGTCATGCCTGTGAAACTCGGCTAGCAGGGCAGTTGGCGGAGAGGTGTGGCAGGTGGCCAGCAGGGCGGCTGGCCCAGAAGCATGGCAAGTGGCCAGCAGAGAAGCTGGTGGAGAGGGCCAGAGCAGAGCCCTGCAAAGGCATGGCAATTGGCTGTTGGGGCAACGAGCGAGTGGAAAAGGACACTGCCCAACTTACTTGGGGGTGGGTCTTTTGTTCATGGTTTGTGTTTATGAACCCTAGTTGTGGTGTTTCCCCAAATTAATGCGGAGTTAATTCCCTCCTTTTATTAAAAGTTTTCGCATCATTCGGACTCTGTGCTTGCGAGAGGGGAAGCATTGCCTCTTAGAGGTGCCCAAGGAGTGGTGTGTAATTGTCCCAGGTCACTGGCTGGGGGCTCGAGCCGGTTTTGTGTTGTATTGTTGAAAAGGAACCCCTAGATACTGAACCCGGCCCTTGTTGCTGCTGTTTGATTCGCACTGTTAAACAATAGTAGAATACCAAGTTAAATTTATTATAAATATTTGTGGATGTTTTTCTACATTTTCAAATATATTGATTTCAATTACAACCCAGAATATAAAGTGTAGAGTGCTCACTTTATATTATTATTTTTGATTACAAATATTTGCACTGTAAAAAAAGAAACAAAAGAAATAGTATTTTTCAATTCACCTCACACAAGTACTGTAGTACAATATCTTTATCGTGGAAATGCAACTCACAAATGTAGATTTTTTCCCCACATAACTGAACTCAAAACCAAAATAATGTAAAACTTTACAGCCTACAAGTCCACGCAGTCCTATTTCTTTTGTTCAACTAATCACTAAGACAAACAAGTTTGTTAACATTTACAGGAGATAATGCTACTCACTTTTAATTTACAATGTTACTGGAAAATGAGAACAGGCGTTTGCATGGCACTGTTGTAGCTGGTGTTGCAAGATATTTGCATGCTAGATGTGCTAAACATTCATATGCTCCTTCATGCTTCAACTTGTAGATTTTTTACAGTGCAAATATTTATAATAAAAATAATAATATAAAGTGAGTACTGTACACTTTGTATTCTGTGTTGTAATTAAAATCAATATATTTGAAAATGTTGGAAAACATCAAATATATATAATTTAAATTGGTATTCTCTTATTGTTTAATAGTGGGATTAAAACTGTGATTAATCTGAACTACTTTTTAAAATCTCACAATTAATTGGGATTATTTTTTTAATTGTTTGACAGCCCTAAAAATCTATATATTAAAAATCTTTTGAGGTCACCTTTAAAAGATACAGAAGAGGAAGACACATCTGCATTGCTACTTTGCCACACTGTCTCCTTCAGGAAGGGAGGTATTCTGCAATAAATGCAGATGCTAGGAGCCACAGATGACAAACCCATGGATCTGGTTTCCCCCTAGCAGGACCCTTCTTCTCTGCCACTTCTGTGCCCCAGCTCCCACTCTGGACAATGATATTGCCTCATTTTACTTCTAGGGTCAGCCATCCACAAAGCTTTCTCCATGGCGCAGAGAACTATGGAAAGGGATTTGGACCAGCAGCAGCAAATTTGATTGCTTAAAGCACTGTAATTCCCAATTAACTTCAATAAGCACATGTTTGCACAGGCTCTGTGACTCCTCACCCTAGGCATATCCCCTTCTGCCATACAAAGTTGAGCTCCATCACATGTGCTGGGAAGGGGGACCATGTGACATTCCTTTCCCCTCTGCATGACACCCCCTCTGATCTCCTATGTAATCTGAGCCAGTCTGCTCTTCTCTGTGTTGTGTAAGCAGCAGGGAGCATATAGCCGTATGTCACTAATGTGTTAGGACCCAGCACTGAAATGTGATCCCCTACATGAAGTCCAATCAGACTCCATGCTGTTGTTAAGGTCTGCCTATGGAGATCATATTGCAGAATTGTGGCCTTTAACTGGTCTAATATTCTCTGCATAATATTACATCAAATATCCATAAGACCTTTTCATCATCATTTAGGCAACTGTAGGGTAAAAATAAAACCAAACCCCACTCAGTCAACTATATATCAGGCAGATCTGGCAGGTATTCTGTGTATTCCTACCTTGTTGACCTGTTAAACCATGTGCACCTGGGAGACCTGGTGGACCAATAAGACAATCACCAAGCTTCCCTGGAAGTCCCTTTTCTCCGGGAGCTCCGGGACAGCCAGGTTCTCCTAAGAGAGAGAAAACATTAAATTAATTACTACTTGAATTTTTGTAGGTGGACAATAAACTTGTCCTTTCCCCCCCTTTTCTTAGAGCCTCGCTTAACAAAATGGGTGTAAGGTAAAGAGTTCCTTGGCTGTTTTTTGTTAATGACAATACCTCTTGGCCCATCAGCACCATTATGTCCTGGGAATCCTGGTAGACCTGGAATTCCTCTGTCACCTTTTACCCCTGGAAAGCCGCCTTGTCCTGGGGAACCTAATCCACCCTGTTGGCCAGGAATAATTAATCCAGGGTCTCCCTGAAACAGAGGAAAAACATAAATGCAGACTGTAGATTACATTTTGTAAATCTGAAAATATGACTCTCTCTGTCCTGTCAGTAGTTCATGTCTTCTGTCAAATTATTATCTCCACTCCCAGGGGATCTTTCACATTTATGTCAAAGCACTGAAAATACATTTCTCCCCTCCCCACCAAACACCCCTTTACACCTCTTGCTCTTGGTTTAGTATTATTATTCTACATGAGCAGGGCTTCCCCACACAGCTGGAAGAATCATTGTTAAACAATAGAAGGTAGTCCCGTCCCGCTCTCTGCCTCTGCAGCTCTCAGATATCCTGCTGCACCTGTACTTCAGACAACTCAAGTATCTCTCATTCAAGTTCTACACTTAACTTCACATTACCCAGCATTCATACTTTTGGCTAAATATATATTTAAATAATTGGCCAGCAAATCAAGCAATCTGATTTGGTACTAGCCTTGCCACTAACAGAGAATGAGAACAAGGTTCAGTACATGGGTCAGCACTCAGATACCATGCCTCAGAAATACCCTGACATATGTTAGGTGAGGCTGTTTTCTTCAAAAGGAAAATTCTATGAAAGAAAAATTCCTGACAGGAAAGTCTGACCTGCTCTTTTTGACAAGCTGACTGAACTGCTTTGGACTGGCTTTCAAATAAGCAGGTAAATTCAACAATTTATTAATTATTATTATTATTATTACCACCACCACCTCAGAGCCTACAAGCCCTAGTCATAACCCAGGACCCCACTATGCTAGATGCTGTACAAACACAAAAGAAAATGGCAGTCCCTGCCCCAGAGAGCTAAATCACATCCAGAGGAACTTAGTTTATATGCAATTACTGATTGTGTATTTAGACCACAAAGGCCTTTCCGAAGGCTGCCATAAACCGAAGTAAGTCCTACGTTACTGGGGCAGGTGGAATCTTGCTGACTAGTTCCATACCTGGACATTTTATGGGCTGTGTGTGTTACCTTTTTAATCTTTTACATTCAGTTTAGGTGACTTTAAGCAACCAAACAAATAATCAGAGTAGATAGCAAAATAGGACCAAGCAGAAAAGACAGAATGCCAGTCTGATGCAAACAAATGTGTTTTATTTTATTAAAAACAAAACCACTTTTGGGGCTTGATGACACAGCAAACAGCAAAGCCCTAACCTCAAAAATGGCGTTAGTAGCTGAGCTCTCATTTATCTGCATTTTTGATTACACCTGTGGCCTCTGACCTTGTTTTTTTTTTAAATGTCCTGATTCAGGAGAGCACTTAAGCATATGATTGACATTAAGCATGTGCTTAAGTCCCATTTACTTGAGTGGGATGTAAGCATATGTTTAATTGCTGTTCCTGAACAGTGATACTTTCAGGAATTGTGGCCTTGTAGATAGTTTTCACAATTAGAAACCAAATCCTGTGCTCCTTAGATCTCTCATTTGCTTAATTTGTTTGGAAACATCCTTGCTGACAAGCAGCCCTGATTAAGCTTGGGTTGTGTTTCTAAATCAAACCTTTTCTCCTGGGTATCCAGGCTGTCCAGGCGAGCCTGGTTCTCCTGCCTTTCCTGGCAAACCTGGTAATCCTTTAGACCCTCGAAGACCTTTATCCCCTGCAAAGCAAACCAAATGGCAGATGAAAACACCCTGCTTATCCATCTATTTTGCGGAATAAGCACACAGAGATTTTTACTTTCTTGTTCATAAGGCTCTGACTTTTGTAACTACTAGCGTAAGTTATGTGAATTGCTGGCAGCATTCTGACTCCAGGGTTGAATTAGCACCCACTATAACCTGTTCACCTTCCAACTACAGAAACAGTTTCTCCTCCCTTGGTGTTCACACCTCAACTGCTAGCAGAGCACCTCACCCTCCCTGATTGAACTAACCTCGTTATCTCCACATTGATATATACCTGCCTCTAGAGATTTCCATTACTTGCATCTGAAGAAGTGAGGTTCTTACCCACGAAAGCTTATGCTCCCAATACTTCTGTTAGTCTCAAAGGTGCCACAGGACCCTCTGTTGCTTTTTACAGATTCAGACTAACACGGCTATCCCTCTGATACTGTTCACCTTGGTATTCATTCAAACATTGATTGTCGCACTGCCTAGTTTTATGGCTCATTTAATTAGCTCTCTTTGAGTTGCCTTTACAAGTTGATTTGATGCCAGGTAGAAAAGGACTAGGTTATTTTGCTCAATTTCTGTTTGCTCTCATCTAATTTTAAATGGGGCATTACTATGGTCAATTTCTTGGTCACTCGCTACAGAAAGTGGCACACTTATGATTTCAGTATCAATGCTCTGGATGGGTTTTCTTTAACTATGAGGGGGGAACACAAAGAGCCAACGGCGTCTAATATTTCTGGAATGGTATCTGGAGGCATTTTAGAAGTGGGGCTTACATTTGCGTGGAGAAGGACTAAATTCATGGTACTCAAAACACCTTCTATTCCCTTTACCAAGAGAGCTGGTATGTCATGAACACAACTATATACCTTATAACTAAAGCATTTAGTTTACCTTATAAACTAAAACTTACAAAGGCCTTATCACTGTAATATATAAGTACCTCAGTGATACAATAGTATTAACCATCATAGAATCATAGAATATTAGGGTTGGAAGAGACCTCAGGAGGTCATCTAGTCCAATCCCCTCTTCAAAGTAGGACCAACACCAACTAAATCATCTCAGCCAGGGCCTCAAAAACCCCTAAGGATGGAGATTCCACCACCTCCCTAGGTAATCCATTCCAGTGCTTCACCACGCTCCTAGTGAAATAGTGTTTCCTAAAATCCAACCTAGACCTCCCCCACTGCAACTTGAAACCATTGCTTCTTGTTCTGTCATTTACCACCCCTGAGAGCAGTCTAGCTCCATCCTCTTTGGAACCCCCCTTCAGGTAGTTGAAGGCTGCTATCAAATCCCCCTTCACTCGTCTCTTCTGCAGACTAAATAACCCCACTTCCCTCAGCCTCTCTTCGTAAGTCATGTGCCCCAGCCCCCTAATCATTTTCGTTGCCCTCCGCTGGATTCTCTCCAATTTGTCCACATCCCTTCTGTAGTGGGGGGACCAAAACTGGATGCAATACTCCAGGTGTGGCCTCACCAGTGCCGAATAGAAGGGAATAATCACTTCCCTCGATCTGCTGGCAATGCTCCTACTAATACAGCCCAATATGCCCTTGGCCTTCTTGGCAACAAGGGCACACTGCTGACTCATATCCAGCTGCTCGTCCACTATAATCCCCAGGTCCTTTTCTGCAGAGTATCTAAGCGCTGCACAGAGAAATTAGATCTGTGTGGCAAGTGTTTTAGTCTCCCTCTCCTTATAGGAAGCTTTCCTTGCAGTACATTATATGTCTGGTGTGTCTCTATATGCATTTTCAAGATGTTATAGTAAGGCAAATTTTCCAGCTAAATCCTTGTGCACATCTTTCCAGACATACTCCATTTTTTTCAGTTCTGATGCCTGACTTTTGGAAAATAGATAAAAATACTTTATATTTGCAATTTACATGCTTTAATGTAGACAACCGTACGAGTACTGTAATACAGACCTTTTCAAGAGTTATTTGCCTGAACTGTGTATTGGTTAAAATAGTTTTTCTATCTGTCAGTCTCTCCAATGATTTTATTGTCCAAAACAACTAAAAAAGAATTATAAAAAATCGTAAAGGAGCATTCTACCTTTTGGACCAGGATCTCCAGGAAATCCAGTCCCTGAAAATCCTGGAGCACCATCAGACCCAGGTAATCCCAAATCACCGTGTTGTCCTCTAGATCCAACATTACCTACCAGAAGAAAACAAACTCTCAGATATTTTGCCATAGATCTTCTGCATTTAGCAATTTGGTGTTTGCCACCTTATCATACCCCATAACCATGTAGTCAATTGGTTTATTAGAACTCAGACATCATTTTTACTCCTCACTCTAACACTTTCTTCCAGGTGAGTTTTTTCCAGATAAAATGCTAAACGTCAATCACAGGGGCATGAGTCTGCAAGTCAGGCATATGCAATGCCTTCTGTTATGTGCACAGGTCTGGGATGCATGTGTGTAGCTACGTGCATATACAAATCTTCGACTTGCATGTTCTTATTGACCACATATGAACATGCATTGTGTGTGTCTGGGGGGGTGGGGAGGAAGCTGAGGATTCCCCTATGCTGTTTAGGGGCTGCTTTAAGGTCCCTTTGTGCCATGGGAGCAATGCAAAGGGGCTTTAAGATGGACAAGAATCTGGACCCACAGTCTTTGAAATCATTTTGTGTAACCTATAAAGCATAACATTTTATAAAAAAAGTAACAGTGGACCCAAAACCCCAGCAACAATATAGAACTATGTTACATAACAAACACTTAAAACAAAAAGAAGCTAGAAGCTTTGTTACAAATCTGTTCTTTCCAGCAAGCTCAGAAACAGTGGGTGAGGTTCTGTGCTACGCTTCTTTATGGTGTAGCACAGAACTCCCAGTCCAGGGCGTGGAGGCGGGGGGAAAGAGGGATGGCTAAAGGTGGCTCAATTACTGTCTTCAATTACTGCCTTCTCTGGGGGCTGGAGCAGTCTCAGTGTAATTCAGACAGTGTTGGGAACCAATCCAAATTATAGCAGCCTCCCCAGGCTGCCTTATGAATGGCAACACTGCCCAGCATCTCCACAGCACTACGTGTTCCAGATACCCCCAGAATGTTCTTCTTGCCCCCCACCTATGCCCCCTACACCAGGGCTTGCAAAGGGATCCTCGGAAGGCAATCTTATGGCTGTCTCTACAGTGCCAGCGCTGAGGGAATTCACTCACCCAGAACTTTTACACTCCTTTGGCCCTTTTACCCAGCATAAAGAAGCCAGAGTGGGGGTTAGAATTTCATGCAGAATCTCTCTGATGTGCTTAATTTTATTGCATTTAACCTAGAAGATGCTCTCACCCATTGCTCCTGGGGGTCCTGGTAAACCCTCTGGCCCCCGAGGTCCTGGTGGTCCAGGTATTGGATTTACTGTACCAAGTTCTCCTTTCGGACCTTTAGAAAGTATATATAACAAAAGGTTAAGGAGGTTTGTGGAGATATAGTGTGTGCTCTTGTGCTTTTTAAAAACAATATTCATGGAAAATTCTGTTCAGTTAAAAAATACTGTGTTGCACAGTTTCTACAGCTTAGATGCTCCAACAAGCCCATAGAAATGGGCTACATAACAATTAAAGAGATAGCATTTTACTGCCACCAAAATATCCCCGAGACATTTCTTTAAATATATTAGAAAGTATGGAATTGTGCACCAGGGGGACACAGCAAAGGAAGCACGCAGGCAATAGGACAACTTACAGATACTTAATCCTCAGATCTATTCCAAAAAGATCTAACTTGTCTCTCTGGCTGCATTGATTCTGAAACCTCCAGGAATAATTCCCAGGTTTGTCTTGGAGATTCAAGCCAACGAATAAGAGTTATCATGGATGTTGAAGTCCACCAGGACAATAAATGTGGAAAAGGCCAATGCAAGACCAAAAGAGACTCATTTAGACTGGGTAGGACTCATGATGTGAGAGTCTATACACTACAAGGATTCCCAAATGTATCTTATCCCCAGGATCAACAACCAGATTGATACAATCAAATAATTTCATTTCTGGGAGGGGAAACCTATGCCTGCAGAGTCAAAGTGTCTTCTCGACATCAACTAGCACCCATGACTATTAAATATTTTACTGCTAGGGTCCTGTGAATTTAGTGTCTATTAGCTTATCTCAGAAACTTTGACTATCTTTCTATTGTAAACTACTTTGCATCCTTCCAAATCACATCACTTGCCACCATACAGGTCAGTTCATCAGTGTGTTTAAATGAAAGTCAAACACTTTAAAAAGGGAAGCTAGTGATAAGCTATAAAGTTACAAACCAATTGCTCCAGGCAATCCAGGCAATCCAGACATTCCCTTAGCGCCTTTGGGACCTGTCATTCCTTGTGGTCCATATCCTGGTGGTCCAGTGAGCCCCATTTCTCCAGGAAGACCTGGGTTACCAGGCAATCCTGATAACCCTCTGTCCCCTTTCGAACCATCCAGTCCCTATTAATAATTAGACACATTTGCATAGTGTGCATTGCTTATTTTTCCGTGTTAGTTCCAGCAGCAACAAGTTTTGATACGTTGGACTGATTATGATCTTACTCTATTTTAACAAAAGAGTAACTCAATCATCTTAAGCAAAGTACTGCTGACTTGCATAGTGTGAGACACAAAATTATCTGTTTATTGTATCCTTATCTAATCCTGTGCCTTTGTGAGATCCTAAAAGAAAATGCAATAGAACTACAAGAATACAGGAGGGATTTGCCCATTCTGGGATACTGCCTTCTGATCCTCCCAGGGAACCTACTTCTTCCAATCCAAATTCTTAGAGACATTCCAGCAGCTAAAACTAATGAATAGGACCTTTCATGTTCCAATTTATGTATATGTAACATAGACCACAAAAATGATTTGATCAATGCTTTGATTTGACTAAATTTGCCCATGTATAATGGAAGCTGCCCACACAATTCCATGCAAATTGCAAATAAGTAAGTGTAATCAAGCTTTACCACTTTGCCACCATTTTAAGCCTCACAGAAAACATCAGACAAAAATAAAAATTTCTGTCCTATGGGAAATTCTGGTATTTTAATATTTTTGTCCAAATTGGGATGAAAAGTTGAAATATCAACATTTTTTGCAGAACAAAAAGTGATGACAAAGTTTGATTCCCCTAACTCTTGTAGCTACAGATAATCAGCGTCTATGCCTAGATATCTTTTATGAGTATACATTTTAAGACCAGAGGGGACCATTTGATTATCTCATCTGAACTCCTGCAAAACACACACCATAGAATATTACCCAGTAACTCCTGCATCAAGACTATATCCTGTGGTTAGGTTAGAGCAGGGTTCTAAACCTTTTTCTTTCTGAGGCCCACCCAACATGCTATAAAATCTCCATGGCCTACCTGGGCCACAATAATTGGTTTTCTGCATATAAAAGCCAGGGCTGGCATTGGGGGATAGTAAGCAGGGCAATTGCCAAGGGGCCCTGCAAAGCTACACTGCTCAGGCTTTGGCTTCAGCCCTGGGTAGTGGGGCTCAGGGCCCCAGGCGTCAGACCCATGCAGTGGGACTTTGGCTTTCTGCCTTGGGCCCAAGTGAGTCTAATGCTGCCCTGCTTGGCGGACCCCTGAAACCTGCTCGCTGCCCCCAGGGGGCCCTGGACCCCTTGTTGAGAACCACTGGATTAGAGCTATCTTTACAGATGTTACAGTGTTTTAATTCTAATGAATAGGGCTGTGAAATGTATAATTATTTACTTAGCTTTCTATTAATTCTAAAATAATTGAAAATAATGTATACCAACCCTTTCGCCTTTAGGACCTTTTGAGCCTTTTGAACCATGTTTTTTGTGCAATCCATCTGAACCTTTCCTCCCTGGATTTCCTCTGATCCCTGGATCTCCTCTGTTTCCTTTTTGCCCTTCTGGATACACATATCCTGGTTCACCGTTTGGCCCTTTCAGTCCTTGATCTCCTGGAAAACCTGGAAGTCCCTAGGACACATCAGTTAAGAATTTCCATGTTAGATTTATGTCAAGTAGTTTTTTTATATCAACACTAAATGACTAAGTTTCTTTCTTCCTTAGGCAATTCTTTAGAGGGTCCCAGGATTTTAATTTAATTTTGTCTTCACTAATTTCACTAGTCAAATAAGAATTATTATTTTCATTTACTTGTTGTCCCTGAGGCTGATAATTTAAGTTAGGGGGTCAGATCCTTGGCCCTGCTCCTTCCCCTTTGCATTGCTTTGGTGGTGGAAAGGGATGACAGAAAGATGGCTTAAACCACTAAGGGTATGTCTACACTACCCACTGGATTGGCAGGCAGCTATCGATCCAGCGGAGATCAATTTATCGCATCTAGACGCGATAAATCGACCCCTGAGCCCTCTCCCGTAGACTCCTGTACTCCAGCGCTGCGAGAGGCGCAGGCAGAGTCGACGGGGGAGCGGCAGCAGTCGATTCACTGCGGTGAAGACACCACAGTAAGTCGATCTAAGTACGTCGACTTCAGCTACGTTATTCACGTAGCTGAAGTTGCGTAACTTAGACCGACTCCATCACCGGCCCCCCCCCAGTGTAGATCAGGGCTAAGATGGGAATTTCCTGTTGCATGCTAATGCTGACACAGATGGCTCTATGTCATCTACTACCGGGTCCACCAGTGTAGGGGACATTTGGGGATTGAAGCACACTTTACTCCTGTGATCCTGGGCTGTTGAACTGATGATTGTAAGCTCTTTTGGACAGAGATGATCAATTTGTTCTGTGTTATACTTAGGGTCCTACCAAATTCATGGTACATTTTGGTTGATTTCATGGTAATAGGATTTTAAAAATCATCAGTTTCATGATTTCAGCTATTTAAATCTGAAATTTCATGGTGTTGTAATTGTTGGGGTCCTGACCCAAAACGGAGTTGTGGGGGGGGTTGCAAGGGGAAGTGTGTGATACTGCTACCCTTACTTCTGCGCTGCCTTCAGAGCTTGGTGGCTGGAGAGTGGTGGCTGCTGGCTGGGAGCCCAGCTATGAAGGCAGAATTGCCGTCAGAAGCAGCACAGAAGTAAGGATGGCGTGATATGGTATTGCCAACCTTACAACTGTACTGCTGCAGGCGGGGCACTGCCTTCAGAGCTGGGCACATGGCCAACAGCCACTGCTCTCAGCCACCCAGCTCTGAAGGCAGCACAGAAGTAAGGATGTCAATAACCTTACCCCACTAAAATAACCTTGTGACCCTCTGCAACTCCCTTTTGGGTCAGGGCCCCCAATTTGAGAAAGGTGGTCTCCCCTGTGAAATCTGTATGATATAGGGTAAAAGCACACAAAAGACTAGATGTCATCAGAGGAGACCAGATTTCATGACCCGTGACGCGTTTTTCATGGCTGTGAATTTGGTAGGGCACTAGTTATACTGAGTCCAGCACAGGGAGTCCTGGTCTATGACTGGGGCTCCTGGGCAGTATTGTAATATGCCTAATAATAAAATAATATTAATTAATTAATTAATTAATTAATAGGGAGCCACTACTGATGGTGCAAGTTGAAGCAGACAGAAGGAAGATCCCTTAAAGATGCTTTGAGGGAATCTTTGTTTCTTGCCCCAGCCAATGGAGCTAGGGTTTTACACCCTCTCAAAGGGCAGCATAAAGCTAGCTTCTCCCACACTCCCTGGGGCTTGAGGAGCCACTGTGCCTCGAGGGAACAAAGCATCCCAGAATTCCTAAGAATCAGAGCTGCCCTTAGCATTTTGGGGTGGGCCAGTCAAACATTTCCAGTGCTTTGTAGGGGAAATGGAACCCCATGGCTTGCACTGGGGTCTAGGGATAATCACCAGCATTAAGAACAGGTTTATAAAGGGCAATTATCTGAATAAATATGCGGTTTGGAGTGTATGTAGTGAATTTTAACATATACACACACTTTAAACACATTAACTAATTAGTCTTCACAACCACCTTTGACTGTGAGATAGGTATCATTGTCATTATCATCTTTATTTCATAGCTGAGGACACAAAGATAGAGAGATTTGACTAAGATTACAGAGGAAGTCTGAGTCAAGCCTAAATTTGAACACAGGAGGCTCTTGCTCTTAGTTCCCTTTAAAATTCAATAGTTTATGCTGCCTCTCACATTACCTAGATAAGTCATTATAGCCTCTGGTAATGGGTTTCAGGAGATGGCCTATAGGTGGCCAGCTAGGAGAGAAGCATATAACAGACATAGTACCATGAGTGACAATGTGGGCAGCATTGCCCCTATAAACATGCACTGATCTGGAGAACTTCTAAAAATCAAAGGACCAGTGAGCATGCATTTCATGAAGCTCAATGGCCACCCCAGGCATTGTAGTATTCATGGTGATGTGCATTTCCTTGTGATATTCAGGAAAAATGTATGTTACATTTTCCACCCTAGTGATTGGTTTACACTGGTTCATATTTTTGAGGATATCTTTACAAGGAAAAAAGCTAAAGCACATTTTTTCCACACCCCTCCCCATTTTTTAATTAAAACTGAAATTAGCCCTAATTCTAGACTCTGAAAGTACCACCTTCCTGGAACCATCAAGCTAAAATAGTAACAGTATATCCTGCATATGGCAATACAACTAGACACCACGATTCTCATCTCACGAAAATCCAATATTGCAACTGAAAGATCCATTTAATTTAAATCTTACTTGAGGACCTGAAGGCCCTTGTGCCCCTGGAGAACCTCGAGATCCTTTGGGACCACTTATTCCTTGTCTACCTGTGACAGGTGAAAGATAAATCAGTTTTTCATTCCTTTGACAGGCTCTGGTACTAACATACAATACAGAGAATTGCTGCCTTTCGGATACAACACACATCAACAAACTGCCTTGGAAGAGATGTTGGTAAACTGCTGGCTGGTGGGTGTATAAAGAAATCCCTCCAGTATACTTGTTATTTTGAAATTTCTTCCTCCCCATTATTAATTTCCTAGAAAAATTACAATACAGGCTCCCTACTAAAGGTTTCCTAGGTAAATGTTTTCCTTGCCAGAAAAACATTTTCATGTATTGATAACTTCCCTGAGTTTCTCACTCCCTGATACTGAATTAATTCCATATACTTCCCCAGTGTTCTCAAGGAATTGAATTCCTTCAAGATGCAATACTCTTCCTCCTGGGGTAGTTTCCTTCTAATTGTTTCACTGGAGAAATTGTGTGCGTGACGGTGGCAGGCAGGGAGTTCACCCTCTGTGAGATTAAAAGGACTGGAGTTTGCCCCCCTAAATCAGCAGGTTATTATAAGACCAAAAGGCTCCATATTCAGCTCCAATCTGTAGCGTATTCATAGAATCTAAAGCCAGAAGGAACCACTGTGATCATCTAGTCTGACCTCCTGTATAGTACAGTCCACAGAACTTCTCCAAATTAATTCCTAGAGCAGGTCTTTTAGAAAAACATCCAATCTTGATTTAAAAATTGTCAGTCATAGAGAATCCACCATGACACTTGGTAAATTTATTTACAGCTGCCTTAATTTTACCTTTAAATCAGGTTTGTTTTTTAACCAGCAGAGCCTTCTTCCTCAATTATGGCTTTTGGGGCATCTAGTAAAGCAGCGGGTGGGCAAACTTTTTGGCCCTAGGGCCACATCGGGTACAGAAATTGTATGGAGGGCCAGGTAGGCAGGGTCGGCTCGAGGCACCAGCAAAGCAAGCAGGTGCTTGGGGCAGCCCATTTGCAGGGGTGGCAGGGATCCAGCATGAGAGCTGAGAACCAACAGGGGGCCCTGGGAGCTGTAGTTCCTTGGTTAGCTCCCTGCCTATAGAGCCAGCCCTGGAGCAGGGAAAGAACCACATTTCCCAGCATTCCCTTGGCCACTAACAACAGGAAAGAGGGGGAGGCAGTGAGGTAGCTGAGACCTCATGCTGCAGTGAATGGAGAGCTGAACTGTGAGTAGGGATACCATATATTAACATTCAAAAAATAGGACACTATATGGGGAGGGAGGGTAGCCCCACCCTGTCCCCATCTACTCCCTCCAACTGCCCCCCACAGAAACCCCAACCCATCCAACCCCTCCTGCTCCTTGTCCCCTGATCACCCCCTGCCCCTAACTGCCCCCCAGGATCCCACCCCCTATCTAAGCCTCCATTCTCCTTGTCCCCAACTGGCCCCTCCTGAGAGCCCCCCCCCCCCAGCTTCCCCCCAGGACCCCACCCCTACCTGTCTCCTGACAAACCCCCGGGACTCCCATGCCTATCCAACCGCTGCCTGTCCCCTGACTGCCCCCCAACCCCTGACCCATCTAACCCCCTCTTCTCCCTCCCCCTGACTGCCCCCCCTGAATCTCCGCCCCATCCAACCCTCCTGCCCCCTTACTGTGCCACTCAGACCAGCGTGTCTGGCTCCACTCAGCACCAGACACACTGCTGCATATATGCTGCCGTGCTCCCCCGCAGAGCCACAGCCCTCTCCCCCCACCCCCCAGCACCTGCCTTCCAGACTTGAACACCTCAAAATTCAGGAGTGCTCAAGCTCAGTTTGGGCAGCTGTTACTTCATTTTTCCCAAATCAAATATACTGATCCACTGTAACTTGCTGTAGAAAAAGTAGGATAAAATTGAGCAAGAAATGCTTCCCAGTGGTTATTAGGACTGGAACTGGTATTTTCAACAGCCATTGCCTTTTTTGTTTGTTTGTTTGTTTAAAAGGAAGACAGTGATATTGCATTGGCAAATTCCCCATAGAAAGAAAGAGAGGAACAAAAGAATAATAAAGGCACCTCAACTTTTCTTCATTTATGTAGGACAGTCTTATATGCATCCAGATATCCTCCTATCACACAAGCTGAAAATTGTTCCACTTTACTACAGTTCTGTAACCATATGGGAACCAATCCTGTCTGTGTTCTGTGCACATCTAAAATTCCTCCTGAATGACCTGCCATGGGAGTGAGTTACCAGTGACCCAGGGCTGCAGCGGAAGGAGGGTGCGGGGCAGGGAAGAGCCCAGGGCTGGGGCAGCAGGGGGCTCCGGCGAGGAGCCCAGGGCTGGGACCGGGGGCAGCCAAAATTTTTTTTGCTTGGGGCGGCAAAAAACCTAGAGCTGGCCCTGCGGGTAGGGAAGGCTGGGGGAGGCTATGTCTCCCCAAACAGTGAGGTGTGGCCTGGCCCCCGCCCCCTATCCAGCCCCCTGGAACCCCCACCCCCATCCAACCCCACCCTTGACTGCCCCCCGGGACTCCCAAATCCTTCAAAACATCCCATCTCTCTGCCCCGACTATCCCCCGGGACCCCCGTCCCCTATCCAATCTCCCCTGCTCCCCACCCCCTGACCTCCCCCTTGGGTCCCCCCACCCCCTATCTAATCCTCCCTGCTCTCTACACCCCACGTTACCTGTGGGGTGGGGGAAAGGGCGGCTCCATCCTTTCCTTGTGCATTTCCCCTGCTCATTTGGCTGCTCTCCCTGGCAGTCAGGCAGAGCTCGCTCCCTGTCTGGGCTTGGCTGCTGGGGACAGGAGCCAAGCATGCTGGGGATAGAGGGAGGCCATGGCTTGCTCTGGCCCTATCCCCGGCAGCAGGGCTCAGGCCCCTTGACTGCCCCCCTGCAACTCGCCCTGCTCCCCGCCCCCACCCCCCGGAACTCCCCCCGCCCCCCAATCCCTGAAGCACCAGGTCTGGTGGCGCTATAGCTGTGCCGCCCGGCCGGAGCTGCAGCCACGCTGCCCAAGTGCTAGGGGAACTGTGACTGCGAGGGAGGGAGAGAGGGGAGCAGAAGGGGAGGAGTCAGGGGCTAGCTTCCACCCTGCTCACTGTGCTGCCGGGGAATTGGGCTGGCTCTTCGCAAGCCTGTCCTGACCCTGCTCCCAGACAGGAGCTCAGGTCCCCCGCCCCCCCCCCCCCTTTTTTTTTTTTTTTTTTTTTTTTACAGGGGAGCCAAGAAATCTGCAGAAGGTATGATTTTGACACAGAATTCCCCCAGGAGTAATACATAAGCTACCATTAACTTTTAGTTGTGTGATCAGTTCAGCTTTATCTATTAAGACAAGGTCTAATAAGGAACTCCCCATGTGTTGGCTGCATCGCTTTATTAGGAAATTGTTATCTATAATGTTTAGAAATTCAAAGGATGTTTTAGTACTAGCAGCATAAGACCTCCAGCATATGTCACTCAAATGGAAGTCCCCCATTATCACACAGTTTCCCCCCATAAACATTATAGATGGGTGTGTAAGGACGCAGTCATCTTGTTCCCTAGTGTGATTTGTTGGTCTGTAGCAGACACCAATAACCCATCTTGTGCTTTATCTCTCAGAACAGTGGTTCTCAACCAGGGGCCGGGGGGGAGTTGCAAGCAGGTTTCAGAGGGTCCAAGCACGGCCAGTGTTAGACTCGCTGGGGCCAGGGCAGAAAGCCAAAGCACCACTGCATGGGGCTGAAGCCTATGGCCCTGAGCCCTGCCATCTGGGGCTGAAGCAAAAGCCTGAGCAACGTAGCTTTGTGGAGGCCCCTGTGCAGGGCCGGCTCCAGGCACCAGCCCACTAAGCATGTGCTGGGGGCGGCACCTGGAGGGGGGCGGTGCGGCGCTCTGGCCGGAGAGCAGGACCGCGACTGGGCTCGCCGACCTCCCCCCGGCACTCTGGCCGCCAGGGGAGAGTGGAGCTGCGGCTGGCACTCCACCCTCCCACCGGCGCTCTGGCTGCTGGGGAGAGCGGAGCCCCGGCCAGCACTCTACCCTCCCACCGGCGCTCTGACCACCGGGGAGAGCAGAGCCCCGGCCAGCACTCCGCCCTCTCCCCGGCGCTCTGGCCACCGGGGAGAGCGGAGCCCCGGCCGGGCTCGCCGCCCTCCCTGCTGTGGGGATGTATCATCCCTACACCAACCTAATGAAAAGTTCCATGAGGAGGTAAGGGTCACCATGGGACACTTGCCAGGTAAACAAATCATGGCCTTATGTAAGACCCCCTGGTGGTCTAGGATTATATAAGACAAACATGGCCTTATGTAAGGCCCCCTGGTGTTCTAGGATTATATAAGATGATCATGGCCTTATGTAAGACCCCCTGGTGGTCTAGTATTATATAAGATGATGTAAACAAATCATGGCCTTATGTAAGGAACGGTTGAACCAATCGGTGTGGGGCTATACATGTGATAAACACATGATTCTCCTTCTTGTCCAATCCGTAGATGTGTTATTATAGCCTAATTGTGTTATGTAATGTTGAGAAAAACTATAAAAGAAAGCTTGCAATAAACAGGATTCGGATTCAGCTTGCAACCACATTGGTCGTGTGCTTTATCTGCTCCGCATGGGACCCCACACCCTGCGGTGCTCTGGCCGCCAGGGGAGAGCGGAGCCACGGCCGGCACTCCACCCTCCCACCGGTGCTCTGGCTGCCGGGGACAGTGGAGCCGCGGTGGGCTCGCCGCCCTCCCCCCGGCGCTCTGGCCGCCGGGGAGAGCGGAGCCCCGGCCAGGCTCTCCACCCTCCCCCTGGCGCTCTCGGGGGGGGGGGGGGGGGGCGGCGTGTGGTTTTTTTGCCTGAGGCGGCAAAAAAGCCAGAGCCGGCCCTGCCCCTGTGGCATGAGGCCCCAGGCAACTGCCCTGCTTACTATCCCCTAACGCTGGCCCTGGCTTTTATATGCAGAAAACCAGTTGTTGTGGCACAGGTGCGCCGTGGAGTTTTTACAGCGGGTGGGGGGGGGAGAGGGGACTAAGAAATAAAAAGGTTGAGAACCCCTGTGTTAGGACATTGATCCATAAGCTTGAAAGTTCATTTTCTTCTGTGATAAGAGTGACTCGGAAACAGGTAATGACAGAGTGCCACTCCCCTTCCCCTTTTCCCCACGCAATCCTTCCTAAATAGGTTATAACCATTGATGTTAACACTCCAATCGTGCGAATCATCCCACCAGGTTTCAGTGATACCACCTAAATCAAATGTATGCTCATAAATGAACAATTCAAATTCCTCTTGTTTGTTACCAGGCTGCTGGCATTAGTGTACAGTATAGGCAATTGAAGAAGTCTTGTTTTCATGTTCTCTGGTTTCTTGATTAATTTTGTAGTCAACATCTCAGTTTTCTGCTGAGTGCTCATATCCTTCCTCTTTTTTTACCTTCTCCTTTTGCTCTCAGTGTAACCCCTCCTGACTACCTTAGCCAACCTGTCCCCAAGGAGATTGGTTCCCCTGCTATGGAGATGGAGGCTATCTAAACTGTACAGCCCCCTCTTCCCATAGAAAGTGGACTAGTGGGCCACAAAATCAAAGCCCTCCATCCTGGATATCCAGTCCCTGGCCCCAAACCTCCAGTTTCAGACAGTTTTGAGTATTGATTAAAAGAAGCATCTCACTGTAATTGAGTCAATGCTGTTGGATTTGTGCAGCTAAAGATGGTGCATGAAGAAACATTGGCATTTCCCAATAACAATTTAGTAAAGCCAAGATATTTTACCAGTAACTCCTTCTTGACCATCTTGCCCAGGAGCACCAGGAAGTCCAGGTCCTCCTGGTATATAACTGCATTGATTACAAGGACTTGCTTCTTCACCTGGAACAAAATTATACCTTCATTAATTGTTATAGTGGCAAATTACTTTTGTGTTCAATGAATAGCTTGCATCAGGCCCGCTCAACTACCTAACGTATCTCCTGGGTTAAAGAGGTGTGAAAACACTGGGAATACAGCTTCATTTTAATCATTAATCATCAATAATCAATGATTTACAGATCCTTTTAAACACAGCCTGGTTTATCTCTTGGCACCAGAGCCTACAGCATTATCGATTAAAAGACAGGATCACTCAGTTTCAATAGCCTGGTTTTTGTTCTCTATTTTAGTATTCTGCTGAGAAACACTCATAAGCCAAATCCTGTAAAGCAGGAGGAAAGCATGCCCAGGCCTTTAACTCCTATGCATGGTGGCTCCACAATAGGCTGGCTGACCCTAGAAGTTGTCATCTTGAGCATGTTGGACAATACAGAGCTGCAGTAGTCCCTGTGGTGCAATCTGCAGGGGGACACAGAGTGGCCCAGGCGTGGGGACCTCATTTCCAGCCTCCTCTCTCACATGGCATTGTGGGCAGGAAGAGGTGAGGATTGTGGGAGTGTGTGACTCTCCCTTCCCCAGACTGTCCTGAGTGAAATTACCCTTTGTCCCACTGGAGCAGTTATCTGACTCCAATATCTTGGCAGTGCAAGGGGGAACTTGGCCCTCTTGCTGTTTCCACACACAGACAAAAAAGACACGGAGAAGTCCTGCTAACACAAATTAATTCATTAATTAATTTCTGATTGGTAATTCCCAAGGAGTAGCCAGAATCAGCATAATAATTTTTAATCCATCTACATATCTCGTTTTTTAGCTGAAAAGAAAGAATCAGTTCATGTCAATCATAACACGGCCCAATCCTGATCTCATACGTGTGGGTGTATTGTAGAAACCCTACTGCACTCAGTGGAGTTACACTCACATGAAAATGAGGCACAGCAGAATCGGATCCAATTATTTAGTCTGACAAACAGTAGAATGATCACATTCAGCTCTGTATTGAATCTTGACTGAATCTGATTTTTCAGCTCAGTTGCTGTTTTCTGTAAGTTACAGCAGCTTTCCTGAACATGGAACAGTTTGTTGTTCGATAGAAAGGTTAAATGAAATTTCTGTATCTTGTTTCTCCATCTGAATCAATAGTAAATTAATTCTAGGAACATATTTATAAACACACACACATGATTGCTGACCTTTCACTCCACTGTCTCCTGGAAGTCCTGGAGGTCCCACACATCCGGGGTTTCCTGGAACTCCTGGTGGGTGCGTTTCAAACGTTACTTTACCTGATGATAGCATGAGTATGACAACATTAATTTAGCAGACTGTTCAAAGAGTTTTAGTTTTTGCAAAGAGAAAGAGAGATAGACACCACCATGATGGGTTGTAGAGGATATTCAGGCTCAAAGGAAGAACAATCTTATGCTAAACACATCTGAAATTTTGAAGAAAGACCGACAAGGCCTTGTACATGGAAGTACCAGAGGAAAAATCTGGTAAAGCAGCAGTAAATCTCATTTGGTCTGATGGATGTTTATGCTAATGGGGTGATGACCTTTAAAGAACACAGTTCTGTGACTCCAGATAAAGATTTTGTACTTTTATTTTGGATGAGAAGTAAATAAATTAAAGCTCCAGTTATGAAAGGGGAAACTTTGAACCCCAAATTTATGTTGCTCGTGTCTCTTCATCAGCACTGCTTTCGGCATTCTCAACTACCTCAAAACAACAGAAAAGCCTTTAGAAATAGCACAATGTATTACCACCAATAACACTTGGGCTAATACAAATTGCAAAGCCCTACTGTTTATAATACAACTTTATTTGGCTTTACCATGAATTGCTACTTTGAATAAAAAATTGGTTCTGTTGCACACTCATTTGAATCCCACTGAGTTTGCATCTTCCTCAAATTTTATAACCTGCACTTAGCTGATCACCCCATTTTCCACTTACCACTTACCAGCATTGCAAGGGGCGTATTATCACACAGAATTACTGCTTCAAAGCCCACTGTAGTCAGTAAGAGCTTTGCCATTGATTTCAATGGGGTTTGAATTGGGTCCTGTTGAATTTACTGTTCCAGATTTACTGAAATTTTGGAAATGTCAACCACATAAACAGGCTTTCCTTTAACATCACCAGAGTGTTCTTCATGACTATTCTTTCTTCCTCACTGTGCAGTAGATGTGTACTGTCACCCTTGTCCAACTCCTCTGTAATGGTGGGAAGTCCTTACATTTTTCATACAGAATCTCAGAATCATGATGGAACCCAGCACCTTGTTACGTGCACTGTTTCTGTTAATAATGTACATGATGTTTGCTCTTTGGAAATCCCATTCAACAGGCTATTCAGAGAATTCTCAAGAAGTCACTTCTCATGAAGTGTTAAGACACTGGGCCAGCTTTCTGAGCTCAGTGATACCAGCCAATTCCACAGATATTGAAATTACTCTGGATTTGTGCCAGTGTAATTGAGACCATAATCTGGCCCATTATATACACCAGGGGTCGGCAACCTTTCAGAAGTGGTGTGACGAGTTTTCATTGATTCACTTTAATTTAAGGTTTCACGTGCCGCTAATACATTTTAACATTTTTTAGAAGGTCTCCCTCTATAGGTCTATATATAATATAACTAAACTACTGTTGTATGTAAAGTAAACAAGGTTTTCAAAATGTTTAAGAAGCTTCACTTAAAATTAAATTAAAATGCTGAACTTAAGCCGCCAGCCTGCTCAGCCCGCTGCCGGCCTGGGGTTCCATTCACCTAGGCTGGCAGCAGGCTGAGCGGGGCCTGCGGCCGGAACCCCGGCTGGCAAGGGGCCGGTAGCCAGAACCCCAGGTTGGCAGCAGGCTGAGCGGGGCCGGGGGCTGGGATCCCAGACCGGTGGTGGGCTGAGCGGGGCTGGCACTCCAGACCAGCAGCGGGCCGAGCGGCTCAGCCCACTGCCGGTCTGGGGTTCCGTTCGCTGGCTCCTGCCAGCCAGGGTCCCAGCTGCCGGCCCTGCTCAACCCGCTGCCAGTCTGGGGTTCTGGTTGCCGGCCTCTTGCCCCAGCTGCCGACCCCACTTGGCCCGCTGCCAACCTGGTGCTCAGGGTGGGGGGTGGGGATGTGGGGGGTGCAAGAGTCAGGGCATGGGGTGGGGGGGGCTGGGTATGTGTGGAGACTGCAGGAGTCAGGGCAGGGGGTGTAGGCAGTGCAGGAGTCAGGGCAGGGGAATGTGGGGAGGCTGGGGACGTGTGGAGGGTGCAGGGGTCAGTGCAGAGGGCTGGGGGCATGTGAGGGGGTGCAGGAGTCAGGGCATGGGGGGCGGGTATGTGTGGAGGGTGCAGGAATCAGGGATGGGGTTGTGGGGGGGATGCAGGGGGCTGGGGTGCAAGGGGGTGCAGGGGTCAAGGCAGAGGGCTGGGGGGGCTGCGATCAGGGGGTGCTCCCAGCCCCCTGCCCTGAGCAGCTCACGGCAGGGGGCTGGAGGGATACGCCCAGCTCCTACCACCCCCTGCCTCTTCTCCGCCTCCTTACTGGTCTGAGCAGCGAGGGCACTGGGGCTGCTCTTCTCTCCCTCCTGCCACCGATGGCCCTTACGAGGGAGGAGGCAGGGCTCGACGCAGCACGCTGGTGGAAGAGGCGGGGGAGGGGGAAGCTTGGCTGCCGGCGGAGCCTGCCCTACAGCAGCACCTGGCAGGACCACGCTTGCTTCTGCTCCCTGCCCCCACCAGAGAGAGCAGTAAGTGGGGGGCGGAGAAGAGCGGGCTGAGTCGAACAGGATTTTTAATGGCACGCTGCTGCCTGCCGGGATCCGGCTCAGTCCGCTGCCGGGGTTCAGCAGCTGGCTGAGCGGGACCCCGGCAGGCAGCAGTGTGCCATTAAAAATCGGCTCATGTGCCATCATTGGCACACGTGCATAGGTTGCCGACCCCTGATGTACACAGTTACACAAGTTCTATGCTGTACCTGGCTGTCCTGCAGGACCTGGTGATCCTACAGAACCAGGTCTGCCTGGAAACCCATGAAGTCCTGGAGATCCCACAGCATTCATGCCAGGCTGTCCTTTCTCTCCCTTATTTCCTTTCAGTCCTGGATATCCTTGTGGACCATTTATGCCAGGTCTCGATACACCTAACAAAAGATAAAACTGTTATTTAATTTCAAGGATCCTAGATGACCTTATAGAGCTAATAAGAGTTTTTAAAAAGTATGTTCTGTAACAGGGGAAGGTGTAGCACGTTAGAACTTTTGTTTCTATCATTCAAATTTGTGTTGCGTTTTGGCCATTTAGGGTATGTGTACACTGCTGACTTTACATGTGCCCAGGAGCAAGGATATGTCCAACCCTCCCCCCCCGGCCCTCAAACTTGTCCACACTCAAAACACCTGAAACATGCATCTCAGGATGGGTAGATCCCAAGCTAGTTAGCTCGTCTGAAGGTGTGGGTTTGTTCTCGGGTCAGCTGTAACCATCCAACTTTGCAGATTGATGTGGTGAAGGCATGGTAACAAGGTCTCAAATCTCACTAGTTCTCCACTCCCATGCCCACAATTCCCTGTACCTATATCTTTCTAGGACACTAGAATTTTAATAAATATCTGGCAGGAGTACAGCTGGCAGCACAGTTTTACCTGGTGCAGTAAGGACAGCCCCATAAACACTCATGTTTCTAGAAAGCTAGTGGAGTATGGCATTGACCATTCTGCTGCTTTGTGCCGAAAAAGAATGAAGCACTTAAAACAGCAGTACAGGAAGGTCTGGGACTTGAACACTTGAAATTTTACAAATATTTACTATATTATCAAAGGGAAAAAAATGAGAAATTTTGTAATTTCTTTATTACACTTCGGGCAAGTCACAAGTAAAATCCAAACAAACAATCATCAGTGACCGCAACTGTCCCCAGTACCAACTCCACCCCATATTACAAACACATTTCAGGAAATCTGTCTAGAGAGGATCAATAGTGTGTCAATTGGGGCAAGCACTTACATGGTGACAATCTGAACAATCATGCAATTACTTCAACTGTCCCCACCCCAACCGGTAAACACATTCCAGGTAAACTGTTAAAATGGATTACATACCAGCGTGAACTGTGACAAGCACAAAACAGCGACAATCCCAGCAAGTGCAAATCAGATAAAACTAAAATAATAAAAAGCCACTTGTGGCCTATACCAATTTTGGCATGTACCTTCATTTAAGGTTAAAGCAGATTTATGAAAGACTATCAAAGTGCCCCCCAGTAGCAGCACAAGTCAGACATCATCCTCTTTCTCCCAGCACTGCCAGGATCTATCAACTCTTATTTTCCTTGCCAGTCTGGACCCAGCACCACTCTGGAGCTGGTTGCCTGTACTGGGCTTGCATACAATCAATGTCCTGAGCCTACTCCAGGTGGAAATACTTGCCTTTTGCCTTGCCTTGTGCAGTGTACAGCAGACCACGATTATATAAATGGCATTGAGCACACTGGCATCCAGACATGTTTGAAGGCAGCGCCATCTAGCCTTGAGTCTACCAATGGCAGATTCCACTACCATCCTGCAGCCACTGAGCTCAAAATTGAATTCCCTTTTCCCAGGGCCCTGACATCACTATACAGTTTCATGAGTAAGGCTAGCTTTTAATCACGGGTATTTTTAGTAAAAGTCATGGAGAGGTCACGACCAATAAACAAAAATTCACGGCCTGTGACCTGTCCATGACTTTTACTAAAAATACCCGGGACTAAATCTTAGGTGCTCTAGAGGGCTCTGAGGTGCTGCTGCTGCTCTAGCAGGCTCCAGGGTGCTGCTCCTGCTGGGGTCCCGCGGCTGTCCCCCAGGGCAAGCTGCCTGAGGCAGCCCTGGGATCAGCCGCACTGCCGCTGCAGAAGTCGTGTAGGTCCCGGAAAGTTACGGAAGCCATGACTTCTGCGACCTCCATGACAGACTTGCAGCCTTATTCATGAGCCATAGCACGAGTGGGTATGTGGAGTTCCTCATAATAACTATTGGCACAGATACACCTTTCATAACAATATTGTTTGTTGGGAATAAAGTATCTGCTTCCCCCTTCAAGTACCAGCCAAATCTCCTCAGCCCCCGGCATCGTGAACCTTTCCCGTACTTCCAGTGATAGTGCTTAAGAACCTGTCTCTGTGGTCAACCAAGCCTTGAAGAATGATGGAATAGTATTCTTTGTGGTTCACATACTCACTAGCCCCTTTTGTCGGGCAAACTATGGGCATCTGAGTGTCATTGATGGACCTAGTGGAATTTGGGTACCCCAGAGTAGTTTGGGTCCCCCATCCTCTGAAAGCCAGCTATTATTTCAGGAACATTTCTTATCTCCACCACCATTAATTGCTTCACAAACCTCCATTCTCACAACACCAACAGACGGCTTGCCAACACCAAAGCAGTTTACTATATACCTCTAGCTGTCCATACCACTAAGCTGGGGTTCTCAAACTTCATTGCATCGCGACCCCCTTCTGACAATAAAAATTACTACGTGACCCCAGGAGGGGGGGACTGAAGCCTGAGCCTGCCCGAGCCCCAACACCGCGTGTGGGGGGCCAACGCCAAAGCCCAAGCCCCACCGCTCAGGGCGGGGGGCCAAAGCAGAAGCCCAAGGGCTTAAGCCCCAGGTGAGTGGTCTGTAACCTGAGCCCCCCAACCCAGGACTTTTCGGCCCCAGGTGGTGGGGCTCGGGCTTCGAGCCCAGGCCCCAACAAGTTTAATGCCAGTCCTGGTGATCCAATTAAAATGGGGTCACAACCCACTTTGGGATCCTGACCCACAGTTTGAGAACCACCGTGCTAAAACTTTCCTATTCAAGTGGTCAGGCACTGGAGGATTGGTGCTAGTCCCTCACATGGCCCCATGAAGGTCTATTTCCTCATGCGGAAGTTTTGGAGCCACTGCTGGTTTCCCCAAGTCTGCAAGATGATGTGATCACACCACACTGTGCTACTTCTCCTGCACTAGAAGCGCTGGTAAACCGAGGGGATTTCATGGCAATAGCAGCATTGTTCATGTCTGTCCAGTCTGCCATGAATTAATTGTTCTCATCCCCCCAAGTCCTGCTGTTTTTGACATCTCAGAAAATGCTCCTGAAATGCAATCCAGCATCTCGCTGAGCACCTATTCCACTGCCTAAACGTTTCACCCACAGAAGGCGCAGGAGCAGCTCCTCCAATGGATCCATGACTTTGACCCTGTTTTGACCAGACAGAAGTGAGAGGTGACATGACCTGGAAGTGCCACTGGTAAATGTAAGAAGGTGGGGGAAAAACATCTTCTGCACAGGGGTTTAGGAAGGAAAGGAACATGGTACCAAGAACACACCACAGATCAGTTTCTGGAGTGGCTCCATCTGATGCAAAGAATACTGGAATATGAGCCCTGAAATGGCAGCACTAAACTATACTAGAGCAGCAGCATGGATGTGGTTTTCTACGTGTGACCAGCACAACAAAGGTGCACTCTCAGGGTGGGTTTGCCTGGATTACATGCACCTGATCTAGTACAAAAACTCCTCACTTAAAGTCATCCCGGTTAATGTTGCTTCGTTGTTATGTTGCTGATCAATTAGGGAACATGCTCATTTAAAGTTGTGCAATGCTCCCTTATAAAGTTGTTTGGCAGACACCTGCTTTGTCCACTGCTTGCAGAAAGAGCAGCCTATTGCAGCTAGCTGGTGGGGGCTTGGAATCAGGGTTGACCGGTAGCCTCCCTATCAGCTCCCCGCTTCCCTAAGTTCCCTGTGCGGCAACCGCCCAGTAGGCTACCAATTGCCAGCAGTTCAGCTGTCCCTCCCCACACTACCATGTGCTGCTCCTGCCTGCTGCCTTGGAGCTGCTCCTGGGAGCTTTCTGCTTGCTGTTCATGGGGGGGGATTGAGGGGAGCTAATGTCAGGATGTCCCCCTCCCCCCTGCTCCTGCCCCCCGCTTACCCCATCTCTATAGAGCAGTGGGGGACACAACAGGGCTCAGGATGGAGGGAGCTTCCTGGCAGCAGCTGCTGTCTCAACTTGCTGATCTACTTAAAAAGGCAATGTACCTAGACTGGGGTCAGCATACTTAAAGGGGCAATGCACATCTCTCTCTCTCTCTCTCTCACACACACACACACACACACACACACACACACACACACACACACACACACACACACACACACACACACACACACACACACACACAGTGTGTGTGTCTCTGTCTGCCATGCTGTCTCCCCTCCCTCCATTTGTGCTACCTTGTAGAGTGTGAGGCTACATTAACAACAACGTATTAACCCTTGAGGGCTCAGCGGAATGCTAGTTCATTATTTAGCAGATATTTAGAAATATCCCACCCTCTTCCACGCTCTGACTTCACCACCTCAACCAAGCTTCACAATCATCATTGCAAGGAGTTACTGTACTCAGGTATGCACACCAGTGTAGACATACCCCTAGAGATGTCCATTTTCAAACATGAGAAATGATCACTGCCTTCATAATACTAAGTAAGTAAAATAAGCAAAACGAATACTGCATTAGGCTTTTTAGTGTGCTGTTGGTTCATGACACATACCTGGTCTTCCTGTCACACCTAGGGGACCTCTTGGCCCTGCAAAAGCAATAAATTAAAAATCTGAATTAAACCACTGTATATATTGGATTTTCACTTCAAATACCTGTGTTGTGTTTTTAACTACATGCTGGATTGTATAATAAGGCTGAACAGCACTTTTGACTTAAAAACCAAAATGTTACACATATTTTGAACTGTGAGTTTTAATCTGATTTTGCCTAATAGGGATTTGTCATTTATCCAGTCCTGCAATTGTTACACAAAGAACTGCCACTGACATCCAATGAGAGCTTTATGTGCACAACAGTCATGGGATCAAACCATTACAATAGGCCGAGTGTTGAGCACCCCTGCAAGGTATTGGGTGCCCTCAATTCCCACTGACTTCAGTAACATGAATAACTTTACACAGGAGAGTAGCCCCCATTGAACTCTATGAGACCACTTGTGTATATAAAGGTTTACAGAATTGGGGCTCTAAAGAATAAAGTCTGGGTTGGTGAGGATGGATACGAGGCAAACAGATTGCATCTACTGTGTCAGAGTTTAACACACAAACCCTTCACTACACTGTGATGTGTCCTGAATGACAAACTGATCAGGGTTTGTTTTTGATTTTTGGCAGTATGTTTTCATTTTATAGCATTACCAAATTAAAAAAACCAAAACAGTTAAAACCCATGTTGATGTCTTTACCATTTCCGAATGGCATGCATGAAAGGGGAAAAAGATAATGAAAATTAGTGTGAAATAAATGCTCTTTCCTAGGGACTGATTATGGCTTTCATCTTTCAATTCCTTGCCTGGTGTGTGGCAAAGATGTGTTGATGATGATGTGTTCCAGTGAGAGTGTGAGCAGGGGCACACAAGTAAGGGTGAAAAGAACAGAAGTAAGTGTCAGGGTCCTTGTGTCCCTTCTCCCATAGTCTGAATATGGCCTTCACTGTGATGCTCAGAATACAAGTCAGGCACTTAGCTATGAGCCTCTTCAGTCTCACTTCTACTACTTGATGGCAGGAATTTGATGGCTGCACAGTGTCACTCACGAGAGTGACACTGTGCAGGTTCCATGTGACAACTCTTCCTCCCTGTGCTGTGCATGATCAAGCCTTGGCATAGATTTCTTTTTCTATTATGTTTATAGTTTTCAGAGCTCTCTCACCAGGTATGCCAGGTTGACCTTTAAGTCCTGGGGGTCCTGGATATCCTTCATCTCCTTTTTCACCAGCCACCTCATCATAATACTTTGTCTTAAAAGAAACGAGAGAGAGAGAGAGAGAGAGAAAGAATAGTAACAATGAAGAGAAAGGCAGTCTCACATAACGAGTGGCTTGATATGAGTAATTTGCTTTCAGATACACCTGATTTCTTCCATTAACTCTCAAACCCCAAGTCATGTAGGCCGAGGAAGGTTCCTGTATTTATCAGGATCCTTCAGTTTACTTGCAAGACACGGGGTCTGGAGAGGCTGTGTTACGCTAAACAGCAGCTAAATCAATACTGATTATTCCTAGACTGGCTGTTCTGTTGGGAGAAATATTGGGATGTAGGCCATTCTTTTTGACCTTATGACATCACAAGACTTTGTATTTACTCATTGCTAATTCCAGAATAATTGTTCACAAGCCACCGTATTTGAAGTTAGGTTCTATATATATGTGTAATGAGCTATGGCCACATATATGCAGACAGTCCTGGGACTTTCAGCATTACTTGCACTGAAGGAGAAATCTCTCACCTGTGAGTATGGTCCCTGGGGCAAGCTGGAGACATTCACAAACATTAAGCCAGTGTATTACATGTACATAAAGGATGGATGTTTCCATAAATGATAATAATACAGTGCTACCAAGTTTGCATGAAATATGTGCATGAGCAAAACTTGAACTTAGAGAGAACAAGAAGTTATTGCTCCTTTGTGGATTATTTTCCTGGTGAATAAACCAAGTTGACCATCAGCCACCTTTCAAACCACTGTATGTATTTCATTCATTTGACAGTGGCCAGATAATAGTGATCACCATTGCCTAACCACACGCAGTATAGTGAGGCACATATAAATCAAGCAACATAACATGAATGTTAGCCCTGAAATTAAAGAAATGTCAAAGACTTAGCTTGAAGCTCACAAATATTTTTCATTTACTAATTTATTTATTTTGTACAAAGCTCTTGCTAAGCCAGATGCTACAAACAGGTTAATGTTTTAAAAAAGGACTGAGTGTAAGCAACTGGGGTCAAAGGCTGCCCTCAGACATGTACACGGGCTTCCAGGAAAATCAGAAACCGCATGCATGCATCAATGAGCTGATTGTGCTTCTAGTTTACAAAGTCTTTTGGTATTTAAAAACTAGCAGCAATTGTTCTAGACCTGATTATGGTTTCACTTCGGAAATTTAACTATTGTGAACTTTCATGACTGTTTCATGACAATTATCTCTCCAGTTGAAATGAATGAGGTGCATGCTTCTTAGGGCCCATTCTTGCAATGAGCTCTGCACACGGGGGGAGAGCCCCACTGACTCCATATTTTGACACAGCAGTGCTTTACTCATGGCACCATGGGGATTTCACTATGGCATCCTTCAGTCAAAATGGCATTACTTTTATGTGAACATTAAAAAAAAAATGACATTACCATGTTAATCTAAGCACAATTTGCACTTACGGGACCAGGAAATCCTGGTGGGCCAATGTCTCCTTTCCTCCCCTGCATGAGAAAACAGAAATAGGCCATCAGTTAGATACATTAAAAACAACATACTCAGAAGCCTTCACAGCCTATGTTAATCAGACAGACCTCTTAGCTAAACTTCATATTAAGTAGAGCTGAGTGGATTGCTGTTTATGGTGTTTATTAAATTATTTCACTTATGAGGAACACTGTATGTCTAGTGATATATGAGTCAAAATCCAATAAACAAACCAGAAAACCTCACCCCAAAATAACAAGGATATTACATAATTACCTTAGTGCCTGCTACGCCAGGTGATCCTGGGTAGCCGCGTTCACCCTTCTCTCCCTGTAGATGAGAGCACAGAATTATTATTAGGGGTTAGTCCTCTACCTATTTCATACATAAAATCCAACATTAAAAGCTTAGATCATTCCTACTGATGGAAAGAAGAGTGAGAGTGTCTCGGGGGAGGAAGTCCCTGTGAGAATTCCTGTACTGAGATCTCCCCACATCATCCTATTGGGTTTACATGCCTATAAGCTCAACCTTCAAATCTGGCAGATCAAGGGACATCTTCAGGAGGACAAGTACATCTGCATGGAGGCCCTCTATCCCATACTGACTATAGCCACCTCAGGGCCTCCCCTCAGTGAACTGTAGCCCATTTGAAGCTTTGCTATTTGAACATCTCTGATTGCGGTTGCCCCCACGACTCCCAAGAGTTTGAAGCGGATAAAATAACACATTATCAGTTATATTTTCTTTTCTGACTCATTTTAACAGAGCTAGATGGGGGACAATGTGAATCTCTCCAGCCCAGCCACTCCTCCCTAGAGACTGCCCAGGCCTGTGTAAGATCTGGAGGGGAAAAAATGCTACAGAGGCAGCCGGTCCCCCTGTCTGCATGAAAGCAGGGAAGACTGCATGCAAAGCATCCCCTCTGTGCCTGGATCTCTGGCCCAAAGCTTGGTGTATAGGAATACAGTTTCAAAATGTATTCAGATGTATATTTCAAGTGCAAATTGAAGTAGAGAAGAGCTGTATATACACAGAGATACAGTCCTGTCACACTTACACAGCTCTTATTAATATAACAGAACAATTAAAAGGTGTCTTCATTACCAGAAAGCCATGTGGACCGGGGGTACCATCTTTTCCAGGTTTACCCTACCAAAAAACAAAAACAAAAAACCCATGTACACAATCACAAAAAGGTAACAAGTGATGCTGCATTCTGGAGAACAAATGGCCAAATTCTCCACTCATGTCTGTGCTTTCTATCCTTACAGCTCTAGGACAGAGATTGAAGTTATTTTAAAATGTACATTATTGTTGCTAATCACTTATAGCTCTGCCAATGCACACAGAGCTTTACAAAACACAGAGTAAGACATTCCTCTGACTAAAGAGCTAATAGTCCTACAAAGGGGTGGTAAATGCAGCCTCTTTCACCAGCAGAGTCCCACTGACCTGCAGGATGCTCTTTGAAGTGAGGCAAACAAAAGACAAGACAGTACACAAGACAACAGCTCTGATAAAAGAGACAGCTGAGGAAATAAGGTAGAAAAGACTCGTGCAGGAAATGGGTTTAAGGAATGATTTCAAAAGGAGAAAAGTGAGAGCAGCCATTTGGTGAAAAAGAATTGGGAGACTGTTCTGAACATAGTGCAAGCAGGAAATAAAGTGTAAAAGTAAGAGTGGAAGAAGACGACAACTAAATTATTTAGGGGCACAGACTGTAATTTTCTGTGTGTATGTACAGAGTTTGGCACAACAAAGCCCTGGCTTGGTTGGTCTCTAGTTTCTACTGCAGTATAAATATCAAAAATATTAACAATAATTAAAAAGAGAGGCCTAGGAAGGAGAGTGTGTGTGCAGAAGGATAATAGGAGGAAACAGGAGGAGAGATGTAGGCAAACGAGAGATTATTTAGCACTTTGAAGGTGAGCATGAGGAACTCGAATTTGATGCAAGAAAGATAGGAGTCAGTGAAAGAATACGAGGTGGGTGGAAAGTGAGCCAGTCAGAGCAGTAGGGGAGGAAGTTCAGTTTAGCAGCAGCTTTTGGATATACTGAAGAGGGGAAAAGATTACATGGCAAAAGATGGCCAAGGCATGAGCACTTGTACTAGAGAGAATAGGGGAAAGAATGACAGGACTTAACAAGAGATAGTTCAAGCCTCACTGTGTTGGCCAAGAGGGTGGCCATCACAAATGCACTTGTGAAGAAGAGACAGTGAAGAGAAGAAGCAGCAGAGGCTGAGGAGGAATCATGAGAAGCTCTGACATGTTGGGTTACATAAATATTTACTATTTTGCACTAAGAAGTCAAACAGAAAAGAGATTTTTCATAATTTACCTTTTTATAAAAATAATATTGCAAATTACTGTAAATAGCATCTTTCATCAGAGGATCTCAGAGAACCCCATAATCATCATAAATTCAATATAAGCACATTACAGGCCCAGTCTTCCAGTTATTACTCATATGAATAAAGCTATTGAAGCCCAGGAGACTTTGATGTGAGGAAGGGCTGCTGGATCACACCATAAGTAAGTGGTACAAAATTAGCAGGCTCAAAGACTGAAAACTGATTCTTTGAATACATTTCCTGTTTCTTTCCAAATCTATATGCATCCTACAAAGATTATAAAAACTAGCATTCGCACTTGTCTATTAAACGCTTTTCAAAATGTGCAGAGATAAAATTAACCTCTTATATCTTCATTGCTATCAGTCTTATTATTTACTTGCAATATTTCAAATACTGGAATCAGTTCTCTGAAACTGTATGAAGTACTGATATGGTAAGAAAACTATCGAAAGTTGGCTCCTTTCTCCACAGACCTGTTGGAGTGGAGTGTATTCAGACTCATGTCTTCTGCCTTAATTGACAAAAATATGTCTACTTAAAATATCTTTACTCCTGCTAGCACTGAACAGCCACTACATCTATTGGAGAGCGAGCAGGATTCCTTTCTGGCTCATGCATCATAACAGAACTGTTGACCAAGTTCCAATCACAGAACCTTTGCCCTATGATATGCAGAAGTGCGCCCTCAACTGAGCTTTAAGTACAGCTCAGGAAGCATGTGCCAGAAAGAACACTCACTTGACTTTCAGATTCCAGGTTGAGTTCACTGGACAAAAATCTCTTTTCACCTGGAAGCCTAATAAATTTGCTCTGGAAGTCACTGAAAGACAAAGCTGGAACTCCACAATAACACAGAAATGTTTTCAGAGAAGAATGGCACTTTAAAGGGTTTAATTTTTCACATGTACCTGCGGGCCAGGCTCTCCTGGGTCACCTTTTTCACTTTGAAAATCTCCAGGAAAACCCTGTGACAAATCCACACATATTTTCAGATTCACATTTTTGCATCTTAATCCATTTTGTATTATTTTATTACCTTGTACAATGAAGTCTGATTACAGCCGCTGTTAATAGATCTTAATTGATGGCTAGACCAAGTAGTATAAATATGGACTCCAAATAGCAACGGTTTTCCATGTGAATGTGATGCTGTATGAAGGTCCTGGATTTTGAGAGATTTACTTTGATCACTTACCAATGACCCAACTGGTCCTGGGAGACCCCTTGATCCTTTCTCTCCTTTATCTCCTTTCAAGCCCTGTCACAACAAAATAAAATATTTATTTAGTCTTTCAGATTTTTCAGTGCCCCCCGCCCCCCCAAAAAATCTAGGTGTTTTATACATAGGGAAACCCAAATTACAGACAAGTTTAAATAATTAAATAAATTAAAAGCTGATCTGGATAAGGCAGAGATAATGTTAGTAGCCTGATTAAGCAGGTAGAAAAGTTGGCAATTTTTTTATCACTATCCTTGACTGAGGTGATTTGCCATTTGCAAATCAAGGGACCAATCATTTTCTCAGATGTTTGCCTCTTGGACTGAAATTTTCCAGATTTGTTCTTAACCTGAGTAAAAAATTTTTGGAAAGTTTGAACAAAAACAGTTTAATCGTTTTCAAGTGAAAAGAGGGAAAATATACTTTTACCTGTATAAAAATATTTTTGTGAGCCTTTTTGGAACAGCTCTAGTGACTAGGCACCTAGATACCTTTGAAGATCTGAGCCTAACTCCCATTGATTTCAATGGGATATTAGTGCCTAAATAAATACCTTGGAGGATCTGGGTCTCAGTGATTTGGGATAAAAACCTGAAATTTGTCAGGGACATGGGCTATAGGTCAACACAGCCTTTCACAGTCTACTGAAAATCCATTTGGTTTGGCCAAGTTGAAAGTGTTCTACTTTGCACATACCCACTGGTTTTTGTTTCCACAACAGGTTTTTTACAAATGATCACTAACATCCCACTGGCACTCTGCGCATGTGCATATTGGTATCATTGCCTCATCTATGACAGCTGTATGAACATATAATAAGAGCTTGCTCTCTAAATAGAGAAGACAAAGGGTGGGAGAAAGAAATTATTGTTATCCCCATTTTCCAGATATGGAAATGAGGCATTAAAGGCCACTTTTTCAAAGCTATTTAGGCACCTAGTGGGATTTTCAAAAGTGCCTAAGCAAGTTAGGTACCTAACTCTGAACTGAATTCAAGTGACTTGCCCAAGGTCATGCAGGAAGTCTGTGGCAAAACTGGGAACTGAACCTACATCTCCCGAGTCCCAGACCAGTGACTCAGTCACAAGACTGTCTTTTCAATTGCCAAGACAGTCTCATTCAATGCACAACTTCTCAATGTTCTATTGGTTCGGCACATGCATGTGCCAGAAAGTTGAGTGGAATTTCATTTTTAATGTGTGGGGGTGCTTGGAATATAAGGATGTGGATGGAAACAGATCATACGTCTAAGCTGCCCTGCATCATTCTATCTGACATATAAAGGTTTGCTGAGGAGGGGGCTGGGCTCTGAAGGAGAAAATAGAATAAACATAAAATACCAAAAGTATAAATACTGAGAAACTTCTGTCTTGTGACCCAGAGCAAAGCAACTGTATATATGACCCACAGCAAATATGGCCCAAGTTAGTTTATAAATGATTATTTTACTACCTTCATATTATCTGGTCCGCTTAATGTCACAATAACTGTTCCTGGGAGCCCAGGGGGTCCTGCTGATCCAGGATCACCCTGAAAATAAAAAGAAAGATGATTTAAATAAAGTTAATATTCTGCATTCAAAATCCATGAAATCTGACATTGCCAAATTAAATTAATTTGCATGACAATGGTTATTTATTCACCCACCCCTCCACTTAAAAAGACACACAAAAAGTATATGACTTTGAATGCTATTTCTATCTTTTCTACATGCAGAAGAGTAGAGATGTGTATGTTTATTTACATCACAGTACCTAAAAACAGCTCACAGATATAAATGTGGTTTCCAATGCAGTTTCTACAAAACTGATATAGCATCACTTTCTCCCTAATCGTTATTTAAAGAATCTCTCCTCGTAGCAGTTGGAGTTCTTCTCCCACTCTGATTAAGTTAACCTGTTAGTAAAGTACATTGTCCCTTTGCTAAATTCTTTTCAAGATTGCAGCCTAATATAATACAGATAGATGGTTGTAATAGATTGCTGCCTGACACAATCAGCTTTCACGTTTGACCTAAATGTTGGAATTTTAGTTCACTCTTTCAGTGAGGGTGGCTGAGAAGAGAAAAAAATCCTAAAAACTGTCAGCAGTCATTTTAAACAGCCATCACGTGTTATTTTGCGTATGTTATCAGTATATAACAAATATAGCAACGTCTTCTGTGAGGCTAGCTAGCTAGAATTTGGAAGAGTCAAGGTCACCTGAGGTCATCAGTTCCATTTATAGGAATTTAGCGAAGACAATTTCAATAAATATGTTTACCAGCTAGGTGATTACATAAAAAACAGTTACTCACTTCTTGTAACTGTTGTTCTTTGAGATGTGTTGTTCATGTCCATTCCAACCAGGTGTGTGCGTGCCAGCCGGAAGACTGTTCCCTTAGCAACGTCTGTAGGGTCGGCCTGGGCCAAAATAGTGCCCTGCCGACCCCTCATCCCCTCAGTTCCTTCTTGCCGGCTACTCCGATAGAAGGGTAGGAGGGTGGGTATTGGAATTGACATGAACAACAAATCTCGAAGAACAACAGTTACGAGAAGGTGAGTAACCATTTTTTCTTCTTCGAGTGCTTGTTCATGTCCATTCCAACCAGGTGACTCACAAGCCAAAGTTCAGGAGGTGGGGTCGGAGTCATCCACTGATTGGAGCACAGCTCGTCCAAAGGCCGCATCGTCTCTGGCTTGCTGTGTGATCGCACAGTGCGTCGTAAACGTGTGTATCGAGGACCACGTCGCTGGTCTGCAGATCTTCTGGGTGGGGACCTGCGCCAGGAATGCAGCTGAGTGAGCGGTGATTGGCAGAGCTGGCACCTTTGCCAGGCCGTAACACTCGCGAATGCAAGGTGTGATCCACGACAAGATGCGCTGGGAAGAGACGGGGGGGGCCTTCATCCTGTCTGCCACCGCTGTGAATAACTGGACGGACTTTTGGAATGGCTTAGTTCTCTCTATATAGAAGGACAGCACTCTGCTGATATCCCATGAGTGAAGCCTTCGCTCCCTGTCGCAGGAATGTGGCTTAGGATAAAACACTGGGAGGAAGATGTCCTGGTTCATGTGAAAGTGGGAGACAACTTTAGGGAGAAATGCCAGATGTGGTCTGAGCTGAACCTTGTCCTTATGAAATACTGCGTAAGGGGGCTCAGATGTAAGTGCCCTGAGCTCCGACACTTTCCTAGCTGAGGTTATCGCCACCAGGAATGCCACCCTGTAAGAGAGATAAAGCAGGGAGCACGTCACCATTGGCTCAAATGGGGGGCCTGTAAGTCTGGCAAGAACTAGGTTAAAGTCCCAGGTTGGGACAGACTGATGAGTTTGCAGGTAGAGTCTGTTGAGGCCTTTGAGGAAATGGGTAACCATGGGGTTCACAAAGACCGAGAAGCTGTCTGCGCCTGGATGGAAGGCAGAGATGGACCCTTATTGATGACAAGGACAGAGCCTGTTTAAGATGGAGGAGGTAGTCCAGTATGAAAGGGACCAGGGCAAGCATCGGTGACTGATGGTGCTGCTCCGACCAGAGAGGGAACCTCTTCCACTTGGCAAGGTACGTTGCCCTTGTAGAGGGCTTCCTACTGCCAAGGAGAACTTGTCTGACTTGATCAGAACAGGACAGTTCCATAGCATTTAGCCATGGAACATCCAAGCTGTGAGGTGGAGCGACTCTAGGTTCGGATGCTGGAGGCAGCCGTGATCCTGCGTCATCGGGTCCGGGACCAGCAGTAAGGTGAGCGAGGTCGCCACGGACATTTCCAGGAGCGATGTGAACCAGTGCTGGCGTGGCCATGCCAGAGCTATCAATATGACCTGGTCCCTGTCCCTGTGGGCCTTGAGGAGCAGCTTGTGGACCAGCGGTATTGGTGGGAACACGGAGAGCAGACTGTCTCCCCACGGAAGAAGGAAGGCATCTGTGATGGAACCCAGACTGTGATTCATGAAGGAGCAAAATAACTGACACTTTCTGTTGTTGCGTGTGGCAAACAGGTCTATCGGAGGAAAGCCCCAGAGATGGAAAATTGAACTCACTACGTCCAACCGGAGGGACGACTTGTGGCCGTGAAAAGTTCAGCTGAGGCTGTCCGCCAGCTTGTTCTGCACCCCGGGGAGGTATGAAGCCTGCAGGTGTATTGAGTGCTCTACACAGAAGTCCCAGAAGGCTTCCTGGCACAGGAGAGAGGAGCATGCACCCCCGTTTGTTGATATAAAACATTGCCGTGGTGTTGTCTGTGAGGACTGATACCCATCTGCCTGATATATGGGTTCTGAAAACTTGGCACGCCCGACCCACCGCTTTCAGCTCTCTGACGTGGATATGCTGAGCGAGATCCGCCTGAGACCAGAGGCCCTGAGTTCTGAGGTCTCCCAAATGCGCCCCTCAGCCCAGATCCGAGGCATCTGTCACTAACGAGAGGGATGGCTGGGGGCTAGTGAAAGGTACTCCTGCACAAAACACCTGTGGGTCGAGCTACCACAGGAGGGAGTCTAGTACACAGTGGGGCAGGGTTACAATGCCGTCCAGAGTGTCCCACGCCAGTCGATAAACCGACGCCAGCCATGACTGAAGTGGGCGAAGTCTGAGTCTGGCATGCTGTACTACGTAGGTGCATGCAGCCATGTGCCCCAGCAGTTTCAAGCAGTTCCTTGCTGGAGTCAGAGGGAACTGTCTAAGGCCCCGTATGATGTCCCCTAGAGACTGAAACCTAGTTTCCGGGAGGTATGCCCTGGCTTGGGTTGAGTCCAGCACTGTGCCTGTAAACTCTATCCTCTGCACCAGGGACAGAGTGGATTTGGCCTCGTTGAGAAGGAGACCTAGTTTGAGGAAGGTCCTTCTTATGAAGCCAACCTGATCCTCCACTTGGGATCTGGAGTGGCCTTTGATCAGCCAGTTGTTGAGGTATGGGAAAACCTGAATCTGCTTGCGCAGGAACGCAGTGACAACTGCCATGCATTTGGTGAAAACACGAGGTGCTGCTGGAGAACCCAATTATCCTCCAGAGCTGGGGCCACTGACGCCCCCATGACCGCTTCATCTGGCGAGGATGAGGAGGAGAGAACTGGCAGCAGACCTTGCTCACTGCCTTCAGTGCTCTTTGGGTCTCTCGGCACGCAGTGTTCGATGGGATGTGACAGGGCCACTGGAGGTGGGAGCCTCGGTACTGCAGTTGGTGCAGGAGCCACTAGATCCGGTGGTGCCGACCTTGTTGACACCAGTGGAGTCGGAGCTGAAGCCGTCGTCGGTGCCATTGAAGGAAGGGTCATTGCCGGAGCTGTTTGTAACAGCGGGGTTGGCACTTCGGTCAGAGGTGCCGGCGTTGCTGGCGGTGGAACAAAAGACGCCGAAAACACCGATGCCAACCAGGACCTTGGGCCTGACTCTGGCGGTATGCCCAAGGTGTCCAAAAGGGCCATTGGGATGATGGCTCCCACTGCTGTGGCCATGGTGTGCCAAAGCGCTTGCCACAAGAGTGAGCGATGTTCCAGCCACCGTCACTAGTGGTAAGAAGGAACAGAGGGGGTGGGGCGTCAGCAGGGCACTATATTGGGCGCCATGAAGGCGCGACTCCAGGGGGTGCTCAGGCCGACCCTACGGACGCTGCTAAGGGAAAAATCTTCCGGCTGGCATGCACACAGTGTGCACACTCCTGGTTGGAATGGACATGAACAAGCACTCGAAGAAGAATTAACATTAATTTCAGTGTACCCAACTCCTGTAATCAGATCTGCACAGACAAAATATTGCATTCATGACTCCAATGACTAAACTGGGACTCTGCATAGATGTACAGATCCACTTGATCCAATTGCAAGATTGGGGTCTACGAGACTTTACATTTGCTTATAGTCAATTGTAATTTGCATTGAGACACATTTGATCATGGGGTGATATAATAGTGAGAGTGACAAAACATCCTATTTTTATGGTATAACTTTGGAGGATTTCTTGGAAGATATTCTTGGAGTTTCAGATAGCATCATGAAGATGAACACTTAAAAAGGCAGGATCAGAGCATCTAAGAGTGAAGTCTATGACAGCTATTATTAGTTTATTTATTATTTAACTCCTTGGCTAGCGGAGGAACAGGATTTCCAAACACTGTATACCAATGTAATGTAAACCACATTACTGCTTTCTATTAGTAAATACTGACGGCTGGCTCCAACAAGTTAAGCTTCCTCTTAAACTGTTAGCCTGCTTCTATCTTTCACTGTTAGGTGAAGACAGTATCCTTTGATGTCACCTTGTCCCCATACATTAGTGAAAGTAGTCTGCAAAGATTCTCCATTAATGTATGTAGAGCAAATTATTTTTGCTTCACAGTACTTCCTCTTCAAAAGATTTCACCATAGTAAGAAGAAATCTGAAGCAAAACTTTCTAATGTTATAATTATATTACAGAGTTACCTGTATTCCTTTGGTTCCTATGATCTTAATCCCCATGACACCCTACAAAAGAGGTTTTTAAAACATTACTTTTTTCTTGTTTTAAAAAGCACCCACAAATAATGAATGAAAAAATGTTACATGAGATTTAAGAGTTTTAATTTTTATAGCAAATCTCAAGCTACCTTACGTCCTGGAAGTCCCATTCTCCCTGAAACACCCTAGAGAAAACAAAATGAAATGAAAAGGAAAAAAAACAGCACAGCAAAATAGTAAACAGTAGAATTCTCAGTCCTGATATAGGGTCTTATTCAAAGCCCACTGAAGTCAATGGGAGTATTTCCGTTGACTTCAATGGGTTTTGGATCAAGCTTCTAGTGCCAGATATTCAGCCAGGTCTTGCCATGGTTTATTTTTTGTGCTTGCAATTCATTGTGGATACAAATATCTGTAGCATGTCTAAACACCTGATTTGCAAGTGCAAACACTATGTGTATAACTGGAATTTAATGCGAATTTAAAAAATATATGTGCAATTATTTGAAGATGCAAAATTATGCCCACACAAATTGAAGCTACTCTTGAAAATCTAAACTTTAATTAGCAAACAAACAAAAAAAATAAATAAAAAACCCAAATCTGTCAGACACATGAATTTACAGATTTTACATACTCATGGAATTTTCATACTATCTATAGAAGTCAGTGGCCCATATTCTTAGGCTTCTTGGAAACTCTTAAATCATAAAAATATACTGATTTTATACTCACTGAAGATCCCAGAGGGCCTTGTGGTCCAACTAGCCCTTGGAGTCCTCGAGGACCTGGTTCACCCTTTATATTAAACAAGAAACGAGAATAAATTTCCTGATGGTAAGAAAATGCAAGAATATAAATGATCCACTATGCATGGAAATATTTGGGCACTAGAGGGTGAGTTACAGACACAGAAGTAATGTTATCTCTAAATTCCCTTCTTTTCATGTTTCATGTTTCAGTGCAATGTTATTTAATCCAGGCTTTTGTTTTTAATGTCTTTATATTAATGATAATCACCTTTTAAGTATAGGTTTTTATAACTATGGAACCAAAATCACTCAATGGAAAAATTACAGTTTTTCCATGGAAATCATTACTGCTATTTCACAAATATTACTTGGTCAAATTTGCAATAAGTTGGGCAGGACCACTTATGAACAAAAGAATTGCCATCCTGGACCAGACCAGTCTTCCTAATAATCCTGAATCCTGTCTGTGGAAACAGCCATATCCACAGGAAAGTGCCATAAGTGCTTTAGGGTATGTCTACGCTGTAATGTCAGCCCAGAGCTAGTAGAACTCGAGTTAGCAGACCTTGGGTTTGTTAGCCTAGGGCTTGAGCATCTACACTCATTTGTAATCCCAGGCTAGGAATTGTTGGACTCTGGGACCCAACCTGGGGCTCCAGGATCTACACAGCATTATGTGGGCCTTAGTCCAACCACCATTATTCCAGATTTCCTAGTGTCCCTCTCAATATGTAGCCACTCTAGCCCTTTGTTTGTGGAGCAGTATGAGAAAAATCTGACTGTCCACCAAACTTGACTGTCCAGACCACAAAGAAAGTTGGCCCATGGGGTTGTGGGATACTTTTGGTGGACTCCCAGAACATGAGTCCAGTGGGACTGCATCTACCCTGCAAAGCAATAGGGTTTGAGCCCTAGCTCCTGGCTTGACTGAGGGTCGAACCCTCCACCCCTGAGGGTCTTGGCACCCTGGGTCCGTGATCTGGGTTAGTGCAATTTGTATGTAGACGGAAGAGAGAACAGGCTTTAGCCTGAGATCGAACCCTGAGTTTACCTTGCAGTTTAGACATATCCTCTGTGGACACTTACGGAATAACCACCCAGATGGAACATTTCTTGCTAACTCCATCAGTTACTGGTTGGCTTGTGCCTTGTAACACGAGGATATACACCTTTGTACACCTTTACCATGTTCTCTCTATTTATTTTTCTCTCTAAACAGTCAGGATCTTTTCAGTCTCTCTTCATATGGAAATTTCTCTAAGCATTATTGTTGCCCATCTCTCTATCTCTAATATATCCCTTCTGGGATTGGGTGACCAGAGCTAAATAAAGTAATCCAGGTTAGAGCATATCTTTGAATCACAGAAAGGCTTGATAATATTTTCAAATCCATTATTTAAGTACCATAACATTCTGTTTGCTTCTTGACCTCCACTGCAGACTGAATAAAGGTCTTTATTGAGCTGTCCACAATGTTGTCCAGATGTTTTCCCTCAGTGGTTAGTTAATGTATAGCAGTAGATCAAATTATTCCATCCGAAGTGCATTCATCAACAATGAATTTTATTTATTATAATGCTGCCTATTCAACAACCTTTATTAGATAATTTGGAAGTACCCTACACTCTTCTCCAGCTTCAATTACCCTAATTCAGAGGTTCTCAAACTGTGGACCACCAGTGGTTTGCGAGCTCCATTCAGATGGTCTGCAGATAGTTCCCTCTAAGGTGTGTGCCTGGGCGGCCGCACACAAGAGAATAAAGGGCCACCCACCTAATTAGTGGAGCTGCGCAGGTGTGGCTCTACTAATTAGGTGCCTGGACCCTGGAGAAGACTCACGTATAAGGTGAGGTGGTGGCCTTGGGGGGAATAGGCGGTGGGTGGGAGGGGCCAGTGCGGTGAGAAGAGGGAGTGGGGAATTTGGGATGTGCAGGGCTGAAGCGGCCAGAGAAAGAGGCAATTTCCCCCAGCTCCAGGGCTGCGGCTGCCAGGGAGAGACAGCCCTCCTTCCCAGCCTCAGTTCTGTGACTGCTGTGCAAGGGGAGAGACACCCCCACTTCCCGGCCCAGCTTGGTGGCTGCCATGGTGGGGGAGAGAGGACACATCCATTGCATTAGAAAGGTACGACTACTGATATTAATATGAGTTGTGTGCTTTATTTATAGAACAAAAAAAGTTAATTATTACGTTTTTTATATAGCACTTTTATCCAAAGCACTTTACAATAGTTAGCTAACGGTACAAACAATATTTGGAAAGATCATTGAGTGGTCCACCAAGACCCTCAGCAATTTTCAAGTGGTCCGCAAAAAAAAGTTTGAGAACCACTGCCCTAATTAATGCGGTCTCATCTGCAAATGGTGCCACCTCACTGTTCACCCCCTTTTCCCTATACTTAACAAATATAGTAAACACCACCAGTCCTAGCAAGCAAAACTGACCCCTAATGGCTTGGGGAAATTTGAATTTTGAAAGGGATAAAAAGAATAACTTTATCTCTCTCACCTTTATAATATAAACCCAATATCACATTCAGAACTGAAGTTATTTTCTGATTTAAGAACAATAATACATTACTTTTTTAAAAAAATATACATAACACAGTGTAAATTCTTTTAATTACCTGGCGTCCACGTATTCCTGGTAATCCAGGGTCACCTCTTCCATCATATCCCGGGTCATATCCACTTGCAGGGCACCCCTTGACAATAAGTAATTAAAAAAGCCTCATCAACTGTTATATTATGAAATTCGTTTGTATAACTCAAGGCAATAAAGCTCACAATAAGATACACAGAGAAATCCAACATCAGAAATCTCCTAATGCTGGCTATTGTCCATTATGGACAATTCTACCAAAAAAAAAAATCATTATTCAATACATACTACACAATATGTTCATATGATCTGTACTTCTTGGTCCTTACGAACCTCCTTCTTTTTTAGACCTACACATACTTCCTTCACACACATACATGGTTTTATCTAATGTTTTCTTTTAAGGATATGTTTATTGGATTCTATTACAAGAGTTCTATTATTGGCAATTTGCATAATCTCCAACAGAATATAGAGAGCCTCTTTCTACCTGATCTGAGTTACACCTGATTTCACTAGAGTTACTGTGGACTTACACTGGGGTAACGAAGATCAGAATCTGGCCCAAAACCATTTGCATCATGTAACTGACGGTGTCAAGTTTTCTACATAAGAACAGTTCCTAGAGTAAAACATTCAAGTGGGGGCCAAAATCTCATTTTATTTCTTTATATCACTTACATCAACGTCATCTTTGCTTTATTGTTTATTTATTTGTGTCTTTGTTCCCACCAGGGTAAGAGTGCTGCTAATAGGATGAAAGCACTTCAGACCATATTATCACAGTAATCTCCAAAGTCTTTGTACAACACTGATGTATTTTAAAAAAACTGTAAGAACTTCTTAAAGGAAAAGAGTCTGATTCACTGCTGTGTTACTCTAGTTTTCATCTGGTGAAATCAGTATAATGTAGTGAAGAATCAGACCCAAAATATTCAGATTCATGTTGTGTTCAACTGCTTCACTAGTGTACATGAAAGGTGGAGGGCTCAAGGAGCTCCCTTTAATAATCTGTGCAGCAGTCAGGCATATTTGCCTGAACTCCATGGAGTGTGCAGATTGCTATCTCCAGGCAAGCGGGGCTGAAAGACACCTTCAAGGAGGTGCAGCAGGAAAAAAGGTCACGGCTTTGGTCCCTGTGCACAGAAAAGAGTACGGCATTTTCATAAAGCCATGTAGCAGTACAGGCATTCTGCAGTCTACATGCCTGGGCATTCTGGGAAGAATTCTGCCTCAAGGAAGAATTCTTCCTGTAGCAACCCCTGGGGTGGGCAACACACAGCTGTGTTTAAATGAAACAGAGCCCATATTAACTAGACTCAGCACTTGACTTTTCAAAGTAACTCATCTTCATGCCTCATTTCTTCCTGCCCCTGTGGTTAGAATGGTCTTCCTCTTCAAACACACTCTTCTGAAGCGTTCCAAAAATGATCTTCCTGATCATTTCTGAACTCCTTTGATCTGAACTCTTATCCAGTGTCTGGATGGCACTTATAAGCTCTTTGGGAGAGGGACCTGGTCCTTGGTGTGTTTGTAAAGAATACTCGTACAACACTCAGAAATAGTAATCACAGAAAATAAGAAATATTGAATTGTAACCAAGGATGAATGTGGCAATCATATACTAGGTTCTGGTATGAGCTGCATTGCTCTTCTTCTGGGGAAATAAGCTCTCTAGCTGCAGTGGATGAAGATAGCTATTATAGATCTTTTACCAAGAGCTGTACAAATTCAAAGTTTTGCTCTTCAATGAATATTCAATACAACATACTGTGAATAACTTACCTTATCTCCTTTGAGGCCATCAATACCCTAGGGACAGTAAAAATAATAAAAATCATATTGTTAAAAAAGGCAACTGGTAACATAGGTGATAAGGCCAGACAAGATGTTTAGTAGAGGCAAACTTAAGAAAATGACTTATTTTCATGAATGGCATGGGTGAGTAACCTTGGCTGGTTCTGATGCACAAGGATGAATTTCATGCCTTATGCACCAGACTTCAATCTCAGAAGAATGGACTTGTTGGAAAGTGACCGGCCTACCAGCTGGGCTTTCAAAATTATTGTAAATTTGATTTGTGCGGCCTGACTCTTTTTGGGGTGTAGGAGGACTTTTTAAAATAGAAAAAATATATATCTTTCGAGGGATTTTGTGCCAATGATAGTGCTCCATTTTTATTCCTTGTTTATAGTTTACCTTTGATATAATTTCTGTAGAGCAAACCAAGCTCTAGTGGTTAAAGCAAGAATCCTGGGTTCTGCTTCTGTCATTGACTTACCTTAGGTAAGTCACTTAGGTGTACATTTTTAAAGAGTATTTTCTAATGTTGGGTGCCTCCTGTTTTTGGATGCCCAGCTTGAGACACCCAAGGCCTGATATGCAGAAAGTACTGAGCATCCACAACTTCAACCAAAGATAGCAAGAACTGCAGGTGTCCATCACCTGTGAAGCTCAGAGCCAATGTGTTTCAAATTGGGCCCCCAAAATCAGGTCACTTTTGAAAATGTTCTCTTAACCTTTCCACTGTTTTCCAGCCAGTGGGGATACTAATATTATCCCACCTCACAGGTGTATTGTGGGGCTTAATTAATTAATATATTAACAACCGTTTTAAGCTTTAAGGAATTAAGGGCTTTATATGGTAGAAATGCACATTATGTTTAATGTTACCACTTACTGGTTTGCCTGGAGCACCTCCTGGCCCTGGAGGCCCTGGAAATCCTTGTTCACCCTGACAGTAATAAACATTGTAACTGTTACAAAAGCCACTGATATGATTAACTAGTCCTTTCCTGTGCTCCTAGAGTATTACGGAATATTCAGTTTCCTTTACTGTAAGCATAGACGTAATTTGACTGTTATATTTGGGTGGGCAAAGTGAGCCCAGGCACACGTGCATACTGAAGCCAGTCCCCTGGGTTCACTGGCTGTCTCCCCCCACGTACCTAGGCTGCCAGTGCTGGGGGATGGAGGGGACGGCGTAAAAGGGAAGCCCGAGCTGCTGCTGGCGGCCACTCCAGCACTGGCTGCTGCAGCGATGTCGCTGCTCTGGTGCTGCTGCGATTGCCTCCCGGCTGGGCTGGAGCTGCTGTTGCCCAGGGGACGCCACATGCCGGGTTCCTGCTTCCTCCCGCTCATTCCCATATCCCCTTCTCTTCCCCATCCCCTCCTCCTTCCTCTCCCCCCGCTTCATTCCACCCCCCCTTTCCCACTGCCTCTTCTCCTCACACCCCCCTCCACCCCCGTGGGCACTCATGGTTCTAGAGGAAACGGGCAGGCACTAGGACCCAGGAGGCATGCCCATCTGCTGGTGGAGGACCCGGAGCACAGGGGGAAAGTGACGGCAGAAGGGGAGGGGGCAGGAGGGGAAGTGCAGCATGGAAATGACAAAGCCACCTTCTCCCCCTACTCCAGGCCGAATAGAGCAAGCCCTGCAGGGCAGCTCAATGCTTGCAGAAATGGGGGGAGGGGTGCATGACCTCCCCCCCCCCATGCCTCCCCTCTGTTTGGGGGGGCAATGCCCCCTGGCACCACCCAAACTATGCCTATGACTGTAAGGCTAGATGAAAGCCATTTTGTGGTCAAATAAAATGAAAACTTGAAATAAAGTGATTAACTACAGACTTTAACTTTTCCTCAGGCTGCAGTTCAGGACTCATACCCATACCAAGAATAGAGGCTCACAGCACAATACAGAACATAGAATTTCAAACTGCTGAGTGAAATTGCTTATGATTATTCCACTTCCCATCATCCTGCATCTTCAGGGTAGGTAAAAACAATATAGAAGACAAAGAAAAGATTGTCACACAGGTACTTGCAACACTTTTGCTTTCCATGACTATTGTGAACAGAATTTCTCTCCGATCAATCAGTGAAGTTGCAAGCTGCAACAAAACAACTCTGCCGTGCATTTGAGAAAATGTTTGAGAATACTTTTGGGCAGTATCCACTGATTTTTAAGCTTAGCTCCTGGCAATCCCCATTGTCATCACGTTCTACTTGATCCCTACCTTTGGGCCATTGCATCCTGGAATTCCTGGACCTCCAGGAGGACCAATGTTTCCTGGTTCACCCTAAACAAGTTCAAAATTGACAGTTTTGTTATTGAACATTTATATTTTCCTGTAACTACACGGAAATAGTTTATGTGGATACAGTATGGTGAATAAGAATTGCTGATACCAAGATTGTTATCTCTAGGTTAATTGATAGAGACAATGCTGAAATTGACACTGGGTTGGGGAATACTGAGATGCCGTATAAGTAGAGGACTTGGTTTATCTTGTTTTATTTTACTTACTGGAAGACCTGGGAGACCTGAAAAACCAGGTAATCCTAGCATTCCCTAATGATACAAAAAGAAACAAACAGAGAAAGAATAATTCAAATTAATAGGAAAAATGCATGCAGTGCATTTTTTTACTCCATTTTTAAGAACAATAAGCATTAACAGAAGGTAGTCTATCAGGGGATTTTCATTTGACTACTACATTTTACCTAACCAACTATTCCATGGGCACACCTCATATGACTGTAAACTGTTACATGGAGATTAACAGATTTTAAGGCCAGAAGGGACCATTATGATCTAGTCTGACTCCTACATAAAACAGGCCAATACTTCATAAACACATGCATGAAATCTCATATATGCAACACAGCAAATTGAAAAACAGCAGCTACAGTTCTAAAAAAAAAAAAGGAAAAAATGGGAGTTCAGTGCCACATCTTTCAAAAATATAGTAACATAATATAGTGTTTTTATTTGATTTTATAGAAAAGGCAGTTATTAAATCACTTTAATAATAAAAAGGATACATAATACATTAAAAGTTTGCTTAAATATATATTTACCCTTTCACCTTTGGGTCCGACTAAACCTATCTGCCCTGGAAAACCCTAAACACCAAACAGAAAAAAAGCATGTATTAAATCTTTGTGCAATGTTTATAATGCCAAGGTCAGAACATACAACTCATTTATTTTGTTTATTTATATTGTTCACATCTTGTGTATTACAGAAATTAACATGAACAACAGTCGGCACAAACCCCAGCCTCTACCATACCCGCTGATTATTCAAAAGGTATTCATCCCATTACAGGCCCAACAAAAATCAACAGTGCTATTTAGGGAGGTGGTCACTGAGAGAGTTAAGTCTCAAGTCATTTAGGGTTTTATAGACAATAACCAGCACCTTCCATTGCACCCAGAAGGGAACTGAAAGACTGCACAGGCTAGAATACTGGAGTATGTGTGTTTATACATTACTTTGAGGCCTTAAAGTATAAGTAAACAGAATGCATTATAACAGTCCACCCAGGGGATAGCAAAGGAATGCATAACTGTGGAGAGGTCCATGTTGGATAGGACCATCCTTATTCACAAACATACCTACTGGAGTAAAAATTTTTACTTTTGAGTCACTTCCCCTTTGATAAAAGTATATTTGTTCCACTTAACATTTTTTTAACCAGTTGAACAAAATACCTTTACAACATTCTTGTAAACACAGCATGGATTTATACCAAATATTGAAACAGTATCCAAACAAAAATTACAAGCAGGATTTATTTACACACAAAGTAATTTGTCGTTTGAGGAGGTGATTTCCTGATAACGGAACTCTTTGTCTGAGACAAATTTGAATAAAATAAATTTGTAATAAACGAATTAAATAATTGCAAATGTTTCTTTCCACTCTTCCAGGACACAGTGCAAATCCCTATGCAGCTTGACAGTTCCTACGAATCAATGAGAAGAGATCATTGCAGAGGCTTCCTTCTTCTCCTTTTCCCCCTTTTCTTTTGTTTTATTATTTGTCGCAGCACCAATTTGGTTTAATCCATTTCTAATGATGATAAACATAGTTCTTGGATAGCAAATTGTTAAGAAATCACTCCACATCACAATCTGTGGCTCAAGGTTATTGTCTTTGTCCTGTATGGATAGTCTTTACACACACATTGCTCTATTGAGTTGAAAATAAAATTAAAATATTACGAATAAAAACATTCTGGTTCAATGACAAGCTGCAATAATGCCAACTGTAAATAGAGAGGGCGAAATTTAGAGGTGATGTGTAAGAGGATGACATTAGATGCAATAGATGCTATTGTGGTATTCGGGCAATGTGTCCATACAACTTATGAATTCTGGTTAATATTGTGAAGTTGTCGTTATGAAAATTATTGTATCATGGAATGAATGCCTCTATCCACCATGGGCTGACTCGACCTGTAGCAAATACATACCAAACTAAGCACAATGGAGAGTACTTAATGACTGCACTCTGACCTATAAGCCACCTCCTCCAGCTTGTCTGTTTCAGGTGGCATATAGAGACTCACAGGGCCACAAAAGAAGCTTTGAGGAGGAGGAAGGAAGGGGACGGATCAGCCAAGGTCAGAGAAGCCTAGCCAGGGAGAGAAGGCTCCATGTTTCAGAACACAAGCCGTGCACTGCAGCAGAAAGATCCTGGATGCCCCAGATCACTATGACCAGAGCCCAAAGAATGTGCTGGAGTGGTGAGGAAACTGAAGCAGGGAAACTCATGTAGGGTTTATTGTTTTGGTATAGACCTGTGTATTTCTCATGCAGTTAAGTGCAATGGTGTTGGAATCCTGTGCAAAGCTTGTGTGCATTGTATGTGTAACACCTACCATGTATCCCTTGAAGTGCTAAACTGTGGGTTCAGAACTCCAGAGGGCTGAATCTTTGGGAAAGGGCATGTTTAAACTACAAGGGAGTCTGAGTGGTTAGCTCTGATTTGAGGGGCTTAGCAGTGGGCTGTGTGGTTGCATCTCTCAGGATGGGGTGCTAGACAAAGGATCTGTACCCCAAGAGTGTGTCCAGAGGCCTCAAGATCGGAACAGTATATGGGTTCTGTTCAGAATCTGGAGGCTTAAACACACACAGGACCTTGTGGCTGGACCCCTCTCTTAGCAGTCTGGTGAATGTCCAGCAGCGGGAGCTTGACTGGACCTGTGACAGCCATCATGCTGTTGTAAATTCCCTTACACTCAGGACTCCTTTAGATCTCTTTAAACCTCTTAATGTTGTGTAAGTTGAACTTAAACCTTCTTCCAGCTCCTCATTGTGTAAGTCCCAGCAGGAGATGATCTACTTCAACAGAGACATTATGGCACATTCCTGTTAGTTGTTTTGCTACATCCCTCTCTGCTAGCGTCTTGGCATGAATTTTACTTACTTACACCTGACATGATGGAGGAAGCGTATAAAAAAGCCCATGCTGGTATACGGGAGAATCCAGTCCATGAAAAGAAACCCAAGAGAGAAGGAGCCTGATCAATCAATTAATTAATTAAATAAATAATCAATCCCCTCATAGAAAGTTTTGACAAAAAAAAAAAATACCCTTTGATTGACATTTTCCACAGATAGTTGAGTTTTCTGCCAAGAACTCAAAACCCAAAAGTTTTGAGCAGAAAAGCTACAGATTCCATAGAAAGCAGTTACTTCTTGCAAAAAAACCTGTTCAGTATAGAAAACCAAATTTTCTGTCAAAACACAGCTTTGATGGAAAATTTCAGCCAAGCCATTTCCCTCTATTACACCCAGGATATGTCTACACTGAAAAACAAAAACAAAATCCAGCAGCAGCAAGTCTCAACACCTGGGTCAACTGACTTGGGGTCTCAGGGTTTGCACCATGGGTCTAAAAATAGCAGTACAGGCGTTCCCACTTGGACTGGAGTCCAGGCTCTGAGACCCTCCCCTATTGCAGGGTTTCACAGCCCGGGCTCCAGTCTGAGTGGGAACATCTACACTGCTATCTTTAGACCCACAAGTGAATCCCATGAGTTGACTGAGCTCAGAGACTTGCTGCTGCGGGTTTTTTTTTTGCAATGTAGACATACCCTCAGTATGCGAAATTCAGAGGTGATGTATGCAGTGGGGACATGTAAATGATACAGTGGTGCAGTCAGCGGGTGAGAGTCAAAGGGCTTGTCTAGACTTAAAACGCTGCAGCTGAGTCACAGGTGCCGGCTTCCTCCAGGTCCCGGGGGTGCTCAACCCCCCTGCTCTTCCCCAGGCCCCGCCCCAACCCGACCCCTTCCCACAAGCCCCCACACTGCCCTGTCTCTTCCCGCTCCCACTCCACCCCTGCTTCTTCCCATCCAGTTCCAGCCCCTCCCCCAAGCATGTTGTAGAGGGGTGGTCACCCCACTACAGCCTCAGCAAGGGTTAAAAGCCAGCCCTTGGAAAGGGCTGGGGCTGAGAGCCAATCAGAAAAGGCTGAGAGGCAGCCCATCAGGGCCAGGCTGGGCCCTATAAAAGGGCTGCAGGGCCAGAAAGCAAAGAGTCTCTCTCTCTCTCTCTCTCGAGAGAGAGAGAGAGAGAGAGAGGGGCCTAGCTGCTGGGAGCAGGCCACTGGACAGAGGCAGTGCTGGGGAAAGGCAAGAGGAGCTGGGGAGCTCCAGCCTGGCAAATCCCCAGGCTGCAGGCCTTGTTAAAGGCCAAAGCAGGTACTGGAGTTGCAGAGGTGCAGCCCAGGTCCGCTGGTCCAATCCCCCTTGCCAATGATGAGTGGCCATTACACTGCAGTCTGCTCCAGTGAAAGGGAGCTAGATGATGACTGACAGTAGCCACTGAGGCGAGATGGGCTTAAAGGGTTGGGGGTTCCCCTGGGAGGGGAGACCCAGAGTGTGGGGGTACTGCAAGGCAGAACCCCGAGGTAAAGGGCACCGGGGTCCGGGAGGGACACGGGGCCTAAGGCAGGCGAGACACCAGCCAGAAGCAGGCACTCCATAAGCTGGAGAGCTAATTCCTGAGACGACCAGCAGGAGGCGCCACACCAGTGAGTCTCGACCTTGCTACATGTGCCCTGTCACTGCTCCTCCCCCTCCCCCCCCCCCAGCGCCTCCTGCACACAACAGAACAGCTGATCGCGGTGGTCAGGAGGAGCTGGGAAGGGGGGGAAGCTAGAGCACCCACGGAGTAGGCACCTATGAGCTGAGCTGCGGTAGCACTTCAGTGTAGACCCTACTAATGCTGATGAGGTTCTCCCGTCAGAGTAGGTAATCTACCTTCCCGAGAGGTGGTAACTAAGTTGATGGAAGAATTCTTCCATTGACCTAGTGCTGTCTACATGGGGACTTAGGCTGGCTTAACTACATTGCTTGGCATGTGGATTTTTCACACCTCGGAGCAATGTAGCTGGGCCGATCTAATTTTTGAGTGTCTATGAAACAATTATCAGGGGGTAGCCGTGTTAGTCTGTATCCACAAAAACAACTAGGAGTCCGGTGGCACCTTAAAGACTAAGGGCTTGGCTACACTTGCAGATGTAGAGCGCTGGGAGTTAAACCAGCCCTCGGAGACTGCAGCAGGGAAAATGCTGCTGTGTTTTTACACTGTCAGCTGCAAGGGCACTGGCTTGGTCACATTAGCAGCTCTTGCAACACCACAAAGAGCAGTGCATTGTGGTAGCTATCCCACTGTGCAAGTGGCTACAACGTGGTTTTCAAATGGGGGGGGTGGAGTATGACAGGGAGTGTGTTGTGTGTATGTGGGAGGAGAGACAGTGTGTTTTGGGGGGCAGAGAGTGTGTCAGCATGCTGTCTTGTAAGTTCAGACAGCAGCAAATCCCCCTTCCCCCTGCCTCTTTCTCTCTCTCACACACACACTCACAGCATTCCAGAGTAATGGTTTGCTTTGTCCTGGAGCAGATAAGCATGCCAGCAGTCGGAAACGGAGCTTTGAAAGGGGATATCCGCATGCCTGCAGCCGAGTTCAAAACAATGGCAAGAGTGGCCACTTGACTTCAGGGGATTATGGGATGTTTCCAGAGGCCAATCACAGCGCAGTAATGCAACACGTCGTCCATGCTGACACCAGGGCGTTTCAGCTGGGGCGCAGCAAGCTTTATGCTTCTCGTGGAGGTGGATTACCAGGAGCGCTCCAGCTGCGGAGTCCAGGTGCTCTAAGTGCCTTGCCAATGTGGACACCTCAGGAGTTAGGGCCCCTGGGGCTGATTTAATGCACTAGAGCAAGTGTAGCCAAGCCCTAACAGATTTATTTGGGCATAAGCTTTCATGGATAAAAAAACCCACTTCTTCAGATGCATGGAGTGAAAATTACAGATGCAGGCATAAATATACTGACACATGAAGAGAAGGGAGTTACCTTACAAGCGGAGAACCAGTGTTTACAAGCAAGGGGGGGAGAAGCAGAATAAGATGTAGTTCTGTAGCTATGTGTCATTTGCTCTCATTTGGATTCCCCTCTGAATATGGTCCATAGGCTCTAGTGCTAGTCATCAGGCAGCAGAAGTGTTTTGCCTGTGCTCTCATCAATTACTTTCAGTAATTAGCCAAGCAGCAACTCTGTAGATCCTGACTAAATACATTTTTACAACATTTTTGAGCGAAATTGTAAACTCTGAAATCACACACACACACAGAGAGGTCAGCAACCTACCGTGGGTCCCTGTGGCCCTGGAGGTCCCTCAGGGCCACAGAAACCTGTCTGGCCAGGTACACCTTGAGCACCAGAAAATCCTTTTTCACCCTGCAAAAAGCATAACAAACAAGCCCTTAGAACCATCCTTGTGTTTTCCTTCTGATAATTTATTTCAGAGATACTAATTATTTGGGGCATCACTTAGCTTTTATTTGCCCATCTCTGTGCAAGATTATGATTTACCCTTGCTCACACTGGGACTACAAGAGCTATTTAATGGGAATATGGGTATCAGAATCTGTACCCCTGTGTTTAATCTTATTGTAAAGCACATAGATTAGCTGGCAGAAGATGTGGTCTTAACAATGCAGCTGACACACATTTCTTGCAAACAACTCTATAATTTGCTTAGCCTCCACAAGCCCCAGAATTCTGATCCTACTGAAAAACTCCAAAGTCTCAGCTGGCAGATCTGATAGCTGCTGCTGTGTAATTGAGTCGGCAAACCATTCCACTCCACTCCACTCCATCCCCATATGCGAACCATGTAAAGAAACAAAGCGATAGTGAAATATAATGTAACTGTTTAGGTACAGTAAAATAGCAGTTTGCTTTAAAAAGTTATGTTTTTATTATGTCAAGTCACATAGATTAAGCTACACAGCCAGTTTAAATGTAAATTTTGACTGAAAACTTTCAGATTAGCCTAAGGCCAAGTTCAGACTACTAACCCATGGCCAGGAAACACAGGAGGCTAAAACCGTATGAGCAGAACAGTAGGGTTAAGTTACACTCTCTTTCTTTGTTGAATATGCTGGGGTTGTGAGGTGGACCATAAAGAAAGCCACTGGCAGAACACAGCACTCCAAGGAGCACCAGTACTATTCCAGCAGAAGTTTAGAGCCTTTATGCTTGTCCTACACCAGCTTGAGAGGTGGCCATTTCCACCCACTTTTAGGCCCCTTTACTCTGCTAGAGCAGCATTACGTGGCCTCAGGGCAATGGAGAACTAAGCCACGTAGTTTAAAACTATTTGACATTGTCATCTATGGATAACACAGGCCATTCACTGTCATACAACACAAGACTGCCAGACCATAGGTAAAAGAAAGTCAAAGAAACTTAGACATGCATGTAAAAATACTCCCAGTCAGTTCCTTTTCAATACCACTTTCCATGAGTGCAGGTTGTTTGCACTGGCTGATATTTTCAGAACCAGATACGGAGTTAAAAGTAGTTATGTGATATGTTTAAAGGGGGCTTGGAGGATTTATTTTGGCTGGGTAAAGCTATTTCATACATTCTTGATCTGAAACATTTGTCTCTTTGGATGTGTTTACACAGCGACTGGCAGTGAGTCTCAGAGCCCAGCCCGACAGACTCAGGCTCATGGGGCTCATGCTACAGCACTGGAAGTAGCTGTGTAGACATTTGGGCTCGGGCTGGAGCAGCAACATCTACACAACTATTTTTAGTGTGGTAGCACAAGCCTGTGTGTCCAAGTCTGTTGCCCCAGGTTCGGAGGCTCATAGGATGGGCTGTGTAGACATACCTATGGCCCGAGTTTAGGAAAACACCCTATTCATGACAGCACTTTAGCACAGGCTTAACTTAAAACAGATGGCAACTCAATGGGACTTAAGCACATACTTAAGTGCTGTTTTGAATAGGATGGAATTAACACAGGCACTGATTCAGGAAGGCACATAAGCATAGGTGAATAACAAAGTAGCCTACCATGACATTTTGCCCTCCAAACACACAGAGAGTCTCAGAAAAATTTCCAGACATGCCAATCTTTCTTGGCACTGTTAGTGGAAGGAATTCTTATATTAAAAGTATCAATGTACATAAAAATGTTTGCTAAGATTACAGGCCCATCTAGCCCAGTATCCTATCTTTTGACAGTGGCCAATGCCAGGTGCCCCAGAGGGAATGAATAGAACAGGTAATCATCAAGTGATTTACCACATTTCAACACATTTCAAGGAAGACTGGAGAAAGATTTAATAATGCAATACCAAGATCTGTCACTGGATGGGGTACAATACTAACTCATATGGAGAAATTTAAGGACTTGATCTTTCTTCATTAAGCTTGAATATCTTGCCAAAGAAGCAAGTTATAGGAGTGATCCCCTCTATTGTGTCAGGGACCCACAGGTGAATCCAGGCACAGCTTACTGCCCTCTGCTGATTCACCTGATGAACCTGCCCCTCTGACTGGCTGAAGGCCCCCGCAGACACATTCTTAAACCCTGAAGCAGGGTTGGGACTCTAGCTACTCAATAGCGTTCCATGCCTGCATCTGTGCTGCCTGCCTATAGTGACCCTATTTCCCAAAGTGAAAATGGGACAACAGGCAGGGCTGGCCCAAGCCCCCTACTCAGGTCTGTAAAGTTATTCATGCTCTGAAATGTTTGCCAGGCTTGGGCCTATCTATGTCATTTCAATATGCCAATCACCACAGTGCGTAGAAGCAGTCTGAACTCTACCCAGGATTTGCTTACAACGCTGCACTCATTTGTGATTAGGTTGGGCTAGTCTGAGTCTTTGCTGGAGCCACAGTCTCCTAAGCACAGCCATACTGGGTCAGATCAATGGTCCATCTAGCCCAGTATCTTGTCTTCTGACAGTGGTCATTGCCAGATGCTTCAGAGGGAATGAACAGAACAGGGCAATTGAGTGATCCATCCCGTTGTCCAGTCCCAACTTCTAGCACTCAAAGATTTAAGGACATCCAGGGCATAGGATTGCATCCCTGACCATCCTGGCTAATAGCAATTGATGAACCTAACCTCCATGAACTTATTTAATTTTTTTTGAACCCAGTTATACTTTTGACCTTCACAACATTCCCTGGAAACAAATTCCACAGGTTGATTGTGTGTTGTGTGAAGAAATACTTTATTTTGTTTGTTTTAAACCTACTGTCTGTTAATTTCAGTGGTGACCTCTGGACCTTGTGTTATGTGAAGGGATAAGTAAACTTCTTATTCATTTTCTCATCATTCATGATTTTATAGACCTCTGTCTGATCCCCCCCTTAGTCATCTCTTTTCTAAGATGAACCATCTCAGTCTTTTTAATCTCTCCTTATATAGAAACTGTTCCATACGCCTGTTCATTTTTGTTGCTCTTCTCTGTAGCTTTTCTAGTTGTAATATATCTTTTTGACCATAATGTCCTTTGGCAACCAGAACTGTGCACAGTATTCCAGGTGTGGGAGTACCATGGATTTATATAGTGGCCATTATGATATTTTCTGTCTTATTATCTATCCATTTCCTAATGGTTCCTAGCATTGTTATTTTTTGACTGCGGTGGTACAGTGAGCTGAGGTTTTCAGCTAACTACCACAATAACTCCCAGATATCTCTTTTGAGTGGCAACAGCTAATTTAGACCCCATAATTTTGTATGTATACACCTCTACCCCGATATAATGTTGTCCTCGGGAGCCAAAAAATCTTACTGCATTATAGGTAAAACCGTGTTATAGCGAACTTGCTTTGATCCGCCGGAGTGCGCAGCCCCGCCCCCCTGGAGCACTACTTTACCGCATTATATCCAAATTAGTGTTATATCGGGTCGCGTTATATTGGGATAGAGATGTAGTTAGGATTTTTTTTTCCAATGTGCATTACTTTGCATTTATCAACATTGAATTTCGTTGGCCATTTTGTTGTCCAGTCACTAAGTTTTGTGAGATTGCTTTGTAAACTTTTTGCAGTCAGCTTTGGACATAAGTATCTTGAGTAATTTTGTATCACATACTGTACAAATGTCACCACCTCACTGCTTACCTCTTTTTCCATCACTGGTACAGCAGTTTCCAGTACAGATCCTTGGGGGGTTTCTCTCCACTCTCCATTGTGAAACCTGACCATTTATTCCTACCCTTTCCCCCCCTATCTTTTAACCAGTTACGGATCCATAAGACCTTCCCTCCTATTCCATGACTGCTTACTTCACTTAGGAAGTGGTACTAAGTACACATTCTGACAATCCTAGTAGTAATCTACATATTAGCTGACCCCTTCAAAGAATTCTAATAGATTGGAGAGACATGATTTCCCTTTGCAAAAGCCATGTTCACTCTTCCCCAGCATACTATGTTCATCTGATAATTCCACTCTTTATTATAGCTTCCACCAATCTGCCTTGTACAGTAGAGCCCCGATCCGGGGTATTCTCCCTGCTACCCAAAATCCATAAACCTGGGAATCTTGGATGCCCCATCATCTCAGGCATTGGCACCCTGGCAGCAGGATTGTCTGGCTATGTAGACTCTCTCCTTGGGCCCTATGCTACCAGCACTCCCAGCTATCTTCGAGACACCACTGATTTCCTGAGTAAACTACAATCCCTTGATCTTCCAGAAAATACCATGCTAGCCTATGGATGTAGAAGCCTTCTACACCAACATTCTACACAAAGATGGACTATGAGCCATCAGGAATAGCATCCCCGATACCATCACAGCAAACCTGGTGGCTGAACTTTGTGACTTTGTCCTCACCCACAACTACTTCAGATTTGGGAACAATTTATACCTTCAAGTCAGCGGGACTGCAATGGGTACTCGCATGGCCCCTCAGTATGCCAACATTTTTATGGCTGACTTGGAACAACGCTTCCTCAGCTCTCATCCCCTTATGCCCCTACTCTATTTGCGCTACACTGATGACATCTTCATCACCTGGACCCATGGGAAGGAGGCCCTTGAGGAATTCCACCAAGATTTCAACGATTTCCATCCTACCATCAACCTCAGCCTCGACTAGTCCACACAAGAGGTCCACTTCCTAGACACTACGGGGCTAATAAGCAATGGTCACATAAACACCATCCTATACCGGAAACCTACTGCCTGCTATACTTACCTACGTGCCTCCAGTTTTCATCCAGACAACATCACACGATCCATTGTCTACAGCCAACTCTAAGATTCATAGATTCTAGGACTGGAAAGGACCTTGAGAGGTCATCGAGTCCAGTCCCCTGCCCGCATGGCAGGACCAAATACTGTCTAGACCATCCCTGATAGACTTTTATCTAACCTACTCTTAAATATCTCCAGAGATGGAGATTCCACAACCTCCCTAGGCAATTTATTCCAGTGTTTAACCACCCTGACAGTTAGGAACTTTTTCCTAGATACAACCGCATTTGCTCCGATCCTTCAGACAGAGGCAAACACCTACAGAATCTCTATCAAGCGTTCTTAAAACTGCAATACCCACCTGATGAAGTGAAGAAACAGATTGACAAAGCCAGAAGTGTACCGAGAAGTCACCTACTACTACAAGACTGGCCCAACAAAGAAAGTAACAGAACACCACTAGCCGTCACCTACAGCCCCCAACTAAAACGTCTCCAGCACATCATCAAGGATCTACAACCTATCCTGAAGGACGATCCCTCACTCTCACGGACCTTGGGAGACAGGCCAGTCCTTGACTACAGACAGCCCCCCAACCTGAAACAAATACTCACCAGCAACTACACACTACACAACAAAAACACCAACCCAGGAACCAAACCCTGCTACAAATCCCGATGCCAACTCTCTCCACATATCTATTCAAGGGATACCATCACAGACCTAACTACATCAGCCACACCATCCGGGGCTCGTTCACCTGCACATCTACCAATGTGATATATGCCATCATGTGCAAGCAATGCCCCTCTGCCATGTACATTGGCCAAACCAGACAGTCTCTACACAAAAGAATAAATGGACACAAAGCTGACATCAGGAATCATAACATTCAAAAACCAGTAGGAGAACACTTCAATCTCTCTGGTCACTCAATAACAGACCTAAAAGTGGCAATTCTTCAACAACAAAACTTCAAAAACCAGACTCCAATGTGAAGCTGCAGAACTGGAATTAATTTGCAAACTGGATACCATCAGATTAGGCCTGAATAAAGACTCGGAGTGGTTGGGTCATTACAAAACCTAAACTTAATTTCCCCAATACTAATTTCTCCCTACTGTTACTCACACCTTCTTGTCAACTGTCTGTAATGGGCGACTCCCTTACCACTTCAAAAGTTATTTTTCCTCCCTTGGTATCCTGCTGTTAATTGATTTATCTCATTAGATTGACCTCACACTTGATAAAGCAACCCCCATCCTTTCATGTATTTATACCTGCTCCTGTATTTTTCACTTCATACACCTGATGAAGTGGATTCTAGCCCGTGAAAGCTTATGCCCAAATAAATTTGTTAGTCTCTAAGGTGCCACAAGGACTCCTCGTTTTTGCTGATACAGACTAACATGGCTACCACTCTGAAACTCCACTTAACTGTGTTCCCTCCCTCCATTCATGCTGCCTTGTAGAGCATGAGGCTCCATTAACAACAATGTGTTAACCCTTGAGAGCTCAGCCGAGTGCTAGTTCATCATTTAGCAGTAAGATGTTCCCTGGGAAATATCCCACCCTCATCCACCCTCTGATTCCACCACCTCAACCAAGCTTCACAATCATCATTGCTGTGCACAGTATTAAATTGTTTGTTTAAAATGTATACTGTGTATATGTGTGGCGAAAAAAATTTCCCTGGAACATCACTCCCCCTATTTACATTAATTCTTATGGGAAAATTGGATTCGCTTAACATCATTTTGCTTAAAGTACCATTTTTCAGAAACATAACTACAGTGTTAAGCAAGGAGTTAATGTACTGAAGTTAGTCTTAACAGCCTGTAATTGCAGGGATCGCCTCTGGAGCCTTTTAAAAAAAAATCAGCATTACATTAGCTATTCACCAGTCATGTGGTACAGAGGCTGATTTAAGCAATAGGTTACATATACCACTTTTAGTCGTTCTGCAGTTTCATATTTGAGTTCTTTCAGAACTCTTGTGTGAATATCATCTGGTCCTGGTGACTTATTACTGTTTAATTTATCAATTTGTTCCAAAACCACCTCTACTAACACCTCAGTCTGAGATAGTTCCTTCACATTTTTCACCTAAAAATAATGGCTCAGACATAATCTTCCTCACATCCTCTGCAATGAAGACCAATGTAAAGAATTCATTTAGCTTCTTCTCAATGGCCGTATCTTCCTTGAGTGCTCCTTTAGCACCTTAATCATTTAGTGACACCACTGACTGTTTGGCAGGTTTCCTGCTTCTGATGTACTCAAAAAACCCATCAAACAACCTTTTGTTGTTCATTTTTGTGTCTTTTGCCAATTGCTTTTCAATTGTTTTTGGTTAGCCTACCTAATTATACTTTTACATTTGACTTGCAGGAGTTTGTTCCTTTCCATTTTCCTCAGTGGGATTTGACTTCAAATTTTTAAAAGATGTCTTTTTGCCTCTAATTACCTCTTTTACTCTGTGTAGCCCTGGTGGGGTGTTTTTGGTCCTTCTACTGTTTTGTCTTGTTTTCACTTGGGGTATCCATACAATTTGAGCCTCTGTTATGGTGTTTTAAAATAGTTTCCATGCAGCTTGCAGGCATTTCACTCGTGACTATTCTTTTTTAATTTCCATTTAAGTAGCCTCCTCATTTTTATGTAGATCCCCTTTCTATAGTGAATTGTTACTGTGGTGGGTTTCTTTGGTATCCCCCCACCCCCCACAAGGATGTTAAATGTAATTACAATATGGTCACTATTACTGAGCGGTTCAGCTATATTCACCTCTTAGTTGGAACAGATCCTGTGCTCCACTTAGGACTAAATCAGAATATGCCTCTTTCCTTGTGGATTCCAGGACTAGCTGCTCCACGAAGCAGTCATTAATGGTATCTAGAAATTTTAACTTTTCATCCTGTCCTGAGGTGACATGTACCCAGTCAATATGGGGATAGTGGAAATCCCCATTATTATTGGATTTTCTATTTTTTATAGTAGCCTCTCTAATCCCTTGAGCATTTCACAAATCACTATCACCATCCTGGTCGGGTGGTCGGTAGTACATTCCTACTGCTATACACTTAGTACTCTAGCATGGAATCTATGACTTTTCTAATAAATAAACTCTTTGTTTATTTTTATCTAAAGTAGGTCTCTGTTGTGCAAACTGTGAGGAGTTAAACTCCAGTGCATGCTGCAAGGCCCATCTTTCTTCCTTGGGCTGCAGGGAGCTGGACAAGCTGGGGACTGGAGACAGGGGGCCTCTGGAGGTGATTTTGTTAGTATGAGATCTGATTTGCACCCCAAGCCAGCCCTGAGAGGGTTAATGAGGGTCTGAGACACAAATTAGAATACCTGGCATCACCCCTGAGAGGGAGGGCCAGGGTTAAATAAGAGTGAAGCCCAGCGGTGGAAGGGCTGCAACAGTACTATAAAGCCAGTAGGCTGAAAGCAGAAGGGGGAATTGTAGGGGAAGGAAGCTGCCGTCACTTCCTGGGATAAGGGAGGTTGTCAGAGACGAGAAGGAAGTCCAGGGAGAGAGTAAGTCCGGTGATCCTGCCCTGGAGTAAGGAGTCTAGCAAGAAGCTAGGAGAAGGTAAGTAGCCACAGGGAGTAGTGCAGGCTCCATGGTAAACCCATAAACAGTCAAGGGACAAGAAGGAGCTCAGGGAAACAGCAATGGGGATTGGGACTGAGCAGACCTGGACTGCTAGTTATAGGATCCCTGAGCCGGAACCTGGTGCAGCAGGTGGGCCCAGATTCACCTGCCAGTCACTGGTATAGAGGCATGAGCCCCAAACTGGAGCTAAACACCACCCAGAAGAGGCATTTGGATACTGGTCCTGTTGTACTTCCTAAACCCAGAAGGGCTGGACTAACTGGGGACTTGGCTGGAGGGCCAAGTTACAAGACAAGAGACTATTGCAGAGTGAGCAGAGAACAGAAGGGGGCACCTGATGCCACGAGAGTTACTTTCCCAGATCTAGACATGGGAAGGTGCACTAACAGTGAGTGGGAACCCTGTTGCATGACATTATTAAATCTTTATTATATTTATGTTCTTGTCAGGATAGTGTTATTAGTGGGTACTTGAAGAGTTCTGTGTAGCTCAAAAGCTTGTACCTTCCACCAACAGAAGTTGTTCCAATAAAAGATGTTACCTCACCCACCTTGTTCTCTCATATCCTGAGACCAAAACAGCTCCAACACCACCACAAATAACTTTGGAAGATATTGAATTTTGCTACTTAAAATGGAAACTTCACAACATGATGTTATGTAAAGCCTCCGCTCAAATGCAATTGTAAGATCTGTAACTTGTATCATTAAGTTCTGCAACCTTTTTTGCAGACTTTGTAACTTCAGTTATTGGTAGCATAGCCTTTTAAGTTTTGTAACCTTTGCAAGCTCTGTAACCTTTTCAAGTTACCACTTGTATGAACTTCCAAGCTTTGTAATATCCCATCCCTCAGAGAGAGTGTGAACGAGGGAGTGTGAACAAGGGACTGTATGTGGGACTGGGCGGAGAGGAGCTGCAAGGAGAAAGGAGTCCAGAGACAGGTGTGTCTGATATAATCTGCCCTGAGAAGGCAATCACGAAGTGCTGTAAAGAGAAGAAGAACATGGTATGCATGAAAGGAACTGGTCTGGGAATGCTTCTCGGTGATGGACACAGAAGGAAAACTCAATGTACGTGACAGGAGCCGCCCCGTTCCAGAAAAAGGAAGCAGCCATCCACACAAGCAGCTGCTGCTCCTTGACCTGCTCAGCAGCCTGGATTCGTGACCGCGGGCACACACCAGATCTCCCCCGCTTCGGCTTCTCCGTCCCCATGCTGTCTCCGGTAACTCTCCGCCTGTTTAAGTGTGTGGGCGCATGAGGGTATGAATGCAGTGAATGTGTGCGTGTATGAATACGCTCCATCTCTTTTCTATTTGACCCAACAGCAACATCATAATAAAACTAATAAAAGTGTGACCCTGGGTTGGTTTTTAGGGGAACAGAGGTAACACATGAAGAAACCCAAACCTAAAGAAGAGCTCTGTGTATGTAGCTTAAGGAAGCCACTTATCCGGTTTTATACTGGGGGGGTCAGCTTTTTGGCTGATTTGTCCCGTCTCGTACTGGTACAAAACTGGATATGGTTTTGTCCAGTACCTGACAGGGTTCCCATTTTGAAGAGCATGCTGCTCTGTCCCTGCTGGTGGACAGGGCATGTGAGATCACGCTGGCGGGGATGGGGTCACGCAGGCAGGGGTAGGCTCATGCCTTTCCCAGAACTGCTGAAAAGTCCAGTATTCTAGGAATGCACAAGTAGCCACCTTGGTGTAGCTTGAAAGCTCATGCCTTCCACCAACAGAAGTTGGTCCAATAAGATATTACCTCACCCACCTCGTTTCTCTCGTATTGTGATAATCAGGGTCCAGACTGCCCAAGGGGAGACGAGGGGGTCTAAACTCCAAAGAATAAACAACGGAATCAACTGGTTTGTATACAGTGTTATTGTCTCTAAATGTGTCAAGTAAGGCCTTTCATGAAACCTGGTAATGTTCTGAACGTGATGGCCGTTAAGAGATATGTATACAGGTTATGTTTATGATTATAGATAGATAGATAGGTGTGTGTGTGTGTGTGTAGAACATTGTAATTGTAACTAGGATGCAACAGCAGCATTGCCTTGCTGAAGTGTGGGGAAGCTATAAGGGAAGGAGGCTACCCAGGCTAGTAGTTTACATGAAACTTAGGCCTGGTCTACACTAGGCGTTTATGTCGAAGTTAGCGCCGTTACATCGAATTAACCCTGCACCCGTCCACACCGCGAAGGTATTTAGTTCGACATAGAGGTCTCTTTAATTCGACTTCTGTACTCCTCCCCGACGAGGGGAGTAGCGCTAAATTCGACATGGCCATGTCGAATTAGGCTAGGTGTGGATGGAAATCGACGCTAATAGCTCCAGGAGCTATCCCACAGTGCACCACTCTGTTGACGCTCAGTAAGAGCTCGGATGTTCTGAACTGCCACACAGGAAAAGCCCCGGGAAAATTTGAATTCCTTTTCCTGTCTGGCCAGTTTGAATCTCATTTCCTGTCTGGACATCGTGGCGAGCTCAGCAGCACTGGCAACGATGCAGAGCTCTCCAGCACTGATGGCAGTGCAATCTCAGAATAGAAAGAGGGCCCCAGCATGGACTGATCGGGAAGTCTTGGATCTCATCGCTGTGTGGGGCGATGAGTCCGTGCTTTCCGAGCTGCGATCCAAAAGACGGAATGCAAAGATCTATGAGAAGATCTCTAAAGACATGGCAGAGAGAGGATACAGCCGGGATGTAACGCAGTGCCGCGTGAAAATCAAGGAGCTGAGGCAAGGCTACCAGAAGACCAAAGAGGCAAACGGACGCTCCGGATCCCATCCCCAGACATCCCGTTTCTACGAGGCACTGCATTCCATCCTCGGTGCGGCCGCCACCACTACCCCACCACTGACTGTGGACTCTGAGGATGGGATAGTGTCCACGGCCGGATCCTCGGACATGTTAGCGGACGGGGAAGATGAGGAAGGAGATGAGGAGGACGAGGCAGTCGACAGCGCTCACAACGCTGATTTCCCCGACAGCCAGGATCTCTTCATCACCCTTACAGAGATCCCCTACCAACCCTCCCCAGCCGTTACCCCGGACACAGAATCTGGTGAAGGATCATCCAGTAAGTGTTGTAAACATCTAAACATTTATTTGTAACAGAACATGATTATTAACAATTTAAAAAATGGGTTTCTCATGATTAGTTTGATTAACTTAACGGTTCAGTCATGGGCAGTGCAACTATTTGAAAAAAATCTAGCAATGTCCGGTTTTGCATGATTGTCCTGCCCAAGCCGCTCTACTGTTTAGTCCCTGCTACTGCAGCTACAGTAAGATGCGGTCTATATGTCCGGGGATGGAGCAGAAATCCTCCTGGGACATCTCAAGGAAGTTCTCCTGCAGGTAATTTGAAATCCGCTGCATTAGGTTCTTGGGGAGAGCGGCCTTATTGGGTCCTCCGTAGTAGGACACGTTGCCGCGCCACGAGACTAGCAAGTACTCCGGAATCATTGCTTGGCACAGCATGGCGGCATACGGCCCTGGTCTTTGAAGGCTTTCCCGGAGCATTCTCTGTCTGTCGCTCTCAGAGATCCTCATGAGGGTGATGTCGCTCATGATGACCTGCTTTGAATGAGGTAGGGGAATGTTAGTGTTGGGACTGCTTTACCGTTCCTTTACAGAACTGTAACCGCTGGTTTGCAGCCACGCGGTGGAGGCGGGAGAGGGTCAGCCGAAAGGGATCGTTCCCGGGGACAGCCGCGAGGGTGTGGGACAGGAGCAGACTTCCTGCTTGCCGGATTGCTGGCAGCAGGGACCGACATTGATTTCAATGTGAAATGAGGCCATTGCTAATATTAAAGTTTTAAGCTGCCACGAATCTACGGCTTACCATGTCTGCGTGCAAGAGCAATTCCGTTGTCCTGACAGGGTTCTCAAAAGTGCTCTGCAAAACCCCAGACACTGAATGCGAAGGCCGAGAATTCGACCTTGTGCTGAGTGCGCATGTGATAGGTGCTGTGCATGGTCCTGTTCACAGAGAAAGACTATGTTTTTTGTTCACAACTACATTTATCTTTCTGAGGAATTCACTCCCTTTTTCCCATTCCCACAGCCCCATCTGCGACTGTCTCACAACCTAGCCTGTCATCACACTCCCAGAGGCTAGGGAGGATTAGGCATAAGAAGAAGAGGACACGGGAGGACATGTTCTCAGAGCTTATAGCCTGCTCCCGAGCCCAGGCAGCACAGCAGACCCAGTGGCGGGAGAACTTGTCCCAAATGCACCAAGCCAACATGGATCGGGAGGAGAGGTGGCGTCAGGAAGACCAGCAGGCGACTCAAACCCTGCTTGGACTACTGAGGGAGCAAACGGACACGCTCCGGCGCCTTGTGGATGTTCTGCAGGAACGGAGGCAGGAGGACAGAGCCCCGCTGCAGTCCATCTCTAACCGCCCTCCCCCGCCACCAAGTCCCATACTCCCTTCACCCAAAGTGCACAGAAGGAGAGGCGGCAGAGTCCCTGCTAACTCTCACTCCACCCCTGCAGAGAGCTCGAGCAGCAGAAGGCTCTCATTCCCCAAAGTTTGACAAGTTCTTTCCTTCCCGCCTGACACAAGCCCCCGTCCAAGTTTCACTTCCCAGTCCCATGTGTAGTTGATAATAAAAAATATGTTTCTGTTAACTACTGTTTCCATCATGTTCTTTTGGAGGGGGGGGAGGAAAGGGGGTTGGTAATTGGACAGGACAGTCACCTTTGGCAGGGTACATAGTCGGGGGCAGGCACAGCAGCAGGGCACATACATAGTGCAGTGATGCAGTGACTACTTACCCTGGTTAGTCTGGGAGGTTCTTTTCATGTTATGTGGTGGGGGGTGGGTTGCTCTGTGACTTTGTGTCAGGGGAGGGCAGTTAGAGATCTTAAGCGGCGGTCCTTAGGCAGGATCACAGAGCCACACAGCAGGGTCCCCCCCCCTGCCACAAACTCACATAGACCCCCCATACACACAGTCCGTATCAGGAGGGGTGACAGGCTCCGTTGAAAGAACCATCCCACCGCAGCGGAGCCTGTCAGTCCTTGAGTTTAGAAGCTGCATTCGCGCGACTACACTACACCCGCTCCGCACCACAGTCTGCGTCCCAGTTTTAAAAAATTCCCGCGAAAACAGTATTAAAGAAAACGGTGTGCTTTAACAAAGTAGAACTATTTTTATTTTGAAACGTGTGTTGGAAGTGGGGTGAAGGCTTCTCTGTACACAAAATTAGAAAGTCACAGGTTACCCTGCTCACTCAGGAACTTTGCTTTCAAAGCCTCCCAGATGCACAGCGCTTCCCGCTGGTCTCTTCTAATCGCCCGGCTGTCTGGCTGTGAGTAATCAGCAGCCAGGCTAATTTCCTCAACCTCCCACCCCGCCATAAAGGTCTCCCCCTTGCTCTCACAGAGATTGTGGAGCACACAGCAAGCTGCTATAACAATGGGGATATTGGTTTCGCTGAGATCACAGCGAGTCAGCAAGCTTCTCCATCTCCCCTTGAGACGTCCAAAAGCACACTCCACCACCATTCTGCACTTGCTCAGCCGGTAGTTGAAGAGTTCTTTTTCAGTGTCCAGGGCACCTGTATAGGGCTTCATGAGCCAGGGCATTAGCGGGTAGGCTGGGTCCCCGAGGATCACTATAGGCATCTCCACATCCCCAACAGTTATTTTGTGGTCCGGGAAGTAAATACCTTGCTGCAGCCGTCTAAACAGACCAGAGTTCCTGAAAACACGAGCGTCATGAACCTTGCCCGGCCATCCGACATTGATGTTGGTAAAACGTCCCCTGTGGTCCACCAGTGCTTGCAGCACCATGGAAAAGTAGCCCTTTCTGTTAATGTACTGGCTGGCCTGGTGGTCCGGTGCCAGGATAGGGATGTGAGTTCCATCTATGGCCCCACCGCAGTTTGGGAATCCCATCGCTGCGAAGCCATCTATGATCGCCTCCAAGTTTCCCAGGGTCACTACCTTTGGCAGCAGTACATCAACGATTGCCTTGGCTACTTGCATCACAACAACCCCCACGGTAGATTTGCCCACCCCAAACTGGCTCGCGACTGACCGGTAGCTGTCAGGCGTTGCAAGCTTCCAGAGGGCTATGGCCACTCGCTTCTGGACAGTCAGGGCTGCTCGCATCCGGGTGTCATTGCGCTTCAGGGTAGGGGACAGCAACTCACAAAGTTCAAGGAAAGTTCCCTTCCGCATGCGGAAGTTTCGCAGCCACTGTGATTCATCCCAGACCTGCAGCACTATGCGGTCCCACCACTCAGTGCTTGTTTCCCGTGCCCAGAATCGCCGTTTCACAGCATCAACATGACCCATTGCCACCGTGATGTCCTCGGC
>NC_048306.1:69739426-69742196 GCF_013100865.1 Trachemys scripta elegans | reverse complement strand
TTAGGTTCTTGGGGAGAGCGGCCTTATTGGGTCCTCCGTAGTAGGACACGTTGCCGCGCCACGAGACTAGCAAGTACTCCGGAATCATTGCTTGGCACAGCATGGCGGCATACGGCCCTGGTCTTTGAAGGCTTTCCCGGAGCATTCTCTGTCTGTCGCTCTCAGAGATCCTCATGAGGGTGATGTCGCTCATGATGACCTGCTTTGAATGAGGTAGGGGAATGTTAGTGTTGGGACTGCTTTACCGTTCCTTTACAGAACTGTAACCGCTGGTTTGCAGCCACGCGGTGGAGGCGGGAGAGGGTCAGCCGAAAGGGATCGTTCCCGGGGACAGCCGCGAGGGTGTGGGACAGGAGCAGACTTCCTGCTTGCCGGATTGCTGGCAGCAGGGACCGACATTGATTTCAATGTGAAATGAGGCCATTGCTAATATTAAAGTTTTAAGCTGCCACGAATCTACGGCTTACCATGTCTGCGTGCAAGAGCAATTCCGTTGTCCTGACAGGGTTCTCAAAAGTGCTCTGCAAAACCCCAGACACTGAATGCGAAGGCCGAGAATTCGACCTTGTGCTGAGTGCGCATGTGATAGGTGCTGTGCATGGTCCTGTTCACAGAGAAAGACTATGTTTTTTGTTCACAACTACATTTATCTTTCTGAGGAATTCACTCCCTTTTTCCCATTCCCACAGCCCCATCTGCGACTGTCTCACAACCTAGCCTGTCATCACACTCCCAGAGGCTAGGGAGGATTAGGCATAAGAAGAAGAGGACACGGGAGGACATGTTCTCAGAGCTTATAGCCTGCTCCCGAGCCCAGGCAGCACAGCAGACCCAGTGGCGGGAGAACTTGTCCCAAATGCACCAAGCCAACATGGATCGGGAGGAGAGGTGGCGTCAGGAAGACCAGCAGGCGACTCAAACCCTGCTTGGACTACTGAGGGAGCAAACGGACACGCTCCGGCGCCTTGTGGATGTTCTGCAGGAACGGAGGCAGGAGGACAGAGCCCCGCTGCAGTCCATCTCTAACCGCCCTCCCCCGCCACCAAGTCCCATACTCCCTTCACCCAAAGTGCACAGAAGGAGAGGCGGCAGAGTCCCTGCTAACTCTCACTCCACCCCTGCAGAGAGCTCGAGCAGCAGAAGGCTCTCATTCCCCAAAGTTTGACAAGTTCTTTCCTTCCCGCCTGACACAAGCCCCCGTCCAAGTTTCACTTCCCAGTCCCATGTGTAGTTGATAATAAAAAATATGTTTCTGTTAACTACTGTTTCCATCATGTTCTTTTGGAGGGGGGGGAGGAAAGGGGGTTGGTAATTGGACAGGACAGTCACCTTTGGCAGGGTACATAGTCGGGGGCAGGCACAGCAGCAGGGCACATACATAGTGCAGTGATGCAGTGACTACTTACCCTGGTTAGTCTGGGAGGTTCTTTTCATGTTATGTGGTGGGGGGTGGGTTGCTCTGTGACTTTGTGTCAGGGGAGGGCAGTTAGAGATCTTAAGCGGCGGTCCTTAGGCAGGATCACAGAGCCACACAGCAGGGTCCCCCCCCCTGCCACAAACTCACATAGACCCCCCATACACACAGTCCGTATCAGGAGGGGTGACAGGCTCCGTTGAAAGAACCATCCCACCGCAGCGGAGCCTGTCAGTCCTTGAGTTTAGAAGCTGCATTCGCGCGACTACACTACACCCGCTCCGCACCACAGTCTGCGTCCCAGTTTTAAAAAATTCCCGCGAAAACAGTATTAAAGAAAACGGTGTGCTTTAACAAAGTAGAACTATTTTTATTTTGAAACGTATGTTGGAAGTGGGGTGAAGGCTTCTCTGTACACAAAATTAGAAAGTCACAGGTTACCCTGCTCACTCAGGAACTTTGCTTTCAAAGCCTCCCGGATGCACAGCGCTTCCCGCTGGTCTCTTCTAATCGCCCGGCTGTCTGGCTGTGAGTAATCAGCAGCCAGGCTAATTTCCTCAACCTCCCACCCCGCCATAAAGGTCTCCCCCTTGCTCTCACAGAGATTGTGGAGCACACAGCAAGCTGCTATAACAATGGGGATATTGGTTTCGCTGAGATCACAGCGAGTCAGCAAGCTTCTCCATCTCCCCTTGAGACGTCCAAAAGCACACTCCACCACCATTCTGCACTTGCTCAGCCGGTAGTTGAAGAGTTCTTTTTCAGTGTCCAGGGCACCTGTATAGGGCTTCATGAGCCAGGGCATTAGCGGGTAGGCTGGGTCCCCGAGGATCACTATAGGCATCTCCACATCCCCAACAGTTATTTTGTGGTCCGGGAAGTAAATACCTTGCTGCAGCCGTCTAAACAGACCAGAGTTCCTGAAAACACGAGCGTCATGAACCTTGCCCGGCCATCCGACATTGATGTTGGTAAAACGTCCCCTGTGGTCCACCAGTGCTTGCAGCACCATGGAAAAGTAGCCCTTTCTGTTAATGTACTGGCTGGCCTGGTGGTCCGGTGCCAGGATAGGGATGTGAGTTCCATCTATGGCCCCACCGCAGTTTGGGAATCCCATCGCTGCGAAGCCATCTATGATCGCCTCCAAGTTTCCCAGGGTCACTACCTTTGGCAGCAGTACATCAACGATTGCCTTGGCTACTTGCATCACAACAACCCCCACGGTAGATTTGCCCACCCCAAACTGGCTCGCGACTGACCGGTAGCTGTCAGGCGTTGCAAGCTTCCAGAGGGCTATGGCCACTCGCTTCTGGACAGTCAGGGCTGCTCGCATCCGGGTGTCATTGCGCTTCAGGG
>NC_048306.1:69667407-69739330 GCF_013100865.1 Trachemys scripta elegans | reverse complement strand
GCCACCGTGATGTCCTCGGCGCTGGATCCCCTGCTTTCTGAGAGGTCTGTGCTACTCTCACACTTCAGGCCATCACCGCGTTGACGTAGCCTCCTCGCCTGACTTTTCTGCATCTGCCTCAGGGCAACCTGTATGATAAGCTGCGAGGCGTTGAGAGCGGCCACAACTGCAGCGATGGTTGCAGCGGGCTCCATGCTCACAGTGCTGTGGCGTCCGCGCTGTCAATGACTTGAAAAGTGCGCGAAATGATTTCCCGCCGGCGCTTTCAGGGAGGGAGGGAGGGCGGGAGTGATGGACGGATGACGACAGTTACCCAAAAGCACCCTGGCCCCTTTTTTTTTTACCCAGAAGGCATTTGCGGCTCCACCCAGAATTCCAATGGGCGGCGGGGACTCCGGGAACTGTGGGATAGCTGCCCTCAGTGCACCGCTTCCAATGTCGACGCTTTCCCCGTTAGTGTGGACTCACAAAGTCGAATTACTGTCCTTAGTGTGGACACACACGTTCGACTTTGCAATATCGATTCCAAATATTCGATTTAAGTAAAATCGAACTACTCTCGTAGTGTAGACAGGGCCTTACTCCAAGCACCTACCATTGTACAACCTACACTGCCACTTACCATGCTGAAACTTTCTTCGCTCAAGGGTGTGAAAATACACCCCCCCTGAGTGATGCAAGTGTCAGCGCTGTAAAGTGGCAATGTAGATAGTGCACCAGCACTGGCTGGTAGCTACTCCCCTCGTGGAGGCTGTTTTATTACAGCCCTGAGAGAGCTCTCTCCCAGCACTGGAGCTGCGACTACACCACCATGTTAAAGCTCCCCTGCAACAGCGCTTTAACACCGGCTGTGTAGACATTTCCATTTAGTTAGGGTCAGTTTTTAAAACTTTTACATTCTTCCTAGTTAAACAGTGTGTACAGAGTTATTCTGAGAGGTGAATGTGAGGTAGTGAATCCATCTGAGGGTTGTCTTTACCAGAAATATCTGTTTGTACCACCACCCAGTAAATTCATTCTGTCTATCATTCATATGTTATTAATTTGCACCAATGATTTATTGGGGGAGGTGGGGGGAGAAATAGGAACAGGGTAACATATTTAGTCTCTTACCTTATTACCTTTCATTCCATCACAGTAGCAGTGGCTTTTACCTTTGCAGACACAACTCTGAAAAGAAAAGATAGGAACTTTACAATAAAGGGAATTAATTATTTCAATGTGCTGTCTGATGAAGGACAATTGCCTTGAAAATATTAGATCTATGTGGTATTTAAATGAAGTATAACAATTTCTAGGTAACATATCGATATCTATACATGGCACTATGTACAACAGTCATCCTTAGCACTTGAACATTAGCTAGTTACTCATCACAACAGATCCATGAGGCAGGTAAAGGATGCCCCTTCCCCAGAGTGCGCTATGTCCTCGCTCCTCCCCCTCCCCCCCCAGCCTTCTGCATGCCACGAAACAGCTGTTCGCGGCTGGTGGGAGGTGCAGGGAGGTGGGAGGCGATGGGGAATGGGGGAGAGCTGATAAGGGGGCTGCCGGTGGGTGCTCAGCATCCACCATTTTTCCCTGTGGGTGCTCCAGCCCCAGAGCACCCACAGAGTCGGTGCCTATGAACCAGAGGAATAGTAAGCCCCAGTCTACACTACAGAGTTAGGTCAACATAAGGCAGCTTACACTGACCTAACTCTGTAAGCATCTGCACTAAAATGCAGCTCCCACCAATGCAACTCGCACACTACACCGACTTAACTTCACCTCCACAAGAGGCATAGCTCTTAAGTCAATGTAATTAGGCTGATGCAGTGTCAGTGTAGACATTGAGTTGCTTACATTGATTGCTGCAGCTTTTCAGAAGCTATCCCACAGTGCCCCACTCTGGCAGTTAAATCGGTTCAAGCGCTCCTGGTGAAGACACACCACTGGACAAGGAGCATAGTGTGAACATGCAAAAGCAGTTTAATTACTGTGGTGGCTGTACATCTACTTAACTTAGGTTGACTTAATTTCGTAGTGTAGACTTGCCCTGAGAGAGAGAGAGTGTGTGTGATGGGGGAAGGTGGAATATGGTTCTAAGTTACAATGGTATTTTTTTTTCCTTTTGACTCAATCTAGTTACAAATACTTTTTTCTGACTTCCTCATGTTGCACCTACCTACCCTCAGACCTCTGTACATCATGATAACTAAGGGCCTGATCAGTAAGTGCCGAAGCCAATTGAAAGATTTCCACTGACTTCAATGAGTGTTGAATCAGATCCAAAGTGCCCAATCACTTGTGTTGGAGAGAATATATCCAGTACTGATATAATGAATACACAGTATACATTCTGCTGCTTAAAAAACACACAAAATACACCTATAATTTCAGCCTTTGGTCTTCTTTAATCAACTAGGCTCTAAATACAGTACACTCTACAAAAAATAGTTTTCAACCATGAATTATGGCTAGAAATTAAAACCAAATTTTTTTTTTTTAAAAAAGGACTGTGTTTCAAACTGGCCTAGAATAACTTGAAAACTTTAAATTCTTGTTGAGATTAGCAGGTGTGTAATAAACTATGATTGCAATCCATGGAAGCACATTTAGTCTTGGTTATGGATTGCTATTTCTGTTCATTTTAAACTCAGTTTTATAGCTACTTTTAATCTATACAAAATTGTTTTTCTACTAGAAATCACTATGAAGATCATCTGACTTTTGACAGGCACAATAAACAATATCTGCTAGATAACTGCAAAAGTAGTTTTTTATATAAGTATAATCAAAAGCAAAGGGAAGACCAGCTTAATTTTTCTGTCTTATAAATTTGAATGTGGACAACAAGTATTTGGAAAGTTATAGAGTTATTATTGTTATGAGATAGTTACAGTGGAGCAAAAGGGAACAAACAGAGAAGCAGCATATCAGAACATTTTAATGGAGAGCTTTACACTGGAGACAGGGGTGTCATAAACATACAGCTAAGGGTAGCATAAAATCCCTCCTTTACCTGTAAAAGGTTAAGAAGCTCATATAACCTGGTTGGCACCTAACCAAAAGGACCAATGAGGGGAGAAGATACTTTCAAATCTGTGGGGGAAGGTTTTTGTTTTGTCTCTCTTTGTGTTGTTCTCTCCAGGTCAGCGAGGAATCAGGGCAGGGAAAATACATCTCCCAAAGCCATATGTAAACTAAGCATCTAAGACTACAAATTGTAAATAATAGGAAAAAAATGTGTTAGATTATCTTTTGATGTAGCTTGTAATTTTTCCCTATGCTAAGAGGGAGGTTTATTCCTGTTTTTTTTGTAACTTTAAAGTTTTGCCTAGAGGGGAATCCTCTGTGTTATAAATCTTATTACCCTGTAAAATTATCTTCCATCCTGATCTTACAGAAGTGCTTCTTTTACTTTTTTCTTTATAATAAAGTTCTGCTTTTAAGAACCTGATTGGTTTTTAGTGTCCTAAAAACCCAAGGGCAGGTCTGTGCCCACTTTGTTAACCTATTTGGTTGGTATATTATTCTCAAGCCTCCCCAGAAAAGGGGATGAAGGAGCTTGCGGGGTTTTGGGGGGAGGGGAACAGGAATTCCAAGTGGTTATTTTCCTTAAATCTTTGTTTAACCATATTTAACAATCTTTGGTGCTGGCAGCAGTACTCATCCAAGGACAAGGAAGGATTTGTGCCTTGGGGAAGTTTTAACCTAAGCTGGTATAAACAAACTTAGGGGGTCTTTCATGCGGGTCCCCACATCTGTACCCCAGAGTTCAGAGTGGGGAGGGAACCCTAACGGGGGTAATTAATATTAGCAAGCATAGCATTCCAGTATCATGATGATGAGTGCAAGCTGGACAGACAGATGCCTTTATTCTCCATTTGACAGCTGCTCTCTCTTCCTAGGACTTTTTATTTTCTTTTTCAATTATGTTTAAATTCCATCCAGTCAGATTTTCTTATAATTTATACTGCCTAGAATTTTAATCAATTAGGATTCATGAATTTGAGAATATCCAGATCTAAGATTTCCACCCACGATATTAGAACTGTTCCTGAATTCCATACCACTTCAACTAACTTTAAACTACAAAAATTAAACATAAAAGTGTTTCTCATACTGCACTTCAGTCATGTTCCAAACAGGCATTACATTAAAATTACTACAGTTGGGCCTCGATTTACACAGTGATTATGTTCTTGAAGAAACACCGTGCAAATAGAAATCGCGTAAAAAGATACCAAGGGTCTATGGGAAATAAGGGTTTAGGTTCCAGGCTCACAAGATGACCTCCCTAATATATCCAATACAGGTTTTCTTAAAAAAATGTAATGAAATTTAAACTTGCTACTGATCTTTCCTGATGTTGAGGATGAACTTGATAGGATAATAATGCTGATGTTGTTGAAGTCAGAACTCCGAGGGTTCATCTGGGGAGGCCAGGGAGTGTGGTGCAGTGGCATAGCAGGATGGGACACTTGGGTGGGCCCCCACTTCGGGTGGGTGGGCAGGGGTGGGGAAGGTGAGGCAGGAGGGATTTGTACCGCCTCCCTTCACCCTCTCCAGCTGGCCATGTGGGGGGCGAAGGACACTCTGGCCAGGGCTCCCCCCGGGCCCAAGGCGTGCACCCAGGGAGCGGGGTCAGGGCACGGGGGCTTGCCCGCTCCCCGGCTGGAATGCTGGGCAGGCGGAGTGGGGTAAGCACCCGTGCCCTGACTCCACTCCCCAGCTGGAATGCTGGGCGGGCAGGGCAGGGTACGCCCCCAACCCCCTCCCAGGCAGGGGCGCCACGTGGAGCAGGATAAGCCCCCATCCCCAAACCCCATTCCTCGTCTGGAACACTGGGCAGGCACAGCGGGGCAAACCCTTGATCTCACTGCCTGGCTGGAGCATGGGGCGAGTGGGCAGAGCAGGGCAAGCACTAGGGCTGGAGCAGAGCTGGGGCTGGATGGGCCTGGATGCTAAGGGCCAGTCCCACCCGTGGCTACGGAGTGGAGTTGGTGGCAGAAGACATATGAAAAAAAAAAAAAAACTGGTGATGGCCAATTGTTTGGCTTTCTTCTGCATGTCTTTGTAAATTTCCCTGTAAGGAGCCAACGCACCCTCAAGCTCTCTCTTGAATTTCAAGCTACGTTCCATGAATGGATCCTCAGCGCGCGCGCACACACACACACACACACACACACACACACACGGTCTCCGAGTTCCTTGGCCAATCAAAAAGCCTTATCCAGACTCTCCATTGTCAGCTGCAGCTTCGGTGCCACCTTCTCACTGTCCTTGTCACTGGTGCTTGACTGAATCAGCTCCTCCAGCTCTTCCTCACTGAGCTCGGTAGTGTGGGACTCCAGTAGCTCCTCCATCTCCATTGCCTGGAGATTGTCAAATCCCTGCCCTCCCACACGACAACCCAACTCTATAATTTCTTCCACCTCACGTCACATTTCAGGGAAGCCACGAAAATCATTCACTGCCTTTTGCCACAAGTTTTTCCAACTATTTTTCTACGGAAGAACAGCTATCCAAAAACTAAATAGGTAATAAAATGTTTGTTAAGTACATCAGAAGCAGAAAGCCTGCTAAACAGCCAGTGGGGCCCCTGGATGATCGAGATACAAAAGGAGCACTTAAAGATGATCAAGACATTGCAGAGAAACTAAATGAACTCTTTGCTTCAGTCTTCAAGGCTGAGGATGTTAGGGAGATTCCCAAACCTGAGCCGGCTTTTGTAGGTGACAAATCTGAGGAATTGTTACAGATTGAGGTGTCACTAGAGGAGGTTTTGGAATTAATTGATAAACTTAACAGTAACAAGTCACCAGGACCAGATGGCATTCACCCAAGAGTTCTGAAAGACCTCAAATGTGAAATTGCGGAACTACTAACTATTGTTTGTAACCTGTCCTTTAAATCAGCTTCTGTACCCAATGACTGGAAGATAATGTAATGCCAATATTTAAAAAGGGCTCTAGAGGTGATCCCGGCAATTACAGTCCGGTAAGTCTAACTTCAGTACCAGGCAAATTAGTTGAAACAACTGTAGAGAATAAAATTGTCAGACATAGAAGAACATAAACTATTGGGCAAAAGTCAACATGGTTTCTGTAAAGGGAAATCATGTTTTACTAATCTATTAGAGTTCTCTGAAGGGGTCAAACAAACATGTGGACAAGGGGGACCCAGTGGACATAGTGTACTTAAAAAAAGAACAGGAGTACTTGTGGCACCTTAGAGACTAACAAATTTATTAGAGCATAAGCTTTCGTGGACTACAGCCCACTTCTTCGGATGCATACCCTGAAACCTGTCATAGTGTACTTAGATTTCCAGAAAGACTTTGACAAGGTCCCTCACCAAAGGCTCTTACGTAAATTAAGTTGTCATGGGATAAGAGGGAAGATTCTTTCATGGATTGAGAACTGGTTAAAAGACAGGGAACAAAGGGTAGGAATAAATGGTACATTTTCAGAATGGAGAGGGGTAACTAGTGGTGTTCCCCAAGGGTCAGTCCTAGGACCAATCCTATTCAATTTATTCATAAATGATCTGGAGAAAGAAGTAAAAGTGAGGTGGCAAAGTTTGCAGATGATACTAAACTGCTCAAGATAGTTAAGACCAAAGCAGACTGAAGAACTTCAAAAAGATCTCACAAAACTAAGTGATTGAGTAACAAAATGGCAAATGAAATTTAATGTGGATAAATGTAAAGTAATGCACATTGGGAAAAATAACCCCAACTATACATACAATATGATGGGGGCTAATTTATCTACAACTAATCAGGAAAAAGATCTTGGAGTCATCGTGGATAGTTCTCTGAAGATGTCCATGCAGTGTGCAGCGGCAGTCAAAAAAGCAAACAGGATGTTGGTAATCATTAAAATGGGGATAGAGAATAAGACAGAGAATATCTTATTGCCCTTATATAAATCTGTGGTACGCCCACATCTTGAATACTGAGCACAGATGTGGTCTCCTCATCTCAAAAAAGATATACTGGCATTAGAAAAGGTTCAGAGAAGGGCAACAAATGATTAGGGGTTGGAATGGGTCCCATATGAGGAGAGATTAAAGAGGCTAGGACTTTTCAGCTTGGAAAAGAGGACACTAAGGGGGGATATGATAGAGGTATATAAAATCATGAGTGATGTGGAGAAAGTGAATAAGGAAAAGTTATTTACTTGTTCCCATAATATAAGAACTAGGAGCCATCAAATGAAATTAATGGGCAGCAGGTTTAAAACAAATAAAAGGAAGTTCTTCTTCACCCAGCGCACAACTTGTGGAACTCCTTGCCTGAGGAGGTTGTGAAGGCTATGATTATAACAAGGTTTAAAGATAACTGGATAAATTCATGGAGGTTAAGTCCATTAATGGCTATTAGCCAGGATGGGTAAGGAATGGTGTCCCTAGCCTCTGTTTGTCAGAGGGTGGAGATGGACGGCAGGAGAGAGATCACTTGATCATTACCTGTTAGGTTCACTCCCTCTGGGGCACCTGGCATTGGCCACTTTCGGTAGACAGGATACTGGGCTGGATGGACCTTTGGTCTGACCAAGTATGGCCATTCTTATGTTCTTAACATGCATTGATTGATGATGAAGACTTAATTTCATCCAGAGACTCTTTTATATTTTTAAACACACACTGCTATGGTGTAATCCTTCCAGCACTGTGTCACTGTTAAGCTTGGATCACTGTCCATAGCATCTAGGATGCGGCGAAAGGTGTGGTGAGAATAATAAACTTTAAAAGTTGCAATGATACCTTGGTTAAGGGGCTGGAGGAGTGATGTGGTGTTTGGAGGCAGAAAATCCACCTCCAATTTGGGCTGTGCAGCCTGAAGGCTTGCAGGGTGGCCTGGAGCATTATCAAGGATCCGTAGGACCTTAAATGCCAGGTTCTTTGATGCCAGGTAGTGTTCTACTTCATGCACAAAACAATTCTGAAACTAGTCCATAAAAAGCCCTGAAGTGACCCACACATGCCGATTAGACCTCCAAAACACTGGTAGCTGATATTTATCTTTGGCCTTGAGTGCATGGGGGTTCTGGGCTCGGTAAAGGAGCATTGGCTTTACCATAAAATTCTCCATTGCATTTCCACAGATGAGAAGGGTAAGTCGGTCTTTCGCAGCCTTGTAACCCGGAGCAGATTTCTCATCTCACCTCAAAGAAAGGTTCTCTTTGGCATCTGTTTCCAAATAAGCCAGTCTCATCTGCGTTAATAACTTGCCCTGGCTTGTAACCTTTCTCCTCAATGAGTTCAGCCAGCTTGGGTGGAAACCTTGCTGTTGCTTCATGTTTTGCAAATGCACATTCACTGACCAATTTAACATTATGCAGCCCATACCTCCTTTTGAACTTCTCAAACCATCTCTTGCTGGCTATAAAAGTAGATTCCTTGGCTACATTGCTCTCCCCCAAAGTTGACACAGCATCCTGTGTTAAGTGATCATACAATCTCTTAGCTTTTTCTCTAATCAGTGGCCCATCCAATGGAACTCTTTTCTGTGTTTGGTTCCCAAACCACATGTTCATTGCTTTCTCCATCTTTTGTATGGTAATATCACAAGTATGGAACGACATTTTAGCACCTTTGCATTTGCAGCAACACTTGCTCTAATTTTTGCCTCATTTCTCTTCACTATACACACAGTCGACTCATTAAGGCCAAAAGCCCTAGTTACGGATGATGAACCTTCACCCTTAGCGAGCTTATCCAACATTTCCATTTTTGTACTAAAGTCAACCCTTTTTTCTGCTTCTTCACATGTGATGCATCACTTTTTGAGCTACTTTCTCTCAATTTCCTCTTTGAGCTTATGGTAAATACTTATTAAGGTTGATAAACAGCAGGTAAAGGCAAGTGGACAATGTGATGTTTACGATACAATATCCGATCACACAGAGCAGCATGGTGGAGTGGGGGCAGGAAGCACCCAGCAGATTCTAGACATATCTGCGCATCTTGGCGACTGCGCTGCACGATGTAAAAGTGAATCCATACCATATACAAAAAGAAAGGGTCACAATTAATTGTCTGTGCATAACTGAAACCATGCAAAAAAATACCATGTAAATCGAGGCCTGACTGTAATCAAAATTCAGTGCAGAGCTCTGAATAGTAACACAAACTGACACTTTGTAGCACTTTCTGAACTGACCTAGGGGCCACAATGCAGGCTATAAAGTGTGCTGTGACAAAAGTTTGCAAATAAGGAACATTTGGAGCATGAGTTGGATTTTTCATTTTATACTGTTTGGGTGGCTTTAATATTTTCCTTTTATCAAAAAGTTCAGCCTGCAGCTAACTAATATATGTCAAATTCTGATGTCAAGAATAGAATACCTTCTTGGTGGTAACGTCAAATTAGGAAAGTCTAATAATAAATCACATGTATTGTATGGCTTACAAAGTACATAAGGGTGTGATTCTGACTGCCATGCAATGCCTGGAATTCCTACGGAAGTCAATGGAATTGGAGGGTGCTCAGCACCTAGCAGGACCAGCCTCTAAAGTACCTTGGTGAAGCTAGAAGGATACACGGTATATTTATAAGATAATTGCACGTTTGGAATGTAGATGTATTTCCAGCATAGTTCTCTCTCTGATTCACACACAGGGATAACAGAAACTACAGATCGTTATGTCAAAAAATTCACAGAATCATAAAATGTAGGGCTGGATGGGACCTGAAGACGTCATCTAGTCCACTCTCCTTTGCCGGACCAAGCATACCTAGACCATCCCTGACAGGTGTTTGTCCAACCTGTTCACCAAAACCTTCAATGAGGGGGATTCCACAACCTCCCTTGGTAACCTATTCCAGTACTTAACTGACCTTATCATTAGAAAGTTTTTTCTAATTCTAACCTAAATTTCCCCTGTTGCAAATTAAGCTGATTACTTCTTATTCTACCTTCAGTGGATATGGAGAACAACAGATCATCATCTTCTTTGTAGCCCTTAACATACCTGAGGACTTTTCAGGTCCTCCCCCTCTGTCTTCTTTTTCAAGACTAAACTTGCTCAGGTTTTTTTTTCACCTTTCATCATAGGGCAGGTTTTCTAAATATTTTATCATTTTTGTTGCTCTCCTCCAAATTATCTCCAGTTTGTCCACATCTTTCTTAAAGCGTGGTGCCCAAAACTGGACACAATACTCCAGCTGAGGCCTCACCAATCCTGAGTAGAGTGAAACATTTACTTCCCATGTCTTTATTATACTACTCCTGTTGATATACCCCAGAATGACATTAGCCTTATCTATTTTTACCTCTACTGCAGTAAGGAAAACAAAATAATCTATTATATATAATATACATACTACTAACATTATACACTTCATATAATACAAACATAGGGTTAAACTGCATTTATCATGTTCCTTCGACCACTTCACTTCTTACCCTTATTTATCCACTAAAAGCTTTTAGTGCATTGTTTCTTTTATTCTACTCTTTAAGATATTTTTAGTGTATCCTTTATTTGGAATTTAAAAAAAAAAAGCTATGTACCTTTCATTATGGCAGATGTTGTGGATCGGTTTTTCAAAGACAATAAAAGGAGAGAATGTCACAGAATTTTTTTTCATTTATAGTCTATAAATAAACTTTTGTTTCTAAATCGTGCAAAACTCAAAGTGAAGCAAGTGTTTTTTCTTAAGAGATACAGGCATTTAAGACTTAGTAATATAAATTTTCCATTTGGATTCTGAAAAGAGATTTAGGCTATGTCTACACTACACAATTTCATCAATGAAAGTCAGCTTTTGTTGAAAAAATGGTGGAGGTGTACACATTGCATTTAACTCTCTTGCTACGCCGACATAATAAAGTCACCTGAATGAGAAGCAAAGAGTATTTGCGACAAAGTCAGAGCGACATAGTGTAGACACTGCGTTACTTATGTCACCCTAAGTGACCTCCAGGAGGTTTCCCGCAATGCCCACAATGCTCTGGTCACCAGTTTGAACTTCGCTGCCCTGAAGCCAGGTAGACAGGTAGGCAAACCTCCCCCTTTAAAGGCTGGGAATTTTTGAAATTCCTCTTCCTGGTCACTCAGCATGGACAGCTCACATTGCATCTTCCCAGCTGACCCTACCAGGTGCAGTCACAGCTCTGCTCCAGCTGTAGGAACTTTGATACCTACCTTCGGCCCAAAGGCAGGAAATTTCGTGAGAGTAGCTAATTTCATGAGATTATCATGAGACTGACCAAGCACTGGGCTGCCCAAGAGACAGTCCTGGCAGCTCTAAATTGTCCCCTTTTGAACAGTCACACTCTGAAATAAGTATCAGAGGGTAGCCGTGTTAGTCTGTATCTACAAAAACAACGAGGAGTCTGGTGGCACTTTAAAGACTAACAGATTTATTTGGGCATAAGCTTTCGTGGGTAAAAACCTCACTTCTTCAGATGCATCTTCTGAAATAAGACATGCATATTAAGTGACTCTGATGAATGCTTGAGAAACGGTTGGGAAGGGATTTTCTTACAGTCTCTGGTTTTGTCACAGAAATAGTGAGTACTGGAATAAGTTAACTGATTATTTAGAAAAAGTATGATTTTTAAAATTGCCACATGGATGCTTGCTGATCCTATACACAGTCAGTTACTGTAGAGTTAACACAACTTTTTAGAAGGTGATTATTTTTATGTTTGGTGCAAAGTGACTTTTGTAAAGAAATCTGCAAATTACACTTCTACCCTGATATAACGCGACCCAATATAACACGAATTTGGATATAACGCGGTAAAGCAGTGCTCTGGGGGAGGGGCGGGGCTGTGCACTCTGGCGGATCAAAGCAAGTTCGATATAACACAGTTTCACCTATAACGCGGTAAGATTTTTTGGCTCCCGAGGACAGCGTTATATCGGGGTAGAGGTGTAAATTGACATTAATGATGAATGACTAGTACAGAGATATGGCAGAAGTGTTTGCAGATGAACAGTTAGGGTCCGATTTACACACTTTTTTTTACTGATGTCAAATCAATGAGTATACTAAAAGCTCTTTTTAATATCAGATGCTCAGTAAATACCTTTAGGAGTGTACTTTTCATTTTCTAAAGTAAAATTCACTATGTAGCAACGATCTTGCAATCCTTTGGCCAACTGTCTTTATTCTAACTATTAATAACTATTGTAAGAAAGGAAGTAAACTGTAGAGTCTCTAAAATGAAATAAAATAGAAGGCAACAAAATCTTCAGCAGATTCCTATGTCGTACATAAATATTGTAAAAAGGGGCAAGTTATGGCCTACAATGAGTATATAAAAACTCAACAATGAACTTGGTCTCAATCCTGCAACGTATGGTATGTGAAGGAATTGCTGCTTCTGCATGCCACATGCTGCAGGATCACGGCATTTGTCTTGTAAAACTATTGTAAATAATAACTGCACAGTATATCACTTTCATTAAATGTCTTTTTACAACATTTCATACATACCTGCTCCAATCTACGTCTGGAATTAATTTTTAAAAATACCCTTTAAGTAGGTGCCATTCAAGCCGGTCTCTTTTGGTAAACATGATGAGGGTATTTCTTCTCTGCAGAATTAACCTGAGTTATCGACACTCGAGTTAGCCTACCTCAAGTGAGAGTGGCCACACTGCAAAATAACACTTGAACTGCTGTATCCATGCTGTGTTCACTCAGGTGAGGAGGTAAGACTTTGGGGGGCATATCCCAGGCTTCTTTACCTTGTAGTAAACTCTAGAAATTCTTTCCCAGTGAATTGTAGGAGAACTTGTCTCTCATTTCTGGGCACACAGGGGGAAGTGTGGGAAGGGACCTGGATGACTATCAGCACTTGCCTGGAGCTAGCCTTTATATTGTAAACTCTTAGGGGCAAGAACTGTCTATTGCTCTGTTTGTACAGTGCCTACCACTACAGGGCCCAACTCTTCTCCCCATGCACTTCAGTAACAAACTTGATTAATAATAATAGGCTGTGTTACTACTGAGTGGTTGTGTTAGCAGCAGACAAGCTCTGCTAACTCTAGCCTTTACCCTCGCTAGGCCAGCTCACTTGAGATACAAGCTCTACCATACTCAAGAGTTTTAGTGTGTGGACAAGAAGTGAATTTGAGGCAAAGCTCAAGTTATAACTCAGGAGTAAACCTTGCAGTGAAGAAAAGTCCTTAGGGCCTGATTAACCACTACGTTACTTCAGCTTTAAACCAGTGCAATACATGGATACCACCTAGACCCACAAACCATTAATAATCACTTGTGGAAGCCTGAATATTTTAGTGAAAATGATAAATAATCCTTTCTTAGCCCTGCATGGTAAGTACATTAGAGATCCCTTGTACTAAACTAGGACTTGGGGAAACCATGAAAAAGCAATTAAGTAATCTGCCTGCTGCTCAAGGAGTCAGCATGAGGATTAGCACAGAGTTCCCACGCCGGTTCTCATACCACTAGACTAGACCACACGGTAGAACTGTGACTGTCAAAATAGAAACAGAAACCCTGAATTTTTACTACGATCAATAATTCTTCTCTCAAAGGATAAAACAACTCCCAGTGTAATCAATGCCAGTTAACATACCCTGACTGGGGTGGGAACAAGCAAACAAAATGGTGGTCTATTATGGTTATTTTTTTCTCCCAAAACTTGGATGATTAGTTATTTTCAAAGTTCATACCATTACCATAGCCCCACATTCTTGGATCTTGTGACTATCTAAATGGATAGATTTGGGCTTATTTGACATTAATTATTAATTTGATGTTTTCATGAACTCTGTGGTTTGTGTTCCACTGTACTGACTGAAATTTTTAAAAAATAATGGACTATAAACACATGAAACACTCTAGCAATACAAAATTGCATTTGCATAAGATTTTTTAGCACTACCTCCATGGCCAATGCAATTTTTATAGCATTGATCCTGGAATATAGAGGTAATAAGTATAATTATTTTTTCTATATATTGTATAATTATTGCTTTAACAAATCTAGGTCATGAGACTTAATGAAGTTTAGTCATCAGCTAACCATATGGAATAAAGTGGTGGAAATGTCTAAACCTTAGCCTTAGGGATGCTAGGTATAAACTGAAAAGTGTTCCTTTAGCATATATGCTGATTTTATGTTATGTTTTTCTGATAATCTTCTTACCTCAAATAAAATGTCGTATGATCACATATCAGGTTTCAGTGGTGTATGTATTAATACCATAGCAAATATGTGTTTGTTATACATTACCATAGCAAAAATACATTTAAATTATTTTAATGACTTGGTATATCTAATTTTTCTCTTGATAACCCCACTCCATCTTCCCAGTCATTAATATTTGTGCTTTATGGTGACACTTATTACAAAAGATGACACTAGAGGAAATAGGAACGGCAAGTTGTGTTGGTCTAGCACTAGAAACACTGTCTGCCTCAAACAACATATGGTGTTTAAATCTATTTCTTTCTCTCTAATGAAATCCAAGGTCAATTCCCAAGGTGAAATCATATTTGATGGGGGTCCTCCTGGTGATATCCTTTTATACAGGTGTTTAAATATACAGGGTCGGAGTCTTCTCAAACTTAAACTGGGTTTATACCTGTACAACTCCATTACTACTGATGTACACCAGTATGGGAACAGAATCAGGCTCGGGATGTTTAATTGTGTGGTTGGAGAACACCCAACACCTCTCTCTTTCTCTCAGATTTTGCTTGGAGTTCATGTGTGCGTGCAGTGGAGTCAGAGGAGGGCACAATGATCCTTCTTCCCAATTTACACAATCCTCATAAGGACATGATAGAATTGCCATTGCTGTACTTGGAGGACATCAGGGACCGTTCCGCAAAATGGCCACAGAAGAAGCAAGAACTCTATACACCCAGTTCTTTGCTATGAACCAGCCCATGGAGCTGGCTGCCTGGCCTAGAGGTACTGAGCTACACCACACACAGGGATGTAGCAGCAAGGCAATTCACAGCACACTATACACCTGCTAGGCTTGGTGTCCAGCTCTGGCGTGGGTGTAAGTTAACCCTGATAAAAATGATTAACATGATTTGCATGTCTTCAGTCTCAGAGATGCAAAGAGGACATTTCCCTAGGTTCTATGGCGCCTAGCTTGAACCCTCCTGTAGAACATAATCTGAAATTAGCATAGTATTAGACCATGTTATTGTAAATTAAATTTAGATAGTAACCATACATCTACTCCACTTAGCCCAAGAACAAGAAGATCATGTTCTCGTAATCTTTGCTTGAATAACATGTACTCCTTCAGAAAGTTGAGTTTGCCAAGTACATTAATTGAAGACATAATCCCATTTAATGAACATTATGTACCCCGAAGTTTACACTATCTTGATTTAAAAAGCAGAATCCCATTCTGGAATTTCCTAAACATGTTTTACATATTATGATGCATGCCTGGAACCAAATATCTAAGAGGCACAAAATTAAGCTAACTGCAGTGTATAAAAATACTCCAAAAATATAATTGTCTCTTTTGTGCTACTTTATTGCTAAAATCTAATACTTCTCATCTTTTAGTGGTTTTCCCACTTCAATTTCCATTCATCCTAATTTATCATAAAATTAAATAGTAGTTACTGTTCCTTTAAGGTTTAGGAGCGAAAGCCTCCTCATCCAGTACTACCACAGCAGGTTTCCTGGATCAATACTGTGGCAATAGGGGGAGCAATCACAGAGGGGGAGGGAGGGTTTGGGTAAAGTAGTCTGGGAACTTCTAAGGAAACAGATGGTGCTGACTGATCTCAGGAACCCAGGCTGGAGTTCCATGAGTAATAGTCTAGAACCTCCTGCTCCTCCCTATGATAAGGGTTCAAGTGGGCAAGTTTGAGGGGTTACAGCCAGCCTCTTTTTCAGAATCAGAAGAGCAAAGCACTGGTAATTAAGGGGTCTTTATAAATAGCACCCTTCCAGAAAAAGGAAGCAGGTTGGGGCAATGGGTCTCTCCAACAAGCAATTGTGTACTTTATTCTATTATGTATTCTTTGCAAAGACTTTCAGGCAGATCCCTCTGACAATGGTCTCTGATATAGTTTTATTATTGAGGGGAAAATGAATTGAACCCCAGAGCAGGAGGAATTTTGTTACAAATCCCAGAGATGCACTTTTTATTTTCCTGCCGAGCCTAACACAGGCAGTAACAAATCAAAAGGAGACAAAGTGTAATAGACATATTTCAGTTTCTATTCTCCTTAATAAAGTCCATAATAGATTTCCTGGTAGTACTGGCAGTTCACATATTACGGATCCTACTCATGCCCACACTACTGCATTTAATATGATGGGAATTTTATAATTGTTTTTTTTTAAATCAAGGCAAGATAGAATGGGCAGATAGTCCTGGAGTTTTACTAGTGGTGCTACTGATAATGCACCCTGCAGTAGTGCCTACGGGTACCAATTATGGACCAAGGCCCCATTGTGTTAGGAGCTGCACAAACATATAACAAAGACAGACCTAGGCCCAAGGAGCTTACAATCTAAGTAGGTGTGCCGCTTCTCACTCTCATGTCTATTACAGAAACAGGAGGTGAATTCATGCATCAGCGGATGACACTGTCAGAATGGCTTAAGTGTCTGTTGGACAAAAGTTTTTTATTTAAACTCACTCTGGAGCTTTTCTGGTGAGAGTGAGCCTGCTTGTTGGAGAGTGAATGGGTCTTCTGTAAAATCAGTCTTTTATTCTCCTCTCACACTAGTTTTCCTGTTTGAGGGTCTTATTCTGCAGTTCTCGCTCAGACAGTTCCTATGGGGGTCAATCATAGCACTGCCTGAGCAGGAACAGTGTAATCAAGAACATTTAACTTCCCCTTCTTCCACCAAAACATCTGCACAGATGGAGGGGTGGGTGGCATGGAGGGTACTTGGCCCAGATTCAGATTTATAGCCCCATCTTGACCAGTTTATGATTAATTTGAGGATAATTTAACTAAAATCCTACAATTTATCAAGGAGTGTATGGGAATAGGGTGGTTTAAATAGTTTGTGAGCAATATATTGGTGCTCACTATCCTAGAGTGTAGAAATTGGTTAAAACCAGTCCGAACAGCAGTATAGCTAGGCCTTGCATGTCTGCCTATATTTAGCAAACACTGGTTTTTTGGGGGACCTGACTGTGCCTATGTGGTTTCTTCATATTGTTTTTGTTGCATAAAGAGCAAAAGGTACAACAGGCACTTATTACCTCTCAACAAACAAAATACTGATATTGTTCTTTGTGTGTGCAAGATAAATGGGCAAGATTCTTATACTTGTACTCATAGCAATTAGCATCTTACTCCAGGTAGGTCAAGGTACTATTCAGTGTAATTAAGGGTATCAGAATCTGGCCCAAAGTGTTTAAATTGTCAGGCTGGCAGAGTTTCCAAAGGCTGTTCAGTAGCCATGTATCCCCGGGAGTTCCTTCTCCAAGGCTTTTGTCCTTGAAATTATTCAAAGCAGAAAGTCCCATTAGGCTAAATAAATGTAGCCTTCAATAAGAACTATGTTGGAAAGTGTTCAAATAAATCCCCCTTCCTGGATTAGCCAAAACATTCTCAGAGAATTTGGTCTTGTGGAGAAACTTTGAAGAGGTTTTGATTAGCTTGTTCTGCTGCCAACCTTTGTCCCGCTTCACCTCCTCGCTCCTTTCCTAACAGGGAGTCATTTTAATAGAGCAACCTAACCAGGAACTATATTATCCAACTGGTGAGATGCAAAATTTTACTAACAAGTGCCATGCATAACATCACCTCAAACACTGTGCTCGTATATGGCATCTCCTTACTCCCCCATCCATTGTCTGGTGGGCGCAGGGGGTATTAATTTATATTGTAGGTCTTCTGGTTCAAGGACCTGTCTTTTTGCATGTTTATACAATTCCTACCATGCTTTTGGACACTATATAAATAATATTATTTTAAAAATCAGTTCCTAAAGGCCACACATAGGGAAAAAAGAGGCTATGCAATAGCATGCCATACCACTGAACAGTAAAAAACCTTCCCTACCACAAAACGTAACGGGTGGAAATGCAATGTAGGAAAAAGGGTGCTGGCCTTCTGAAAGTAGATGGAGTCAGAGAACGACCACTATATGTAGCATGATCCCCCTGCAAAGTGACGCAAGTTCTGACATAATGGTAAATTGTGCTAGAAACGGACTATAACAATATTAGCTTTCTCAGAACAAGCCCACAATACACACTTTGATTTCTGTTATCAATAGTTCTGGAAGCACCAAAGATGTGCAGGCTACATTTTTTTTAAATGGCCACTAATATTGGGTGAGTTTCAAGTTGGGCTCCCAAAATAGAGACAACTTTTACAAATTTTTGCCACACATCAGTTGATTTTGTGGCAATCTGTTTGGCATGCAGATGTCAAGGAATGATATAATGCAACCTACTGCTCCAAATCCCAGTATATTTTGTTATGTCAGTTTTCTCTATGTTGTTCTGTGTAAAAGTGGAGCACATATGGCCACAGTTGGTAAATTTTCATTTGAACAGAGGGAAAGAATGTCAAATAAGTTAGGAAGTTAGCCTCTCTGTGCCAGTTTTGACAGAAGCTTCCCTACCCTATCACAGAATTGGTAGGTAAAAGAACAAAACGAACTACAAATATAAAGCTGAAAAAATACAAAAACATAATATAAATGATCAGGCAAAATGGAATCCTTTCAGTGTATTTAAGAACTGTTGTGGTTTTAAACAGTTAAGAAGAAAACCAACAGCCATTGAGTTTTGCACCTGATTTCTGGAATCACGTAATTTATGCCAACATACTGAGTTTATTATTATTACTTTGTTAAATGAGGATGGTAGAGTGAAAAGGTGCCAATAAAACAGATAACCAGATATCCTGTAGTACTTGCACTTAACAGCAGAGTATTGTGTGTCAAGGCCATGTTATGATAAGACATCCCTAGGTCTAAGTTGCCACTGTAGTTCTTCCACAATAAAATCTGAGTATGTTTGTGACTATCTAAGCTGCAAAGCAGTGGAGAATATGACCCAATTTTTGCTCTGCAAGTGTAATAATTTTAATGATCTTTAAGATATAACTTGGATTATAGTTTTGTTTTAACATATACCTTGTGTATTTGTAAGAACAAGACTATACGTCAAGAGCTGACAATTCATCTGTTATGAATTTTATCATGGCACAGTAATTCATTCATTCGAGTGTCTTATTGCAATTATAAAATGCATCACGGAGAGGATTTTTAAATTATATCCCTGTTAATATAATCGGTTCTGAGCAGGAAATTACCGTAGTTGTAGTGATGTAACAGTTCTGAATACCAGATTTCCAGACAGAATACTTAATTTTTCTTGGCCAAGACACAATAATAGGTCAGATGTCAGCTGGTGTAAATCGGGATAACTCCGCTGTTTCAATATGTTGACTTCAGTGTAATCACTGATTTATACCACATGATGATCTGGGCCAATAAGAGTAATTTCACACTCCAGTACTCAACGTCCTACACAAGGGTGTAATCAGCATTTGCTACACTTAGCACTGTACCTGTTGCTTTTTATGTGGTTTGCAGTGGACTGGTGACAGCTAATTATAGAGACAATCAAGACCAGTGCAAGCCAGCCCCGGAAGACAACCACATTTAGAGGCCAATCCTGTATATCATAAATAGGTAACATTCCTGCTTAACTCAGGAATGAATTGTATAAGAATTAACCAACCCAACAGCACACTTAACCAGGAGTGTATTTTTATAGAGTGGTTGATTAACTGTGTTATACATTTTCAAATGTACAGCCTCAATGTCAAATGAGGCAACTGTGCAAATCAGGGCAGATAAATCTCAGTACCCGAGTGTTCCCAAAAGCATGCCTAAGGGCAAGTGTTATAACTTTGACAACATTTTGCCCCTCCTACATCTTGGCTCATTGTCAAAGCGTACCATTCTGCATGACATTTCTAGCAGACATTGGTATAGGTATGCTTATGGACCACCTACAACATAATTGTGTTAATTTTTTTCTTCTGATATAACTTTCCTGTTTCATATTTCGAGACATATTTTATACTATAACTTCATTAAGGTTTATTTAAAAAAAAGACAGGTCATCATAAAAAAGAATCATAGAAACGTAGGACTGAAAGGGACATCGAGAGGTCATCTAGTCTAGTCTGCTCCACTCATGGCAAGACTAAGTATTATCTGGAAGACCATCCATGACAGATGTTTGTCCAGCCTGCTCTTAAAGATCTCCAATGATGGCGATTCCACAAGAAGATCTCATAAACATTTGCTTTTCAACGCTGATGTAGTCAAAACTGAACTAAAAGGGAAATATAAGCCTGCTACACTAATTTAGCTCAGAGTTACAGAACATACACATAACTGACTGTAAATGAAAGAATTAGAGCAAGTATTGATTTCAATGGGCTTCTTATGCAGGATCAAAGTGGAAATAAATTTAGTTGTTTTAATTATTTTTAATTAAAAATTAAAGCTTCAACAGCAGTCTTTTAAAAGATTCACATGCTCTCTCCTTTTCTTTTAAGCAGAGATTTTTCTGAGCTAGAAGAACTGGACTCTAATAATATTGAGTATTTTGTTGACAAAACTTTTGTTGGCATCTGCCATGAATGGATTAATTTTGTATTTATTTTATATTATGTTATGAATACACAGTGTGAAGTGTTACTGGTTTGTCTTTAGCAACTGGATCAGCTAACATGTCTTAAGCAGGCTAGTCACAGTCTGAATGGGAAATATGACAGTTAGTCCCGGGTCACCTCTTTACTCCAGGGAGAAAATATCTGCATCAGCCCTTCACCTGGTGTGTATTACCTTCCCATCTGCATCTGCTCTGCAAGCACTTTTGGGGGCTGAGTAAAGTTTCTACTTACTGCACACCTTTTCCAGTCTATCTGCACAGGTAGGAGAGAAGGCTGCTATCCTTCCACACAGTAACCCACAATGTAGCTAGCACACACATGGAACGGGGGTATAAAATATGCTTAAGGCAATAATTTGGTATCAAAGATACTGTACATAAACTGAATGTACAGATTGCTACTCATATCTGACTTTGGTGTATCAAATGACTCTGGTCTGATCTGCTACTGTTTCACTCAGTAATGAGAGCCAAATTTGACCCTCAAATCCCTTCAACACAATGGAAAAAAACTATACACATTTTTGGTTACAGTAAGACACAAAGAATGAAACATAGTGGACCCATATACTTTTGCAGCCTACTTACAGATGTTAGGTACCTAAACACTCTGGAAAAATCCCACTAGATGCCTATCTGCATCTTTAGGGCCGTAAATATCTGGCACTTAGATACCACAATGATGAACATAGTACAAGAGCCTAGAAAGACAAATTAAGTTTTCTGAAAATTGATTTATATATCTGCAGATAACACTATTGTATTAACTACTTTAAAAAAATAACACATCTGACATTTACTTCTATAACTATTTGATAAATTATGGAAGTAGATTAATAGGGCATAAGAGTGCCATTTATTCAAAACATTCAAAAAATGAAAAATATTTGATTTTCAATGAACCTATCCTACGACATCTGCTTCTCTTTGTTAATGCCCTTCAAACCCTCCACTAGGTCCGCCATCAAGTATACCTTCTACAATTCAAGTTGCCAAATTGCATCTTATATATTACTTTATACCATCTTTTCTCTCTCCTACAAATCCAGCTGTTTTATTCTTAAGGACTTTATAATTGATTATTATATTCTCCACAGGAATTAATCACTCAGTTCCCCCAGATTCTAAAGCTTTCTATCTTAGGTTTTATCCTGCCACCCATTACCAAAATATCAGAGCATCTTCCATGTAAAATTGGTAGCTATAGTGAAATCTGTAGTGGACTTCATGGAGTCTCTAGCACTTCTCTTGTCTTGAGATCAAAACACTGCTTTCGGTTGGAGATTTGGTTTTGATTTTTTAGACTGTACTAATTTCCTCTTTGGGTTTCGAGGTTTATTGGGTAACAGGGGCTTCAGTATTGAGAATTTAATTCTTATAGTAGAAAAGCTTTTTCGAAGAGCACGGTTTTGCAGCATTTGCTAAAGATGCTCAGACTCTGGATTCACCTCGTCTCCTCTGGAAGTTTGTTCCATATGATTTAAGATGCCCTCAACCTACACTCACATGCTTTGTCCACAGTTTATGTTCTGCATTGTCCCACAGGAGCACAGTAGTTCATAGGTCAAAATTTGGTCTTTAACATAGTGGGGGATTGATCCACTAATTGCGTTGAAAATTAGTATCAAGGCCGTGAACTGGTATCAGAAGGTAACAAGGAGGGACTTGAACATGGGCCTGATGTGCTCACAAAGGCCTAAGCCATGGAGAAGGTGGGCTGCCTTATTCTGTACCAGCTGAAGCTTGTGCATCATCTTCATATTCTTAGGATCTGGGGACCATCTTTTTAATCACATTTTTGTACAGTTACTACCACAATGGGGTCCAGACATAGACCTCCTAAAAAAAATTTGAGGTAAAGAATGCAAACAACAACATTACAGAAAATGAGAAAACTCCCCAACACATTCCAGAAAGCTCAAGCTCCTCAGGGCAGGGATTGTGGCTTCCTACTTGTTGCAAAGAACTGTGAACATCACTATTGTCATATAAACAATAAATAAATATCACCACTACCACCACCACCCATTATAGTTTTCACTCTTATCTTTGGATAAACTGTTTACTGACATACTAAAAGAAACAAACCTGCAAAACAGTCTATAAACATTTTGTGGCTTATGTCTACAAGAACAAAATGTTCAGAAGTAGTTGGACATTGTTCACTAGTTAAATATTTTACTTTACTTTTAAAATGTAAACAAGGATTTGTCATAATGACAGTCCAATCAAGAGGAGATGGTTCACTGATAAACAAGCTAATGCCAATTGATATTAGCAACTAAAATCAAATTATTATTATTATTTTTAATAATCTCAGGTTAGGGAGTCTCACTTTTGATCCAAATTGTTATCAGCTGGAAATATCTATGCAGAACTGATTTCCTCACTTTAGACAATACTGGCATGCACATACAAGAACAGCAATTGAGGTGACTTTGGATAGGAACCTGATCTCAATTACCCTGCTGTAAACCAAAAATAAATCTATTATATGTTTCTCTCACACAAACATAATTGAAATCAACTGAACTGCCAAAGAAATATTGAACCTAGTAGAGTTCTGAACAGACCTATGACAGGTTTGAAACAAGTTTGCTGAAAAATATGTAATGTATTGAAAAGGAAAATACAACTGTGATGCTGGATCTTCACTAAAGCAATTATTAAGTATGTTTGATTACCTTAAAAACAAACACGTTGATCTTGATTAAATGGTTAAAGTTTGTCTGCAAGTTCCTTGTGCCAGAGAAGAAATATCTGAATATGTAGAAAAAGTCACCTGAGAGTCATTTATTTAATTTTAAATACTTTATCCAGAATGGGTTAACAATAAAATAGCCAGAATATTTTAAGATAGCAGCAATGACTAAACAATCTTGTGCTAGGAATCTTTATACCAGAAACTGTTTAAATCTATCAATGAAAAATAAAGAATCAACATATTTTTATTTATATCATGGACTGCTGAATATTTTATAATTCCACCACAACTATACAGCATTACTACTTCTCCATTGAAGCACTAAAAGATAATTGTGACTATTTTTTAAAAGGGAAAATAAACCAATTACTATAATGCAAGAAATTTAATATGGAAATTCAACAGAAATTGCTAATTTCATCAGTTTACAATTTGACATACAGCAGAAATGTTGCTGGCGAGCCACACCTAGGGTTACACAGTAGCATCCAACCACAAAATAGTTACCTCCTGCTCCACTGTCAGAACAGATGCATTTGCAGGGATTAATGGCCAGCCAGAGAGGATTGGAAATCCCTCTAGTCAGCTTGCTCTCAAGGGAAAGTTGTGTACTAAATTGCAGCGTAGGGTAATGCAGATGGTACCAGTGTTAAAATATGAATCAAATAGGCATACTGTATATTATAAAAAGTTCAAACTGAGGTTGATGTAGATGGTAAATGGTTCTTCGTGTGTGTGCGTGCGCGCGTAGAAAGATATAGAGCTACTAATATACCATAAAAGGAAGAAGAATTACTATTATTAACTAAATAGTCCTGTACCGCAACCAGATTGAGGCTGCCCAGGTAAAACTCCACACTGGAAACAGAATTAAGGCTCTTATCTTGGTCTTTCTGGTGACGAAAGTTGATTACTCAAATATTGCAGAAATAACAATACTGAGTCTCTCAACAGGTACAAATTACATTATTTGTGAAACCTTGGGAAATGAGTTGATTATTAATGCAATCAAATTTGTTCTGGGTCTCTTATTTTTTTTATTTTTAATATTTAGTATTATGTATCTGAAATAGCCTGAAATAAAATACTGACATTTAGGTGCTTAGACATCAGGCTGTTTTACATATTACAAGTTTTATCCCATGGCTGTCCTTGTGCATTTTATGTAACAATGTTTCACATATGTGTGTGTGGGTATCTGAACTATAAGTGTTACGAAGCGATATTTTATTTTAATAAAATGCCAATTCTGAACTGTAAAACCATTGTATTTTGATAAACAGAACATTTTGTTTTAATAATTACGTCAGATCCTGCATTCCTCACTCACCATAAATCAAGGTGGACTTCAGTGACATGTTTAATTCTGATACAGACACACACCCCCCCTCCCCAAAATAAAAAATCCTGCTGGATTTCATCTGTTTTCTCTTCATATGGCCGTGACTCAGGAAAGTGTCTCTCTCCAAGAAGTGCATTTAAACACGTTTAAAGCAAAGCATGTACTGAAGTGCTTTACAGAATCAGGCTCTAAATTACAAATTAATTACCTGCTCTATACTGCAAAAAGAAGAATAGGAGTACTTGTGGCACCTTAGAGACTAACAAATTTATTAGAGCATAAGCTTTCGTGGACTACAGCCCACTTCTTCGGATGCATATAGAATCTATATTGGTTACTTCTCCTAAGCAAAAGCCCCAGGTTGCTGCCACTGAAGTTAACGCCTCCATTGCCGTCAGTGGCAAAGGTACCCAGCACCAATTCCTTTCCACTGCATATACCAGTAACTTTGCCTATGACAAAAATGTCGGGTTTTTGCAAGAAAGAAGTTGAAAGGACAGGGCTTACAGCGGCGGGGTCGGATCGCAAGGGCTCAAAGACTGACTGGGCGAAGAGAAAACAATCTCCAGCGGGGCTGCTGAGTGGCGCGCTTGAAACACGGTTTTAACCAAGTTTCTGATCCTAGATTATGACAGCGGCCTTCTGACAGCCGCCGCTCCCGTCACTTTTTTTCAGATCACTCTGAGCGCTGCTTCAGCACAAACAACAGCTACAACCAAGAGCTGCTTTTTCGCTTGCAAAAAAATGAGCTACAGCGAAATGACCTGCACCTTCTCCGTCACTTCTGGCCCTTCCCACCCCCGTCAGGCCCATAATTACAACACGTGCATAGATGGGGTCAGCCACTGATTTGGGTGGGTGGGTGAAATATCGCCCCCTGGCACCACCTCCAGCGCCCACACAGCGGTTCCCGCCTCTAAACAGCGAGTCACTAGCCCGGCGGCAGGGACAGGTTCCCCCCGCGCGCCCCGACCCTCACCTTGGCGGAGGCGAAGCCGTCGGGCCAGCGCAGGCTGCCGAGGAGGGCGAAGAGCACCAGCCGCAGGCAGCCCCCGCGGGTCATTTCAGCACCAGCGCGCCCGGCCAGGCCACCCCGCGTCCAGCAGCGGCCGCTCCAGGGCTGGGGTCTCTCGGGGAAGCCGGGGCGGGGCCGGCGAGCCCTCCTGGGCGAAGGGGGCGGTGGCTGTCCCTACGAGGCCCCGCGGAGGGAGGCCGGGCCGGGCGGGGAGCCAGCCAGGGGTTGGGCACCCCCCCCGGCGCCGGGGGCAGACGGGCCAAGCGGCAGGAGCTGCGCGAAGGGGCGGGAGCACAGGCTAGCGGGTATCTCTGGCGTCTTTCCCACAGCAGCGACTCTGCCTCCGCCTGGAGTCCCTCCGCAGCAGCCCTGCCAGCGGGCCCGGGAGAGCCGCCCGCCAGCCCCCTCCGCGGCATGCCCAGCGCAGGGCTTCTTCTAAGCGCTCCTACCTGGTGGGTACCGTAGAACCCAGGGCGTGGCGCCGCCGCTGCTGGGGGTTTGCTGGGATCCAGCCCTGGGTGTCTTCTCATCAGCCTCACGTGCGCCTTGCTGCCAAACGGCACAGTGTGTGAGGGGACGGCAGGGTGGGAGGGAATATCTTGTATGGACCAGCTTCTGGTGTCCCACGGAGATCTCTCCTTCAGGCTGGAGACCAATAGCAGCATTTGGGAACATTAATGGTCATGCTTTGATTTGAGTGATAAGGAAGAGCAGACTGCCACTAGTTTGCAGGCAGTGTTAGTGCCGCTCTGCTCTGTTGGGCATTTTCAAAATCTTGCCAGGGGTCACCACTGTGGTTTAATTACCTGATAACTTCACGTTGCTTAACCATTTACTTGTTTCTAATGCACCCAGTGGCAGTATAGCTTGTCTTTTCCTGTGGTCACTATTCCTTTAGTTCTTTCCACAAACTTTTTGGTTATATACACACACAATCTGTGTAGTACTTCTGCATAGTTTCTCCCAAGCATAAAGGCTTGAAGGATCAGGGCCATATTGTGTATTGTAGTTGTTGGCCAAGAACTTTTCCCTCCAATTTTACTTAACTTTTGATTTGTGCATGTCCAAGTCATTAAGGGCTGGGCTGTAATTTATAATTCAGCTCCAACAAGGCCCAGCATGTAGCCATGCTGCCCCAGAAGCAGGGCAGGAACCAAATTGTTAGTGCGTGCCAATCTGGCCCCTGCTGCTTTCTTGTTCTGGAGAAAACTAAGTTGCACCAGATGTCTTGATGGTGTAATATCCCCCTGCACAGGCTCCTTTGTGCTAGTTGCTGCATTGTAGGGGCAGATGCAAGGCTCTCCCTGTTCCCCCCCCCCACCCTTGCTCACCTGAGCATGATGGAGAGTAGCAGTGGGGGTGGTGGCAGCTGCTCTCCTCACATTCTAACTTTGGAGATGGGAGGGGGGCATTAAACTCCTTACCTGCCCCCTGTAGACAGGGGCACTGCCTAGCCTAAATTGATGGAATTACACAGTACAGTGGCAATTACGTGATGGCATGTAACCCATTAGATATATTCCTTTTCAGTTGATAGTCATTTCAAACCTATCTGAATATTTAGGCATTTACCACTTTTTAGAGTTTGTGTTTTGTAGTGGGTTTGGTACTGACAGTTTTAAATTAATGTAGCCCTTTCTTTCTACCAGGTGGCTAGTGACAGTTTTTTCAGTGCAACAAATTTATGGGGTAAGTGATATGGATGCTAATTTTAGACAGTCAATGCTGCACACTTCAACCAGGTGGCATTCCCTACCAAGATGAATATAGCTGTCTCTCTCCCCACATCCAAGCTGTGGCCAAATCTTATTACTTGTCCCTCCACATTATTTCTAAACTCCTTTTTCCTTTCAGGGCTGTGGCCAAGTTGCTTGTCCATGCCATAACTATAGTAATCTGCTGTCCAGTCTCATTAATACTGACCTTGGTACCCCACCCCTGCCACATCCATCCAAACCCCACTACCAAAATCATCCTTCTTACCTTTTGCTTCAAGCATGTCACCTGCCTTTTCTAATCACTTCAGTGGTCCCTAATCTTCCCTCTAATTTTTCCCATACGTGTGCAGAATGAATTTTGTTATGTGCACCAATATGGAGGTGATGTGTGATGGGGCTGAGGGGTTTGGAGTGTGGGAGGGGGCTCAGGGCAGGGGTTGGAGCATGTGAGGGAGGGGGAGGTCTCTGACTGGGGGTGCAGGGTGTAGGAGAGAGCTGAGGCAGAGGCATGGTGGGGTGAGGGCTCCAGATGGGAGTGCAGACTCTGGGCTAGGGCCAGTGATAAGAGGTTTGGGGTGCAGGCTGCCCCAGGGCTGCAGCAGGGAGAGAGGACTCCCCCCAGCCCTCTCGCACCACAGCAGCTCCGGAGCTGGGGGAGAGCGTGTCTCCCCTGCCGCCGCAGCTCCAGAGCTGGGGCCAAGGGGAGGTGTGACGCCCTTGATAGGCTGCTTATGTATGGAATGCACTTGTTAGGCTGCTTACCTTTGGAATGCCCTTTCCTTCGGAATGCCTGTCTGAATTTGTTTGCCAACCCATGTACTTTACCTCATTTGAATACCAACTAAAAACTCACTTTTGCCATGAAAGGGAGAAGATATGTAACCCCTCCAAAAGAGAGCAGGACCCAAACTATCAAGGCATATATATGCCTTACTGAGTAATCATGGGACCACCCTGCTACTCCCATCCTTCCTCTCACTTTTCTTTTCCTATGCTATTAAATATAGACTGTATGTGTAACCCACTCCAGCACAGTACCTACCCTTTTCCCTTTCTAGATGCTGGTTCACATAAGTTAAAAGCTTATTACTTCTACTTGCTAGAAAAGTATTCCTTTAGCTCAAGTGATAGAAGCTCAGGCTTTTAGTGCTGAAAGACTTGGCATCAGACCCTGCTGAGAACCAAATGTGGGGTTATTAAATATGCTTCCTGGGGAAGGGAACATGTCCACTATATTTTGAAGTCAGTGGTACATTTTGCAGTACTAAAAATAAAAAAAAATTGTTTAAGGAAACGGTTTTTAATCTTTTTATCCCAAAGACGATAATATTCTGATAGAATCCTTATTTATTCATATTTTAGAGCAAATTTGAGAAGAGCTTACAAAAATCTTTAATTGTAATTTGATCTAGATACTGAAAGCCAGAGAAAATTGAAGGAATTAACTTGGAAGTTAGCAGAATGAATTCAAAATTGCCAAACCACAGTTAGTCATTACCATTAAGAAATCAATATTAACAATTTGAGACACTACACTGGGATTTATGAAATAGGAAATAAAGAAACACTATTAAGGCTACAAAGTGAGGCACTCAAAAGTTTGTAAATGTTAGCATTAAGATAGGCTTTGCAACCTTAATTCTGCCCCACATGCTTTATAATGTAGTTATACATTATCTCATACTGTTTTTCCTCACAGCATTCCTCCCTTATGGAGTTAGAATCATAGAATATTAGGGTTGGAAGAGACCTCAGGAGGTTATCTAGTCCAACCCCCTGCTCAAAGCAGGACCAACACCAACTAAATCATCCCAGCCAAGGCTTTGTCACTTCAGGCCTTAAAAACCTCTAAGGATGGAGATTCCACCACCTCCCTAGGTAACCCATTCCAGTGCTTCACCACCTTCCTAGGTAAATAGTGTTTCCTAATATCCAACCTAGACTTCCCCCACTGCAACTTGAGACCATTGCTTCTTGTTCTGTCATCTGCGACCACTGAGAACAGCCTAGCTCCATCCTCTTTGGAACCCCCCTTCAGGTAGTTGAAGGCTGCTATCAAATCCCCCCTCACTCTTTTCTGTAGACTAAATAACCCCAGTTCCCTCGGCCTCTGCTTGTAAGTCATGTTCCCCAACCCCCTATTCATTTTCGTTGTCCTCTGCTGGACTCTCTCCAATTTGTTCACATCCCTTCTGTAGTTGGGGGACCAAAGTGGACGCAGTACTCCAGGTGTGGCCTCACTAGTGTCGAATAGAGGGGAATAATCACTTCCCTTGATCTGCTGGCAATGCTCCTGCTAATACAGCCCAATATGCCATTGGCCTTCTTGGCAATGAGGGCACACTGCTGACTCATATCCAGCTTCTCGTCCACTGTAATCCCCAGGTCCTTTTCTGTAGAACTGCTGCTTAGCCAGTCAGTCCCCAGCCTGTAGTGGTGCATGAAATTCTTTCTTCCTAAGTGCAGAATTCTGCACTTGTCCTTGTTGAACCTCAGATTTCTTTTGGCCCAATCCTCCAATTTGTCTAGGTCACTCTGGATTCTGTCCCTACCCTCCAGCTTATCTACCTCTCCCCCAGTTTAGTGTCATCTGCAAACTTGCTGAGGGTGCAATTAATCCCATAATCCAGATAATTAATAAAGATGTTGAACAAAACCAGCCCCAGGACCGACCCCTGGGGCACTCTGCTTGATACTGGCTGTCAACTAGACATTGAGCCACCGATGACTACCTGTTGAGCCTGACAGTCTAGCCAGCTTTCTATCCACCTTATAGTCTATTCATCCAATCCATACTTCTTTAACTTGCTGTAAAGAATACTGTTGGAGAGACCATATCAAAAGCTTTGCTAAAGTCAAGATATATCATGTCCCCTACTTTCCCCATATCCACAGAGCTAGTTATATCAGCATAGAAGGCAATCATGTTGGTCAGGCATGACTTGCTCTTGGTGAATCCATGTTGACTGTTCCTGCTCACCTTCCTCTCCTCCAAGTGCTTCAAAATGGATTCCTTGAGGAACTGCTACATGATTTTGCCAGGGACTGAAGTGAGGCTGACTGGTCTGTAGTTCCCCCGGTTCTCTTTCTTCCCTTTTTAAATATGGGCACTATATTTGCCTTTTTCCAATCATCCGGGACCATCCCCGATCACTACGAATTTTCAAAGATAATGGCCAATGGCTCTGCAGTCACATAGCCAACTCCCTCAGCATCCTTGGATGCATTAGATCTGGACCTATGGACTTGTGCACGTCCAGCTTTTCTAAATAGTCCTTAACCTGTTCTTTCACTACTGAGGGCTGCTCCCCTCCTCCCCATACTGTGTTGCCCAGTGCAGTAGTCTGGGAGCTGACCTTGTCTGTGAAAACCGAGGCAAAGAAAGCATTGAGTACGTCAGCTTTTTCCACATCATCTGACACTATGTTGCGTCCCTCATTCAGTAAGGGTCCCACACTTTCCCTGACCACCTTCTTGTTGCTAACATACCTGTAGAAACCCTTCTTGTTACCCTTCACATTCCTTTCTAGCTGCAACTCCAATTGTGCCTTGGCCTTCCTAAATACACCCCTGCATGCTCTAGCAATTTTTTAATACTCCTCCATTGTCATCTGTCCAAATTTCCACTTCTTGTAAGCTTCCTTTTTGAGTTTAAGCTCACCAAAGATTTCACTGTTAAGTCAAGCTGGTCACCTGCCATATTTGCTATTTTTTCTGCACTTTGGGATGGTTTGTTCCTGCACCTTCAGTAAAGCTTCTTTAAGTTCACAGTACATACCTTGCTCAGTGAATGAGGCAGAAGTTCAATATTTCTTTTTAGCTTCATCCTCCAGTATATGCCGTCATTCATTATTTAGGTGGCAGTTCAGCAACTTCAAGGTGTCTAACTTCAAGTGTACAAATAGTCCCACTGAAGTCATTGGAACTAATCATGTGTTTAAAGTTAGATATCTACTTCAGATACCTTGCAGAATTGGGGCCTTAATGCACATCATCCAAATCCCTCTGAGTAAGAATTTGTTAATTTATTCTTTACTATGGCACTTCTTTGTAGACTGAGTTCCTCAAATATTAGTAAATCTATTTTCATAATTCCTTTGAGAGGTAGGGAAGCATTATTATTCCCATTTGTTATCCCCATTTTACAGATAGGCAACTGAGCCATAAAGATTAAGGCCCAACTTTGCAAAAGAGGACACTAACTTTGGGAGCCCAACTCAAAACATTTAAGGTCTGATCTTTTCTCCCCAGAGGCGCTGAGCATTCACACCTCCCATTTAGTTCAGTTGGATGTGAGTGTTCACACTGGGTATCCAGAAAATGAGAAACACCTAATTAGTGGCCATTTCCAAAATATTTACCCTACATTACATTGAAAGTATGTAGAGAGCCAGGGATGCAACCTAGTTCTCACAAGTCCCCGCTTAGAGATTTAGCCATAAGACATCATTTCTCTTCCAGCAACCCCTGCCACATAGGAGGAGGAATAGCTCAGTGGTTTGAGCATAGGCCTGCTAAACACAGGCTTGTGAGTTCAATCTTTGAGGGGGCCATTTAGGGATCTGGGGCAAAAATCTGTCTGGGGTTGGGTCCTGCTTTGGGCAGGGGATTGGACTAGATGACCTTCCAACCCTGATACTCATTGATCCCAACAATGGGACTATGTATAGAGTAAGGTACTACTCAGCTGGGGTTAAAGCAGCAGAATCTAATCCTAGGTTACTAAATCTGCTGCTCCAGGTCTTCAAAGAGTCAAAAATAACTGCAAAGATGTCCCATTTTTCTAATATATATATAAAATGTTAGTAAGATAAAGAAAATTTAAATAGTTTAAGTTGTTTAAATAAAGGAAATTTGCAGATATCCTACTTATGATAGAGATAACATTGAAAATAGGTATCTTGTATAAAAAAAGAGCACCTGTGGGATGTCTAACTATTGGTGTAGTTCTTGGTGTAGTGCACTCTCAATGTTCTAAGAGTCTGGTCACTACAGAAGGCAGCTGTCATTTTCTGAGGGCAGAAGTTGATACAAAATGTTATAGAGAAGACACATACTGTTCTGTCACAGAGGCTTTATTTTCTGTCACAGAGGCATATATTTCTATGTTTGTTATAAACTATGTATGTTTTGAAATTTAAACATAATGAAAGGATTTGGTTGTTCTTTGACTTTGGAAAAATTTAACAATTAGAACAGTGGTTCCCAAACTTGTTCCGCTGCTTGTGCAGGGAAAGCCCCTGGTGGGCCGGGCCGGTTTGTTTACCTGCCACGTCTGCAGGTTCGGCCAATCGCGGCTCCCATTGGCCTGGAGCAGCGAACTGCGGCCACTGGGAGCCGCGATTGGCCAAACCTGCAGACGTGGCAGGTAAACAAATCGGCCCGGCCCGCTAGGGGCTTTCCCTGCACAAGCAGTGGAACAAGTTTGGGAACCACTGAATTAGAACATTGTTGTTTCAAGGGAAGAAAACAATGTTCAAAATTCAGGAAATTTGTATCTGCACCAACCTTCCATTTAATGAAGACAAGGGTGTTACAAACTACAGATGAAAGCACCTCTCTCAGTCCTTGACTTTCTGCCCAGAAAGTAGTAAGGTCTGAGCCTGTCTTGGTGAACATGTACTTGAGCCTGTGTAGAATGGAAAAGAGAAAGCTGCATCATCTGAGTTCTAGCTGTTGGATGGGGGCCTCTCAATTGTATCAGTATGGTGAATAAGTTAAACACTGAGCTTTCAGTAAAGCATTTGCAACACAAAAATATCCTCATCATACCCAAGTAGTTATCTGTATTAGAATACTAAATCTCATGCATTGAAGTTTGAATAAATAGGAACTTAAACTTTAGCTATATGGTACTCATGATCTAACAGCTGCTAGTCACTAAGGTTTCAAAATAAAGACTGATTGTCTCCTTTAGAAAGGATGACTCTAAAATAGGGAAATGCTCAAACATTGAAAATCTGGTTAATTTGAATAGAAGAAGGTGCAATGAGTGCCACTGTAGAAGTACATATTTATATAAGTTTTATCATTTATATGCACAGATTGGCCACCTGCACTTGACATCCAGATGTACAAATGGTTATTTGTGTGTATAAATTTGTGGGGGAGGGATAGCTCAGTGGTTTGAGCATTGGCTTGCTAAACCCAGCTTTGAGAGTTTAATCCTTGAGGGGGCCACTTGGGGATCTGGGACAACATCAGTACTTGGTCCTGCTAGTGAAGGTAGGGGGCTGGACTCAATGACTTCTCAAGGTCCCTTCCAGTTCTAGGAGATGGGATATCTCCATTAATTATATTATAATTATAAATCTGTTTAGGGTTTTTGCCAATACAGGGAATGTTTTTATTAGTTTTGCGGGTGCAACTGTTGTCTGTCCTTGAAAGGTTAATTTTCAGACATTCCACAATTCTGTCTATACATCTTTGTTTAAAATTAAAAAGAACAGGACCAAATAGGCTTTATTCACAAAGGCTCTTTCATATGAAAACCATAATCAGTTATGACACTGTTAAGGTAAATTTCTTCCAACATCCATCCAGTAAATTAATCAAGTGACACTTTGCACAGGGGCTTATCAATATGTAGGAGAGAAACCATAAAATTCAGAGCCATTGGCATAATTGTTGTTCCACACCTGGTTTGCTGTCATGACCATGACAACTACTGAAAAGGTGGGGTAAAGCCAAAATATTAAGGTACTATTCTTATCTCATCAGAAAATGACCACAAAAGGACACTAAATCTCTGTGAAGTTAACACGGTCATACAAATTAGTGTTAGAGAAGCAATAAGACAGTTTTACTATGAGGCAGATTATGCCAATTTCTAATAAGTAGGGCTGTTGATTAATTGCAGTTAACTCACGCAATAAACTCAAATTAATTGCAATTTAAAAAATTAATCGCGATTAATCGCAGTTTTAATTGCACTGTTAAACAATAGAATGCCAATTGAAATTTATTAAATATTTTTGGATGTTTTTCTACATTTTTATATATTGATTTCAATTACACAGTATACAAAGTAGACAGTGCTCACTTTTTTATTACAAATATTTGCATTGTAAAAATGGCACAAGAAATAGTATTTTTCAATTCACTTCATACAAGTACTGTAGTGCAATCTCTTTGTGGTGAACTTACAAATGTAGATTTTTTTGTGTTACATAACTGCACTCAAAAACAAAACAAAGTAAAACTTCAGAGCCTATAAGTCTACTCAGTCCTACTTCTTGTTCAGCCAATCACTAAGAGAAACAAGTTTGGTTACATTTGCGTAAGATAATGCTGCCTGCTTCTTATTTACATCATCTGAAAATGAGAACAGATGTTCACATGGCACGTTTTTAGCCGGCATTGCAAGGTATTTACGTGACAGATATGCTAAACATTCATATGTCCCTTCGTACTTCAGCCATCATTCCAGAGGACATGCTTCCATGCTGATGATGCTTGTTAAAAATAATGCATTAATTAAATTTATGGTTGAAATTTCTCTCCTTCGGAGAGAATAGTATGTCTCTTGTTCTGTTTTACCTGCATTCTGCCATATATTTCATGTTATAGCAGTCTCGGCTGATGACCCAGCACATGTTGTTCATTTTAAGAATACTTTCACTGCAGATTTGACAAAACGCAAAGAAGGTACCAATGTGAGATTTCTAAAGATGGCTACATCACTCAACCCAAGGTTTAAGAATCTGAAGTACCTTCCAAAAAAATTGGTGAGGAACATGGTGTGGAATGTGCTTTCAGAAGTCTTAAAAGAGCAACACTCTGATGCGGAAGCTACAGAACCGAAACACCAAAAAAGAAAATCTAACTTCTGCTGTTGGCATCTGACTCAGATGATGAAAATGAACATGCGTCAGTCTGCACTGCTTTGGATGGTTATCAAGCTGAAACTGTTATCAGCATGGATACATCCTCTGGAATGGTGGCTGAAGCATGAAGGGATATATGAATAGTTAGTGCATCTGGCACGTAAATATCTTGTGATGCTGGCTACAACAGTGCCATGTGAACACCAGTTCTCACTTTCAGGTGATACTGTAAACACTAAGTGGGCAGCATTATCTCCTGCAAATGCCAACAAACTTGTTTGTCTGAGCAATTGGCTGAACAAGAAGTAGGACTGAGTGTACTCTCAGGCTCTGAAGTTTTATATTGTTTTGTTTTTGTGTGCAGTTATGTAACAAAAAAAATCTACATTTATAAGTTACACTTTCACCATAAAGATATTGCACTACAGTACTTGTATGACGTGAATTGAAAAATACTCTTGTTTTGTACAGTGCAAATATTTGTAATAAAAACTATAAAGTTTTTTTAAATTTAAAATCAATTTAAATCAATATATTTGAAAATTTAGGAAGTATTCAAAACTATTTAAATAAATGATATTCTATTATTCTTTAACAGCCCTACTAATAAAGGTTTATAAAACAGCTATTCTGTTAATTTACGTGGTGACTGCTGACATATTTGCATCTTTGGTACAAGGTTAAATGCTGAACTAGTTATTTAAATAAATACTTTTCCTAGTATGATAAAGAAACGTTAGTAGAAACTTGCAGTCCTTTGACATTCCAGGAGAGTCAAGTTTTTAATAACAAGGAAAGGGACTAATGTGGAACAGATATGCATTCTCATGGGAAATTTAGTACATGATAGAGAAGAAGTCTGTCAGTAATTCCTTCTTGTTCTGAAGTTCAGTATCACAGACATTTTGAAAATATTTGACATAAAACAAACTGACTCCTCCTCATCCAAAGTTTGATTAATTTTCTCCTTGAAAAACTGAAATATGAGCCCTATTGTTGTCTCTCTCTTACTGAAACCAATGGCAAAACTTACACTGATTTCTATGGAATCAGGATCAGGCACTGAATCGGTATATTTCATGTGTCATTTTTTGAATTCATTTACCTAAATTATAGTTTATCAGCCTTTTAAATATTAGGCCTATTTTTTCAAGACCACCTATGGCATTTGGACACTCATTTCTAGTTAAAATTAATGGAAACTGGGTGTTCAAATTACCTAAGCAGCTTTGTAAATGTTATTCTTAATCTGCATGTTACATAGGCATAGTCAATTGTTGACTTAATACTGCTCATTTGCTAGCAGTGTTGTCACAAAATTAAATGCCATAAAAATTGCCATTTTGGGACACAAACTAAAAAGAACATGTTTGTTCTACTTATTACATTGTAAGTCAATTGAATGTATGCATCCTGATATATTATTAGGTTCCTATTAAACATACACCTCTACCCCGATATAATGCTGTCCTCAGGAGACAAGAAATCTCACCGCGTTATAGGTGAGACCGCATTGTATCGCATTTGCTTTGGCCTCTCCTGTTCCCTGACCGCCCCCTCCAGAGACCCCTGTCCCTAATCACCCCCAGTACCCCACCCTCTACCCAACCCCCCTGCTCCCTGTCCCCTGACTGCTCCGACCCATATCCACACCCTCTGCCCCCTGACAGGCACCCACCGGCGGGAAGTGGAGCAACGTGGCCCCAGCCTGTTCCACTCTGCCACCTCCCAGCCGCGGTGCTCTGCTTACCGCCACCGGTGAGTGCGGGGAGGTTGGGGAAAGGACGCCCCCCCCATACTCACCTGTGGTGGAAAGCAGGGAGCTGGTGGAGTACAGCGGGCTAGGGTCGGGCTGCTCCGCTTCCCGTCGCCGGTGAGTGCGGGGAGGTTGGGGAAAGGACGCCCTCTGCACTCACTGGCAGTGGGAAGCAGAGCGACGCAGCCCCAGCCTGCTCCGCTTTCCTTGCCCCGGCCCCAGCCGTGTCGCTGGGGGGGAGGAAGAGGGGGAAGGAGGGGGTTGGGGAAAGGTCCCACACCCACCTGTGGCGGGAAGCGGAGTGCTGCGGCTGGGAGTTGGCGGAGTGGAGTGGGCTGGGGCCGGGCTGCTCCGATTCTGCCGCTACCGGTGAGTGCGGGAGGGGGATCCCTTCCCCCAAGTCCCCCTGTCCTGAGCGACATGGCTGGGGCAAGGGAAGCGGAGTGGGCTGCTCCTGGCCCCCCGCTAATACTCCAGGCCACTCTGGGACTGCAGGGCCCCCAAAAGTGCCCCCCCCCCAGCTCCTGCCTCCCAGAACCGGGGGGGGAGGGAAAGCCCCTGACTGCCCCCGAGACCCTCTGTCCCTTATCCAATCCCTCGGCCTCGGGCCCGGCCCGGCACCCTTAACACGCTGCTCAGAGCAGCGTTTCAGAGCTTTACTACGTTGTATGCAAACCCGCGTTATATCGGATCACGTTATATCAGGGTAGAGGTGTATTTGTTTTCAACATTACATCAATGTCATGGAAGGAAAAAGTCTTTCACCTCCTTGTTACTAACAATATAATTTTATTTATATTATATTATTATAAATATTATATTTATTAGAAAGGAAAGAGCTCCATTATGTCAGTCTGTCCCCAATTCTATGTAATGCAGTATTGCTTTGTGCAGACACTTGAGCACTTTTTTTTTTTTTTTTTTTTTTTTTTTTTTAAAAAGGCCCAGATCCTCAAAGGTATTGGTGCTTAATTCCTACTGTGGAGTGACTTGCCTAAATACCTCTCTAGAGCTTGACCTAAGTTTTAATTTTGACTGGCCTAAGCCTAGGCCTAAACACTTACTGTAGCAACATTTTTCCTGATATTTAGCATAGATTTTGTATTCCTTAATTACATTCCATTATACCTAGTTAATAATCACCTGATACCACTTGTCACAGGGTCACTCACTACACTGGTGCCTTTTGGGAATTAGCTCAGTCCCAGCGGGTGCACCCTTGGGTGGTGGTGGCTCTGTCATCTCCTGCAGACTTGTTACAGCTCCTTCCTCTGGGCATCTGCTTCGTGGCACAGTCCTCCGACCGTGTCACCATCTGGTTCCCCCCCTTCCAAGGGACTCCTCCAATAAGAGTCCAGCCACTCCTCGCAGCGGCTTGGCAGGCTTGGCTAGTGAGGGGGGAGACCCACTACTTCGGGCCCCAGCGCACGGATCCTGCAAACAGCAGCTTCCTGATGCCTCTTCCTTCCAGCTCACTGTCTGTATTCCCTGGGTCACTTCCAGGAGCAGAAGGAACTGAGGCTGTGGGGATCTAACTCTCTTTGCCCTCTTCCTAGGGCCTCGAACCTGTAAATCCTCGTGTAATGCTGACAGACCTTGGTCATCAGCAGGTGGGATCCAACCGGGGACCACTGGAGTTTAGTGCATGAGCCTCTACCACATGAGCTAAAAGCCAACTGGCTGCTGTTAGCTAAAGTTGTAGAGCAGACTCATTTTATACCTCTCTCTAAGTGGTCTTGGTGCCACTAGATGGGACAGAACACCACATCCACAAGGTGTGTGGATTACACTGGTAGCCCATCAGGAATCCTCTAGGAAGCCAGTCTTCTCCCTAGGGCTCCCTGCAGGAGACTCTTTCACATTGGTCTGCAGCTTCCTTTTATATGGGCCAGCTGGGCCCTGATCAGCTGGGCCAGCTGCCGCCTTAATTGTCTGCAGCTACTGCCCTAAAGCCCTAATTGGCTGTTTCCCCTGCAGCCATTCCTTTGGCTGCCTGCGGCTCAGCCTCCCTAGGCTGGTTTTAACCCTCTCAGGGCCAGTGCAGGGCAGGTGCCCCATCACACCGCCCCTAGTGTGATTCCTTTCCCTCCTTGGGGTTTAGTTCTTTAAAATATTTGTAGACTTCTGTCCTACACCCCTTCTTCCCCTTTAGCTTTATGTGTTTTAGCTCTTTTAATAATTCCTTGCAGGTTACTACTTCTGCCTCCCTGATCATTTTGCTGCTTTTCTAAACTCTCTAATTGGGAAGTACATTTCTGATAAATGGGGTGCCCCCAAGAGTTTGGGAGGGTTTTCCACATGGGCATTGGTTTTCATTTGTGTGGTTTGTTAATTTTGCACAAGAATCAAGTGCTATAGACAGGCACATTCTAAGTTAATCTAAATGCATCTGTCAAGTGAACTGGCACCAAATACACTAAAGTTTGACTGTGTCTCAGCCTCAAAAAAAGCAAAACTTCTAAACTTTGTCTCTTCTGATATGGCCCTAACATGGACAGTTAGACAAATCTATATACAGTAACACAATATGCAGGATGTGTGGATCTCTCTGGGACTCTACACATTTCTGGGTCCCTGCAAACCCTATGACTGGCTCTGTATGAGAATGGCCTTTACATCCCAGAAGAGTTCCACTCTGCCAAACCATTCCAAGCATGTGTGTCTCCACCTGCAAACAGAAGCCGGGACAAGCTGCCACTAAGCACTACTGAAATCAGCACTCAACTCAATGCAAGAGTAGCGTATCAAGATTTCTTTATTTATGTAGGCAGAAAAAGAACCACACAACCACCAATACATGACAGCCTGCAGAAAATATTTAATGCTGGTGAGAGCAGAGCTTTGAATAGGATTCATAGCCAGAAGGTTGGATTGAGATAAAGAATTTTACTTAAGGGAGAGTCGACTCAGGCTAATTGTTCTGGGTGAGATTTTAACTCTTCAGTCTGTCCTACGTAAGGGGCAGTGCACAGTTGCATTGCCTTCAAAACAGGCTGGAGAATTAATTGAGGTTCTGAGTCCCCTTTGCTCTGAAGAGGAAATTCTTCACCCCTTTTTCTGGAGTGGCTTTATTTCCCCCCATGTGCAGCCAACCAACTACTCTGACCAATGAATAGTGGGGCGGAGCCTGGACTTCTACCACCCCTCTCCACCACTTGCTGGCCACCTGCTTAACAGGGGAGTATCAGGCAAGTAGGTTCTGCTCTCTCACCTGTGGCTGGAGTCACAGGCAGAGCAGGGTTGAGCAGGAGAGAAAGGGCCCTTATTTTTCCACACTTCCCTGCGTGACTGAGAAAGAGCTGTAACAATAGAGCTCTCCAGAGGCTCATTTTAATAATTCTGCATTTTCAACTATACTATACTATAAAATACACCTTCAGGCAGAAACCAAGCCTGGAAAACTTCAGCCTCATAGGTGAATGTTGTAAACATTTCAGAGAAGTAGGTCTTACAGAAAACTTTACTTGCACCAACCATGTTAGGGAAGAGTTATCTGTTGTACAGTACAGAAGCTGTACTGAACTGCTTACTCTAGTTAGTCTCCTATCTAATGGTGGGAAAGGCTTGCTTTGAAATCTGGTAAGCTACAGCATTTTAAAGATTATTTATTTGAATTACTGTAGTGCCTAGAGGCTTTAATTGAGAACACAGCCCCCTTTCCCTAGGCAAGGTATAAACTCATAGTAAGAGATGGACCCTGATCCAAAAAGCTTACAGTTTACATTAAAAAAATGGAGAAAGTGAGAGGGGAAACAGAGGCACAAAAAGGTGAAGTTACTTGCTGGAGGTCACACAGCAAGTCAGTGGTGGAGTTGGGATTAGAATCCAGGGCTCTTGATTTCCAGTACAATGCCCTATCCACCAGGCCATGCTGCTTCTCCTATTTCTATTCTGCTTTGAAAACATTTAGCTTTTCCTGTTCTTGGTTGTGCTAGATCCCAGTTATAACACTACAGAATCTAAAGTATTGGTGGTCTTCCCCAAGATCAAAAATATTGTTTCTTTAATATGTCATTTTATACCACATTCTCAAGATTGCTCCTAAACTTTGTTTTTGTGCATTCGGAAATCACTGTTGACATAACATCAGAGTAGCTGAATTGTGTCTATAGAGGTTGGGTATCAAAATCAGCTAGTAAGACATTTGGACCTATGAGAGAGCTCCATTTTTTCTCTGTTATTTAAGAATTAATGACAGCTTTTTTTGAAAAAATGTTTGTATAGAATCCAGGAATCTACATTAAATTATTAGCATTGGTTAACACAATTAAATAATAGTTTCTTCTTTATATTATGGTTTACATCTCTACTTCCATGAAGTCTTGAGCTGTTCGTTGATGTTCTTTGTTCCATTAAAATGTGTTATATTGGATAACAAGTATACTGTATATAAATAAACTAATAACCTCTTAATTTTTAGGGCAAATATTCATATATTGGTCCATGTGGAGGACAAGATTGTTCAGTTTGCCAGTGCTTTCCTGAAAAGGGATCAAGAGTAAGTGATTTATTATAACAATAATTGTTATTGCAAAATATTGCTCATTTTGTGTACATCTCTCATTTAAAATCACCAGGGCTGTTGAGCATTGGGAGCTCAAATAAGAAAGTCCCGACGAGGCAGGACAGGAAACAGATCTAAGTCTGCCCATTGGTGTGAAGTACAAGCACTTGCAATATCAAAGACCATAGGTCTGCCCAAAAACCTAGGAAGATTAGCCCGCAGAGAAGGTAGGGTCGTAATAACATAATCTCATTTTAAAGAGATTAGAGACTTTTCAGGATGAGCAGGACAATTAGAAAAATGTCATTTTAAAGGCATCTTCAGTTTGGAATCTGTCAGCCTTCTCAGATGTCCTCTGAATGGCCAGTCAAAGGAGAGTATGTTTTTGCGACTTTATAATTGTATTTTTGCAGAAACTTAGGTTCTTTTTTATCTTCATGTTGATCTTAAATTTGTTTTGCTTCTCCTAATCTTTTATTGCCTTTTCATGATTTTCCGCACTAGATAAGTGTCCTAGGTATAAGAAAACTTGAGCTATTTCATTGTATTGGATTTAAAATGTGAAATTCAGCAGGTGTGGTTTTTTTAGCTAATATTGTTAGGACTAGTAATTTAAGTATCTCCTTAGACAGAGATGTTACATAGTACTCACTAGGTATGAATATTGAAATGCTACCAGCTTTTGGCAGTTTATACGAGTTGCTATTTGTTTATAAGTATGTGGCCTGCTGTTACTGGTTTATAAATTTGATAAAGACAAAGTAGGTGAGGTAATTTTTTTATTGGATGAACTTCTGTTGGTGGGAGGTGTGACACTATGCCCCATATACTTCATAGAAATATTGTTATAATATGATTATAGTATATCTAAAATATATTTTATGCAAGATTGGTCTTGTGAGGTATCATTGGAAAGATTATGATTTAGTGAATATTATTATCCTATTTGTATGCATGTATCATTTTTGTATCTAAAGTTAGGAATATTGATTATACATCTGTACTACAAAAGTGTTTGCACCTGGGGAACATCCACCAGACAAAATACAATCAGTCTGGCTGGTTAGCTGGGGACAAGTCACTGAACCACTAGGGAGGACAGTAGGTCTTTGAAGATGCTAATCTCCCACCTTCCTGAGAAGCTTCCTGGGGTGCTTCAAACAGCCTTTGACTCATGTCTGCTTTGACACTGCAGGGTCATGTGATCACATCACCTGGTACTGGACTCCATGATAGAATACCAGTATTTTTCCACTTGGTGAAGGGGGGAACCACACTAGAAAACAAAGGATTCCTGCCATATGTAAATCCTATTTAAGATAGGGGAGTGAGATGATGGGGTTCATTCTTCACTGAATCCCCACCCAGGATGACTGCTGGAAACATCTAAGAAACAAAGACAAGGTCGGGGGAGAGGGAAGGACTGAGCCCAGACTGGAAAAAGTGTCTGGCCTGTGAAAGAAATACCTAGAGTCTTAAGCTGCAAGCAAGAGCAGCCTGTCTTCAAGAACCACAGCAATCTGCTAAAAACAACACTTAGAATGAGAAATTACTACTTGTGGCTAGTTTATTTAGTGTATTAAGCTTAGTTTGTGTGTTTGTTTTATTTGCTCAGTAATCTGCTTTGATCTGTTTGTTATCCGTTATAATCACTTAAAATATATCTTTTGTAGTTAATAGATTTGTTTTTGTTTTTTCTAAAACCAGTTTGTGGAACTCATAACTGGTGGGGGGAGGGAAAGCTCCACATTGACGGAGGGGGCGAATTTCATGAGCTTACGCTGTACAGTTCTGTGTGCAGTGCAAGTCAATACAGTTCAGGATTTGCACCCCAGAGGGCGTGTGCACTTCAGTGATGGGCAATTCCCTAGCTGAGTCTTCCCATGCAGAGCTGATTTCAGTGTTTGTGTCTTTCTGCAGCTGAGTGCGGCCTTATCTGTGTGTGTGCTGGAGGAGGCTTGAGGGCCTGGCTCAGCAGGACAGTGTAAGGGAGTCCAGGCTGGTGGAACATGTGAGCTCAGTGGTACCCCAGTATATCAGATGGCACCCCGAAGTGGGGGGCAGCCTGTCACAGAAGGTACCAGTTTTCAAGCTACACAGAAGCTTTTCTTCAGGTCTGGGGAAGGAAGTGGAGTATCTGAACTAAATACACATTGGGACAGCTTGTTAAGCAGAAGGGGTAACACATTTGAGTTGGACAGTTGAAATGAAGTTGGCAGTGGGGGCTAGATTGTTATACAGAAAGGGTTTGAAGTGGGCAAATAAGAGTAGCAGGCAGTGTGGTGTGTTACAAATTGTTGTAAAGAGCTATAAGTCCTGTTCCTGTTAAGTCCATGGATTTTGGTGTTTAGGAGAGTTATGAATGTAAATTCCCAGGCTTGCCTTTTGAAGGTGTTGTGCAGGTTTCGTTTGAGGACAAGTATTGAAAGATCAGATATGGAGTGATCGCTTTATGAAAAATGTTTGCCTGTGGATTTTGTCTTTTATCATTTTTCTGTATGAGTTCATTTGAGAGCATAGTGATTGTCTGGTTTCATCCGCATAGTTGTTACTGAGGTACCCCATGTGATGTGATAAACATGCGTAGGACCCAGGAACCATGAAAGGTTTGATGTGGGGGCTGTTGGTCATCGTAGTCATGGAGATATGTTCACAGGTTTTGCATCTGTTTTTCAGGCAGGATCTGGTGCTGCTTTGAGTTGGTGTGTCCCAGTTGGTGGGGAGCTTGCTTCTGATGATGAGCTTAGCAAAGTTTTGGGTTTTTTTTCTTGGTCTGTTTAGGGTGGTTGCTGGAGCTGTGGAGGTAAGTGCCATGATTGGTGGGTTTCTTCTATACAGCTATCTGCATTGTTCCATTGTTTAAGATAATCTAGGAAGTTGATGCTGGTGTGGGAGTTTGATGGATGGGTGGTGATGGTTGAAGTTGTGGAAATCTGTGAGGGAGTTTAGGTTGCCTGTCCAGAGGATGAAAATATCATCAGTGTTTCTCAGGTATATCATTGGTTGATGGTGCATTTTCCCAGAAATTCTTCCTTGAGGTGGCTATGAAGAGGATGGCATATTGGGGCTCCATTCTAGTACTTCTGGCTGTTCCCATGGTTTGGACAAAGGGTTTATTGTTAAATGTGAGGTTGTTGTGGATGAGAATAAAATGGATGAGTTTGGCGTTGTATTTTGGCAACGTTATAATATAAATTGATGTCAGCTCCACCTCAAAATACATAGCAGTGCAGTGACAGAAAACATAAGTTAGGAGTGTAATTGAGTTAGGCGATTCAGAGAGTAATGTAGGCCTATGGATTTGGGATTGGATACCCATGCTGTTGTGCAATACAGTATACTTAATATGCTTCAGTGTAACTGTAGCTATATACTTTACTTCTATCACAAGTCAATATTATATGTAAATTGTGTAATTTAATACACTGAAAGATGTAAACTGTACTAGGAAATGCCAGGAGGAATCCCAGCTATAGAGAATCTCAGAGAATGCATGCTACAGCACTAACATTACTATCCTTTCAGCTCTTGCTCCTTTCTGCTCCCAGCAAGCTCTGCTAGCCAGTGTGGAAGGGGTTCAGGCCATGGCCCTGCCCTTTCCTGGTGTCTCCCTATGCCCTTTGAGGGCTCAGACCAACTTCCATTAAAAGAAGGACTCCCACTCCCTGCTTCCTCATACACCAGCATATGGACAGGTACAGTTGAACTCTAGGGGCCATATTCTCAGCTGATGTAAATTGGCTTAGCTCTGTGGATGTCAATGGAATTAGGTTAATTTACACTATTTGAGGATCCCACTCAATATTTTGAATAGTAAGTATTTAAATACTTTTGAGAAAAAAAATAAAACCACAACTGACATGAACAACCAGCCTTGCAGGCAGCCTCAGCAGTGTGACTAAGGATTGAATGAGTGTGGAGTATGAACTCTTCCCCTCTCACTCATACAGATAGTCCCCAACAGGCCAGGATTAAGGCTCATTCACAGGATGATACAAGGAAACTTTCACTGCCACTTTCCACACTTGTACTTATACAGAAGACTTCAGCTTCCTGGGTTGTGAATCCCACATCTTTCCATATATTTAAAACAAAATATAACATTTACTTATTAAAGCAAATTTTAATCCATTTCTGTTTTTTTCCCAGAAAAGTTTTACCTCATTCTCTTCTAACATCTAAAACAGTCAGGTTGAGATATTTCTAAATTGGAAAGGAAATAAAACATTACAAATGAGCTCTAATTAATATAAGAAAACCTACCACTGTAATGACTAAATAATTATTTATTCAAAAGTTACTGGAAGGGCACATCCACCTTTTCACTATAAATATTATGCAATAGTTGATTAAAACTACATTGTTCCCAAGTCCACCAGAGCAGTCACCATGCATGCTAGTCACACCAGCTGGGTCCGTCCCATTACTCCAAGCTATTGCCTGCCCCTTTTTTAGGTTCATGTTGCAAATTAAGGAGGACACCAGAGAATCAGAATGAACCTTTTCCTTCTTGGGCACTGTACTGATAGCAGTGAGCTTACATGCTCTGCTGCCTGACGACCATTGATGCTCTGACCCTGAATTCTATACTGATCCATTCTAGACTGTGTCTGTACTATTGTCCCCTGTGCTATAGGATTTTCATAATATGGGAGCTAAGATATTTCATACTTCAGTAATAGTATGATAACTTTGAGTTACCCCAGGAGATCTATTTATGGGGATTAACAGCATCTCTCTGTGTTACTGAGTATCATGGTTTGGATAAAATAAAGACTGATTTGAAACATCATTTAAAAACCAAACTTTGTCAAAATACCATGTGAGAAGATTCTTGGACCGTGTCTGCTAGAAGCTAGAAGTTGTACTAATTCTCTCTCAAGAACCTGTTCCAAAGTTTTGGTCCATACCAAATTTCTGAACCTTTTAGGGGTATACTCATCACTAGTACCAAAGTTTCTAGATATTCAGTGATGTTGCTGTCACTACGTTCCATATAGAATATACTGTAAGCAATAGACATTTTAAAAAGGAAATTTAATACAATTAAGCAGCTGTAAATCTGTGAGAATTGCATTGTGTGATGTAACAGCTTTGAAATCTATATACTACTTGAAGGATTCCCTCAAATGTAATAACCTTATATTTCATATAGCTATTACCTTTAACCTTTATGTAGGCAGCAAAAGCATCCACTTTATGGGCGATAGCTACAGTAAACATCAGTTGAAACAGACAATGTATTGGAAGAATGAGATCCTGATATATGTACATATTTTCTGAAATAACATATTGCATAGATTTATATTGTGCGGAATCATTTCAAATCTCTCCCCCCCCCCCAACGTACAACCCTGCTTATTTTGGGAGGTATGTCACTGCATTCAGTAAACCAACAAACCTTTATGTTTTTCTCTTTAAACTTTGGCACACTGACCGTGTTTGGTGCCTGTTTGGATTTTGTGAGGGCTGCTGATTATAAAGTAACAAAAACATGTATCTTATTTCTGAAGTTTGCTCTCCAGAAGCCAAAACATCAAATTTTATTTACATTTCACTTTGAATTTGCTGGAGATACCATCTATTATTCTTCCTCAGTCCTTTTACTGGGATGCAAAAACAAGAGATGAACATTGAAATCCCTTAGTGTGGTACAGTATGTAACCCTCTCCAAAACTAACCAAAATGTACATGTCAGAAGTGCACATCTTTCAGATATATCTATTTCTTCCAGTTTAGTTAGGGGCAACACAGTAGAGCTCCATTGTTTATCACAAATTTTTTCCATCTTCAGTATCGCACCTCAGACAGACTGTCTGGTAAAGACAAAGATATTTTTCAGTTTCAGAGTCCTACGTTAACCGGTATTAAATATATCACCTTTTCACAGGAGCTTAGATTTCACTCAGCCCACAAAGACACTAGGATTTTTTCAATCTCTGTTTTGCTCTAACACCCATTGTATATATTGACAAAACAGTGGGTCAAACTCACCACTGATGTAAGCAGGCATATCTCCGTTTTAGCCAATAAAGTTGTACCTATTTACACTAGTGATGAATTTGGATTGGTGACTTTACACTGAGATGCTCTGCTACATATTTAGTCTACATTGTCTAAAACTAAAAAATGAGTTTTGGGTTAGTTTATATTTTCTAAAGCTAAACTGAACCAAAACTAAGATTCAGGGGGTACCAAATTGAACCACCAACTTCAGACTGTTATAATTAATCCTACTTTACTAATGGGAAAAATAGTTCTTTGACCCAGCTAAATGAAATGGTAAATAACACATCCAAGTGCTGAAGGTGAGTCCTTGACTTGAATTGGCTTTTGAAATATAGACCTGCTGACAATGCCAATTTGGATTTTTTTTTTTTTTTTTGTAATCTATGGACAGGCCCAGCTCCAGGCACCAGCCGAGCAAGCTCATGATTGGGGCAGCAGATTCTAAGGGGTGGCATTCCCTCCAATCCTTTTTTTTTTTTTTTTTTGTTTTCTTCCCTTCCCCCCCCCCCCGGGTTTTTTTTTTTTTTTGGTTTGCCCCTCTGTAGGGGGGGGCGGGCGGAGAAGGGGAGTGCCCTGCTGGGAGCGGGCTGCGCACTCCGTCTGCCCCAGCCAGTGCCAGGTCTGCAGCAAGGCCGGCACGGCAGCCCACGTCCTTCCCTGCCCGCCGACCAGAGCAGCACGGAGCCCTCCCGGCAGGCAGCGCAACTGGAAGGAAGGAAGCCCTGGCCGCCCCCCTTCTCTCTCTCCCCCCGCTCCCTCCCTCTCCCCCCCGCTAGCAGGGGCGTGCACTCCGCTGCCCAGGGCATGTCTGCAGCGCAGGGAGTCTCCCTGCACCCTGCTTCCGGCCGCCCCACACGGGTTGTTTTTTTTTTTTCTTGGGGCGTCAAAAAAGCCAAAGCCGGCCCTGTCTATGGAGGTGATATAACCGATCCCAAGTTAGGTTCCAGCTTCAAAGTAGAATTTCAAAGGATTCACTACACTTTTCAGTTCACTTGGTATGCAGATCTCAGTACTCATTCTATATCCCTAAGTAAGGGATCTGTCCTGAAAGAAGGCAAAAAATAGGAATTGCATCTTTACTTTGGAGGAAATTATTGTCTGGTTATTTACTAAAAAATTTCCGGGCTTCACTTTGACCCCTTTGTCTTGTCATGACCCTCTTCTGGTTATTATATGTTGAAATATTTAATGATTTCTCAGTTTGATAGTCTGGTTACAACTCTATACTTCATTGTTTTCTAATACCTTTCAAGTGGCTACCTATTGCTATAAAAAGAAGGTACAATACTTAAGGGTCATACCTTATCTTTGGTAAAACGTATGGGAGAACAGATGGCCTAGAAAATTCTGTCTCATTCATTTTATGTGGTGTCCTTTTAAATTCTCAACTTGAGGAGAGGGAATTCGGGGACTGCAGAGAGTGCAGGTGCTGCAGCCTCTAAAGCTTGTGGATCCCAGGATTGATATTGGCCTCTTTCTAGTACCGGTTGCGCTCCTCCAAGGCTATATGAATTCCTTATGCTTTGTGCTGCCATGGACTTACTCCTTCATGACCCCACCAAATTTGCTCATCTCACTGCAGAGCATGCCATGGAGTTAAGTGGTCCCCCTACCCAAGACATTCTGTTTCCCAGAGCCCCAGTTCCATCTTTTTTTAAATGCCGGGTGGGGCTCAGAACGCTGGGTGGGAAAACAATAGCTTAGTTGCTGATGTTTGTTTACAAATCATAAATAGGCTTGAATTTAGAGAGACAAATGATCAAAGTTCATGTGTGAGATAAAGGCTGTGTTTATTTAACTTGTTTTCCATTAAACAGCATGGTATAGTTTGCAAGAAAACAGGTTTTTCATGGAAAGCAATCAGTAAAATGTGTTGTATTTTAGCCTGTTTTCATTAAGTAGTTAGTTTGTAAACCAGTACAATCTGAAGCAAACTTTAAAATTCAACTTTGTAGAATTAGGAACGGTAGAGTTTAGAGAATATCAAGAAATGATTTTCCTGTGTTCATTACTGAGTTTCTGGTTGACTAGTCTGAAAAACACAAATGCTTGATCCAAAGTCCATTGAAATCCATGGAAAGATTTTCATTGACTTCAGAAGTGTGTTGGATGAGGCCCATATATAGTAAAAGGTTATTGTAGTTACATGGATTTTGTCACAGAGCTTTAGCAGGCTTTTGGGGTTCAGCTGCTTTAGAGCTAAGGATTCAAGGACTGATTGTCTTTAACTGGACTTTCAAGACATCTCTAGACTATTAGTGTCTAGTGAAAAGTCTGGCCTGGTCCTTGATTCTTGCAGAATCAGTTTTTAAACACAGGGTATCTGTGGGTAAGCTTCTCTGATATTTTTTCTTTGTGTTCTGCACAGTTAGAACTGTTTCTTGCGTGGTAAGAACACACATGCCTTTTTACATCTCATGCTCCACAAGTAAGACAAGTACTTGATTAGTTAATGTTATGTGCATTCAGTAATGTATTTTAGGTTATAGGTTACATTGATTTGACTAACTAGTGGTTAAGCTTGTTAGTTGGTGCCATTGATCTATCTCAGTGGTTTTCAATCTTTTTTCATTTGCAGACCCCTAAAAAAATTCAAAGGTGCAGACCCTTTTGGAAATCCTAGACATAGTTTTCGTACCACAGGTTGAAAACCACTGTTCTGTGAAATGACAACCTTTTATGGACCTTTTAGACATAGTCTGCAGACCCCTGTCTAAAAGACCCCCTGGCGGGTCTGCAGACTGCAAGTTGAAAACCACTGATCGATCATAAAAAGGTGCATTGGGGTGAAAACATACTTTCTGAAAGTGCATTATTTGTGATACACTTGCTTGAATGCATAGGAATGATTTTTTGCAGAAAAGATATTACTTCTGTCATTGTGGTGACTTTGAGTCTAAACCCATCATTGCTTTATACTTGTCCTTGGGCCAAACAATGTTAAGTGTTAGCTGTACACCTGAATGCGTCTGAACAGCAAACAGTTATCACATGATTAATCAAGTCTAGTACATGAGGAAAGGCGTTCTAGCTGAATGCAGTATGTTCAGACTGCTGTCGTTCCTGAGTTGGTGCATTTTGTTAAAGGGATTTTCCATGTATAATCCAATTCTTAGGTGGAATAACTTTCAACAAAAATAGCTGCTATTTTCATTTAAGGGAGTTTTTTGTGGCTATTTAAAATAAGGCATAGTAAAGGGAATATATAATAGCACTGGTGGCATTATAAACTTCAGAATGTAGTCTGTTTAGAGTTTCTTCAGTAAACTCGCTCACTGTAATGTGTTTTGCTAAGTAGATGATGAGACAGTAGAGCATTTTGACATATGCTCAGTACCGGGCTGTTGCACTTTTATTAGAAAACTGCTTCCATTAAGCAATCACTATTAAAATGGAGATAACACACTTGTACTCATTACATTTGGAAATAGTTCTGTGGCTAATAAGAGTGGTCTCTGTGACTAATAAATCCCTCCAGAACACTGACTTAATGCAGTTTCCCATCACACTTATGGAAAAAGCCTGAGTAAACAGAGGAGCCTTTCAACCATGGCCTCAAGGTGAAAAGGCTTCATCTGATCAACATGGGAGTGAATACTATCAGGCTGGCTTTCCCCAGGCTCCAAGAACTCCTGTTATGCTCATACAAAGCACATGGGATCTTTATAGAGGAAGGTAAATACACACAGCATTTATTGAGAATACCACAGTTAGCATAAGCTTTTTAGACACACACACACACACACACACACACACTCTCTCTCTCTCTCTCTCTCTCTCTCTCTCTCCTGCCAGTGATGTTCATAGTTACCAGTCTGTTGTAACTCAAGTCAATCTAATGGCCAGTTAGATTGAGCACGAGTGTGGAGCTGGGTTCTGTCGGTCGCTATCCGATGCTCCGAGACTTTGCAGGACTGAACCCAGAGTTCCATGGCAAAACACCCCAGCTTTATAGTTGTAAATTTCCATTTGAGTCCATGCATTTTGCAATGTCATCCTGTCATCATTAGTCCTTAAGTGGTGGTATCATTTGATGGTTATTGTCGGGCTTCCCATCGTTATCTCTTATTTGTTGTCTCGCCTTCGGGGGTGCCTGCCTCACCTCTGAGGTCGTCAATGCTGCTAACATGTTTAACATCGGATACAATGGATGTTTTCTGATTGTCTTCTGGTCTTTCCAAGTCTCTCACTTCTTCTTGACCATCTGGACATTTGTGATGGCTTTCACACCTTATCTTTTTCTGATGCATGCATGCCTCATTCACACAAACAATCTCTTACAGAAACCTTCAAAGGTATACAGACAGCAGTATTGTATATTCAGCAGAATACATTGTAAATCAAGCCTTGCTAAATCTTATAACTAAAACAATTCACATTGGGGCTTCAGGCCCTCAACAGTCCTCTAATCTTCTTAACATAGATACAATAGAGAATCCTGTCTCTTACTTCCTAATTTGTAATACATATAGGAAACCATAGTAGCTTTATAACTTATTCTAAAACAAAAGGGTGACCATAATCACTCATAAGGATTGTTCTGGTCTGTCATTCCTTTCTGCTATTCAAAAAGGGGTGGCTGACAGGATGAAATTAAATCATACATTAATTCTCATAGTACATTATAAAATCCAGCTCCTACACTCCAAGTTTGAGTAGTCATCTAAGATGTGCACTCAGAGACTTGGGGCTTGTCTACTCTGTGCATTAGCCCACATAGAGGGGTGTAAATTCTAGTACACGCACACTAACTGAGCCATATCTGGGCACTAACTGACCCTGCTGGCACTCACTAAAAGTCCCCATTCCACATTAATGTAGTACTATTGGGGTCGCAGCAGTGCCAGCAGGGTCCCCACTGGACAGTTAATGTACGTGTGATGTAAGTCACTGAAAAGATAGAATTTTAACACATGCACACACACACACACACACACACACACACACACGCACGCTAGAATTAAACTAATAGAGGGTAGAGACTAAACAGTTATTAATTAAATAATATTGGCCCAATTCTCCACTTTGTTATACCTGCTACTTCAATGTAATGAAATGGTGAATCGGGGCTAATTCTTTTAGGATCTAACTTTACTTTACATTTCTAAAACTGAAGTGCATCTGCTCATAGTGATGTCATTGTTGAATTACAGGTATTTTCTATGCTTCCTTAAAACATGTTCTAATTTGCTTTGTGGCTTTTCTTACTGCACACAAGTGTAGATCAACATGATTTAATTGCAATTAATAGTGACGGGTGAAATATATTTAACTTTGTAAATTAAGATTGAAGTGAAGCTATCTTCATGCACTGGATAGCCTAAAGAAAAGACTAAAGTAACATTTTAGAAGACAATAGGAGCTTGAAATTAGGCTCCTCCATATTTAGGTTACTGATATAAGTGGCCTGATTTTTCAGAAGTGCTGAGCACCTGGAAGTTCCCATTGATTTCAAAATCTTTATCTTACTATATTTCACATAACATTTACTGGGTATTTATCGCATTTTTATACAGCGCACCTACTATTAATTATGGCTGGGGTTTTCAGAGGTTTCTAAAGGAGTTAGGCACCCAACTCTCATTGGAAATCAAAGGGAGTTGGGCCCCTAAAACCATTTTTGCCTGTGAAAAGAAAATCTCCCCCATAAAATGACAGGTTAGGAAAGATTCTCCTCTGGACAAGGATATCTTGAGAAGTGGGAGCTAGATAAAGGAAGGATGAGCCAAGCAATACCATGGTAATCAAGAATGGAAACAGTGATAGGCATGCTTGAATTAACAGAAACTGTGCAAGGTGGAAGAAAACTAAGGACAATTATATACATGTTAAAATAGAAGCAGATGGACAAATATCTTGACATCCTAGTTGCCAGACAGTCTTTTAACAGAGCATGTAAAAACACCAGTATAACCTCCTGCTCCTTGAGAGACAAGACCTACTTATAATGTCCAGACTGCAATCCCTCACTGGTCAGGAGAATGGGCCAAATCACAGGAAAACCTCAAGGTCTGCTCAGGGGGTGCACTGGTCTACTAGTGTGTAGGAATTACTCTTCCTTTATAGCACCCGGGTGTTAAATTTCTGCCAGAGTTTAGAAGGCCTCTTTTCTTCGGAGGGCCTCCTCTGACAGTGCCATTTAAACCTCCTGCAAGTACTGTCTGGCATGGTGCATATGCATCTAATGACTGTGATGCAAATAAACACAGGAAAAGAAAAGTCACTAGTGCAAGTAAATAAGCAGGTAAGCAGCACATTGCACATTACAGGGATGGGATGTATACTGCACTCACTTTTATAATACAAGTAAAGAAAAGTTTGTTAATTATATATATGTAATGGTCCTTTTAGTGATGCTATGCAATAACCATACAATCATGATTGATATATATTAGGGCTGCAGTCAGGAGTCTAATTTTAGGTTAGATTAAAATGGTTTTTAAATCCAGTTCCAGATTAGATTAAATTGACTTTTAGAGACACATTTCTCTTTTATTGTCACCACAGGGCAAAGTTAAGGTTGTTTGGATGCCTCTTAACTGCATTTTCATACCTCAGCATATTCAGATTTGTTTTAAGGTTAGCTTTTACTGAATTTCCTAGGTTTGCAGTGTTTATTTTGGGGATGATTACCATAGTCTATAGGCTTTATTCCAAATGACTGATATTTACCCTCAACCTGAACTCCATCTTATTGTAGCTTTTGTCTAAAATAAATAAAGTTGCTTTTCCAAATGTAAGAACATATAGTCACACACTGCCAGTTGAAGCAAGTGAAGAGCTTAAGTTATGAACACAATTCAGTTGCACGCACACAGCCATGTGTACATGCACATACTTGATTTCCATGTGCATATCAGGTATTTGCATGCAAAAATTAGGCAGTGCAATTGTATAAGTTTCATTATCCATGCATTCGGGCCAATCCTGCAAATGCTTATGTGAGTAATTTTAATTGGATCACTAGTCCCTTTGTCAATGGGAATACTCACCCAAGTGGAGTTACTGACATATGTGTTTGCTGGACCACACCTTAAATTTGAAAATCTTGCTGTTTTGTTTTTTTTATTATTATTATTTTGAAGAGACCAAGTGAGGGGCACTTTTATAAACTGAAAAATAAAGTCAATAATTAAATTTAAACATGCTAATGCAGGAAATGGTGCCGGTAACATGACGAGTAGAATGGGAGAAAGAGGGTCAGGTTTCAGGAGGGACCTATGCTGAAGAAAGACCAGGGCCAGAGTAGACAGACAAAAAGTGCAGAGCCTCCTAGCATATTTAATAAAGTTTTGTCTCCTATCATTCTGCTTGCCTGCTGCATCATTTGTTGCTAATTAAACAGTCACCTTTATAATTAGTTTCCTACTTTGGGACTAGCTTGTGCAACCCTTAATCATGTGGGTGTGCACTTATTCACATGAGTAGGCTCTCTGAAGTCAATGGCCCCGACTATGCAAAGATTTTTGCATGTGATTAACATTATGCACATGACACTATTTGTGTTAAGTAAGTGCTGCATAATCTCAAGGGTTCTGCAATCTAGCCCTTAGGTTTTAATTGATAAAATTATCTCTAAGCTATTTTTCATGGTTTTTTCCCCTCTCACTAAAAAGAATGTAAGCTATTTTGAATTTTCAACTTTTCTGTTGGAGAATGTCCCCAAGTATATTGTTGAGAAGTTGTCTAATTCAGTAGACATGTATCAAGTGGGAGAACATTTTCTGAATTGAAAATTTTAACTGGGAAGAAAATTTGGACTGAAATGCTTTGGAAATTAGATTTTTGAATAGATAAAATGAATCAGTCTGAAAATGGGTCATAGTCTGCATAAAATAAACTAAAAACTAAAAACTTTACACCAAAACCCAGAAGCCCTATTTATAAAGAAACTTATTTTAGAAAATGTGCCAAACTTTCAGTCTTTGACAAGTGACTTTCAGCTTCAATTTTCACACCCACATCCCTTACACCATTTTGGTGTAATCCAAATTTCGAGAGCTATCAACAAGTCACTTTTGTTTTCCACTCCCAATACCTTCTTCCAGTGACTTCAGAGGGAAGCCATAGATGACCTTACACTTGGGAAGTCTATTTGTTTGCTAGGGTAAGCAAAACTACTTGGTCCAGGCTGGCATTCCAGGAACAGGCATGGCCAGATGCAGCTCTTCATGCTATCTCTCTGCTGCACAGCATATCTGGTCCTGTCAACACAATGAAAAATCTTCAGCTACTCTTGCTTTTTTCCCTCCCTCAAGCAGGTGTGTGGGAACACCGGACATTACCCCTATTGCCATTGTGGAGGAACAGCAGGCATTTTCCATATTGCCCAAGTGATTCACTGTTTATTACTTACATTCAACATCCAAAGAGGAAAGAATGGGATATTATTAGTTTACGAGTCCTGATGGAATTCATATAGAAAACCAGAACTTGCCAAGCTATCCACCAAGAAGTCAGAGAACATCCCATGCAGGTCCATTGAGCTGCCTCCAGGGCTCTATTATTCCTGTTTATTGCTGGAAGCAATCTGCAGGAGGGATCACATTAGCATAAACTATTCCTAATTACAACAAGGTCATGAAGTCACTGGCTAGATCAGATTCACACCCACCATCAGGGAACAACAGCTAGAGCTAAATTCTGTCCTAAACTATAGCCTCTTTGCACTATCCTAAAATTGCATTAAATAAGTAGCTAGGGATCCTTGTAGCATGGAGAAATTAAGCCAAACACTCTCCTGACACAAAGGGAGGGAAGGGTGTGGGCAGAACACACTGCATTCCAGTGATGTCCTGTGGTGTGGCAGTCTAGATATTAAAAACAAACAATGGTATCCAGTTATTAAAAAATGTAACATCCCTAGTAGGGATTCCCTTTTTGTGATTATATAGGGAAGCATACAAGTTTAACACAGAGAGCTAAATTCTGCACTCAGATACACATGTGGCTCCTATTTGAGTTCAGTGGAATCTGTACACATACAGCTAAGGATCAGACTTGATCCCAAATGTACACTTCAAACAAAGGCATTCTCTGTTAATGTGTCATGAAAGGGGAATGTTTCATAGTACTTTTAAGTAGAATTGGCTCAACACGCTTAATCCATGCAGATAATCCCTTTCTCCAGTTCTACTGCTTGAAGAGACCGCTGCCTCCACATCCTTTTCTGATGCCCAGTTTGCTTGTGTGTGTGCTGGAATTAAGGAGAGCATCCCACCTTTCACAGGTCAAGTTGGGAATGAGGAAAAGCAACATATTAAAAGCTGTTTGACTTGCTGAGTCTTGAAGCGAAATCCTAGATTAAATATGGGTGTAGAAAAAGATTCCTGCACACCAGTTTCACGCCAAGTACTTTGTGAGGTGGGAGAGCTCTTAGGTGGTGGAATAATTCAGCAAGAAATCGAACACAGAGACAACATCAGCAAGGTCTTTCTCTAAAGTACCTCTGCTTATAACAAGAAAGCAAAATATATTAACTTAAGTAGATACGGAAACAAAGAAATCCCCACTTCGGAGCTTAACCCAGTCCTGTGACTTTGGATGCTTAATGTGAACTTCCCAATGATATTTGCTTGCCTCTCACAAGCAGCTAATTTACAGCCTTGAAAGGGGTGGGGAGCAGCAAACATAATTTAAAGGTGTTAAATTGTGTCTATGCCAGGTGTTAAGAGGGGGTTCAAATTATGTTAGCTAACATGATTTTTTAAATCACCTTTTCTGGTCATCTAGACAGGCTAAGGTGTTTGTTGTGAGAGAAGAGATCTCGGATCAAATTCAGATGTGATGTATAACAAGGAGCTTGATCCCTTTTTGCTAACTGTGGTCTTGTCTACACACAAACTTGCACTAGTTTAGTTAAACTTGTTTAGTTAAATCAGTACAAATCCCTGTGTGGACACACTTATTTCAGTTTAGTGTGTAAATTGATCCCTAATCGATTTAAGCCACACCAGAATAAGTGTGTCCACCGTTTTTTGTACCAGTTTAATTAAATTGGTATAACATCACAGCTTGAGTTAAACCAGAGCAATTCTGTATCTAGACATGCTGTAAGACTCCCGTACACTGTCTGAGGGAGTCTAAGGGCATGGCTACACTTGCGAGTTAGAGCACACAGGGCTGCTTTAATGCACTCTAACTCACAACGTGTCCACACTGTCAAGGCACGTAGAGCGTTCTGACTCAGTGGCTGGAGCGCTCCTGGTAATCCACCTCCGCAAGAGGCACAATGCTTGGTGCGCCCTGGCTGGAGCGCCACGGCGCCAGTGTGGATGCCCTGTCCTGTCAATGCGCTCTGATCAGCCTCCAGAAGTGTCCCACAATGCCTGTTCTAGCCACTCTGGTCATCACTTCGAATTCTACTGCCCTGCCCTCAGGTGACCAACCATCAGACCCATCCTTTAAATTCTCTGGGAATTTTGAAAATCCCCTTTCTGTTCGCTCAGCCAGGCGTGGAGTGGTCTCAGCGCATCTTTCCAGGTAACCATGCCTCCACGTGCCAGGCGAGCCCCAGTATGGAGCAGAGGCGAGGTGCTGGACCTCATCAGTGTTTGGGGAGAGGAAGCTGTCCAGTCCCAGCTGTGCTCCAGCCGTAGGAATTACGATACCTTCGGGCAGATATCAAGGGACATGATGGAAAGAGGCCATGACCGGGACACACTGCAGTGCGTGTAAAGTGAAGGAGCTGTGGAATGCCTACCGCAAAGCCCACGAGGCAAACTGCCGCTCCGGTGCTCCCCCCGTGACCTGCCGTTTCTACAAAGAGCTGGATGCAATACTGGTTGGCGACCCCACCAAGAACCACCATGGACACTTCAGAGCCCAGTTCACCAAGGCAGGAGGAGGAGGGAAGCGGGAGCAAGGGTGCTGAGGCAGAGGAAGACACCCCGGAATCCCTAGATGCATGCAGCCAGGAGCTGTTCTCAAGCCAGGAGGAAGGTAGCCAGTTGCAGCAGCCGGTGCCTGGAGAAAGACAAACACCAGAGGAGGATCCCGGTAAGCGGCTTTTATTTTGGGAAGGAAGTTATTCAGTGCAGGCTCTTGGGGCAAGGAGGGTTAGGGCTGCATGCATGCCTAGATGTGGAATAGGGTGTTGATGCACTCTCTCACATTGTGGTAATCGGCCTCAGTGATCTCTTCAAAGGTCTCATCCAGAAGGTGTGCAATTCACTTGTGCAGGTTCCTTGGGAGCGCTACTTTACTCCTTGTCCCAGTCAGGCTAACATGTCCGCACCACTGTGCCATGACAGGCGGGGGGACCATGCTGCGCACAGGCAAGCTGTATATGGGCCAGGGCTGAAGCTGCATTGTAGTAGAAGATCCTCCCTTGCTTCCCAGGTCACCCTCAGCAACGAGATATCTTCCAGGATGAACTCCTGTGGAAAATGTGGGGACAGTGTTCAGTATAGGGGCTCCCTGCAGCTGTTGGCTCTCCCCAAGGCACAGAAACCCAGAGGACAGTATGGCAGTGAAACGATCAGTCCCCCTCGACTCTGTGCTTACTCACCATTTGGGGGCTTCTGTGGGTTATGTGTGCTTGCTTTGGGACAGGAAAATTCTGCTATTGTGTAGACTGTGCTTGTCTTTAAGTACGGGCAAATCATTGCTCTGTCTGGTGTGAATCAAAAAGTGCAGGAGTAGAGGGAGCGTGAAAGAAGGTTCTGCCAGCAGAATGAGGAGCGCTAGTACCAAAGTGCAGAGCGCCGGCAACAAAGCACGGAGCAGCTGATAAACATCATGGAGCGCCAAGCAGACTCGATCCAGGCACTCATAGCCATGCAGGTGGAGCACTACCGTGCCTGCCCCCCTCCCTGCAGCCCTTGTCCCAAAACTCTTTCCCTTGTGCCCCCATGTCACCTCCAACCCACTTTCTCCAACATCTGGGTTCTTATCGCCACCAGCTGCCTCCAACACTTGTAGCTTCACCTCCCAGCCCTGCAAACTACGACCCTTACCCACTGCACTCAACCCCCATCACCATGCATTATAGCCATTCTGAAGTGCAGCACTCATTGCACAGCACTCCAGACAGGAAGGCTGAGTATGAGAACAGGACATATGCAATTCTGTGATTGAACCACTCCCTGCCCCATCCCCTTTCTCTTTCTGTTCCCAAACAGTTGTGTTTCTTTTCAATACATGAATTTTCTTTTCAATAAATGATTTTTTGGCTTTGAAAACATTCTTTATTATTGCATAAAGTAAAAGATACCTTAGCCCAGGAAAGCAACAGGCACTGCAAGTCAGTATAGCAAACACAGATTCCTACTAACATTGGAACCACGGCACTTCACTCCCGTGCCGGGCACCAGACATTACTGGTGGCTTTCAGCCTCAAATTGCTCCCTCAAGGCATCCCTAATCCTTGCAGCCCCACGCTAGGCCCCTCTAATAGCCCTGCTCTCTGGCTGTTCAAATTCAGCCTCCAGGTGTTGAACCTCCGAATTCCATGCCTGAGTGAATCTTTCACCCTTCCCTTCACAAATGTTATGGAGGGTACAGCACATGGATATAACCGCGGGGATGCTGTCACTGGCTACGGTCCAGCTTCCCATACAAAAAGAGCCAGCAGCCCTTTAAATGGCCAAAAGCACACTCCACAGTCATTCTGCACCTGCTCAGCCTGTTGTTGAACCACTTCTTGCTGCTCCCTGTGTAGGGTTTCATGAGCCACGGCATTAAAGTGTAAGCTGGGTCTCCAAGGATCACAATGGGCATTTCGACTTCCACTACGGTGATCTTCTGGCCTGGGAAAAAAGTCCCGGCTTGCAGGTTCCTGAACAGGCCAGTGTTCTGAAAGATGCGTGTCATGCACCTTTCTGGACCAGCCTGTGTTAATGTCAATGAAATGCCCACAGTGATCCACAAGTGCCTGGAGAACCATAGAAAAATACCCCTTCCGATTAATGTACTTGGAGGCTAGGTGGGCTGGTGCCAGAATTGGAATATGCGTCCCATATATCACTCCTCCGCTGTTAGGGAAACCCATTTGTGCAAAGCCAGCCACAATGTCCTGCATGTTACCCAGAGTCATGGTTCTTCTGAGCAGGATGTGATTAATGGCCCTGCAAACTTGCATCAACATGATTTCAACGGTCAACTTTCCCACTCCAAACTGGTTAGCGACCGATCGGTAGCTGTCTGGAGTTGCCACCTGCTTCTCCACTGGCAAGGCAGCTCTCAATCTCATGTCCTTGCTCTGAAGGGTGGGGGGGTGAGCTCATCACACAATCCCATGAAAGTGGCTTTTCTCATCCGAAAGTTCTGCAGCCACTGCTCGTCATCCCAGACTTGCATGATGATGTGATACCACCACTCGGTGCTTGTTTCCCGAACCCGAAAGCGGCATTCCACAGTGGTGAGCATGTCCGTGAATGCCACATGCAATCTCGTGTCATATGTGTTATGTTAGTCGATATCATCATCGGACTCCTCACTGACAGTTTGTAGCTTAAGGAGTAACTCGACTGCCAAACGTGACATGCTGTTGAGACCCATCAGCATATTCCTCAGCACTTCGGGATCCATTCCCGCAGAACGAAAGGGAGACAGAGTGCGCAGTAAAAAAAACATTGAAAGATGGTGCCAAATGTGGATGGAAGCACAGGGATTGCTGGGATGTGAAGCAATGCATCACGGGGCATTGGGACAGGACCCAGAATGCCCCCCCGCCCCATTCCAACAAGCCACAGCACCAGAATGGGAAGAGGTGCTCTGTGGGATAGTTGCTCATAATGCACCACTCCCAATGCCATTGCAAGTGCCGCAAATGTGGCCACGCCAGTGTGCTTGCAGCTGACAGTGTGGACACACTGCAGCGCTTTCCCTACTGTGCTCTCTGAGGGCTGGTTTAACTCACAGTGCTCTACATCTGCAAGTGTAGCCATGCCCTAAGGGTATGTCTACACTTACAGAGTTTTTGTGCTGTAAGTTTCACCGGTGATAGGTAACCGGGGGAAAGTAAAACGCTGGTTTGTGTACTCACTTAATTCCTCAGGCATCAGAGTGTTTACATTAGTAGCACTTCCATCGCTGATGAGAGCAGCGCACTAGGGCTGCTATCCCACAGCTCTCTCCATTTTGACAATAGGTCTTGTGGGAAGAGGGTGGGGTGAGCGCAAGGCATTCTGGTCCCTGCTCAGTGCCCTGTGATGCACTGCTTCATGTCCCACCAGCCTCATTACTTCCTTGCTTCTTTCACGGCATTTTTAACCCCCCTATCTGTCTGGCTGTTTTCCCCGCCACATCTACAAGTAGGAATGGATCCTGCTCTATTGTCCACTGCGCTGATAGCTGTCACCTGCACATCGCGCGTGGCAGTGCAGCTTTTCTTAAACTTCCAAAGAGAACTGCAGTCAGAGATGCCTGATGAGCTGCCTGAAATGGAAATAAGTAACATTCGATTGCTTTTGGCATTAGCTGAGCACTATGGAACAGCGTTTTGGGGCTAGGGAAACTCGCTCAGAGTGGTGGGATCGTATCATTATGCATGTCTGGGATGATGACCAGTAGCTTCAAAACTTTCGGATGCAGAAAGCCACCTTCATGGAACTGGGTGCTGAGCTTTCTCCAGACCTGCGTCGCAAGGACACCAGACTGAGAGCTGCATTCACTGTAGAGAAGTGTGTGGCAATTGCATTGTGGAAGTTGGCGACAACAGACAGTTACAAACCAGTTTGGAGTGGGTTGATCGAACATTGGTGCCGTGGTAACTTAAGTGTGCAAGACCATTAATCACATCCTACTGCGCAGGACCGTGACTCTCGGTAATGTGCGTGACATTTTGGATGGTTTGCAGAAATGGGCTTCCCTAACTGTGATGGGGTGATAGATGGAACGCACATCCCTATTGTTTCCCCGGCCCACCTTGGCACCGTGTACATAAATCGTATATCGAATGTACATTTGGCCATTTGAAAGCACGCTGGAGATGTTTGTACAGTAGACTGGAAATGAGTGAGGAAAATATTCCCATGGTTATTGCGGCGTGCTGTACTTTACATAACATTTGTGAGGGGAAGGGTGAAAGATTTACTCATACGGGGAGCGTGGAGGCCGAACCCCTGGCTGCTGAATTTCAGCAGCCAGATACCAGGGCTATTAGAGGGGCACAACATGTGGCAGTTAGGATCCAAGATGCCTTGAGGGAAAAGTTTGAAAATCAAAATCATTAAACTTTGTTGCTGTGCTTGGGAAAGGAAGTGTTAACAGCATATGCTGTGCTACATGGCGGTTCTGTCTGTAATTTCAGTGAAGATGAAGTGCTAGTTGACTTGTAGCTGTGATGACATGTAAAGAAATGTGAACTCACAAATGAATCTTGCTTCTTTTTGAAAAATGTGTGCTTTTTATTTAAAAAAAAAAAAAGAGAAAACACCATATGCACATATATCCATCCTCTGTGCTGGTGGTGTTCAGGGTGGGGGGCCCGTATACCTCACAGCTGTGTGTAACGCCAGCTGTTGTTTGACAAGCTGTCTGGGGGTGTGGATTGTTGAGGCATGGAAAAATTTGCACTGAGCCTATAAGAATGTGCAGTGGGAGTTTGGGGAGTGCATGGGAAAGAATTCTGCACTTGCTGCAATGGGGGGCGGGCACGAATCAGGTCACTCGGCAGTGTAATGAGAGAATGCAACCTATCTGTCTGATGCTCCAGAACACTGATTAGCCTCCCCATGGCTTCCCTATGGAATGCATTATTCTCTTTTTGGTCTCGGTTCTCTCCCTCTTTCCAGTTTGTCATGGTTTCTCTCCATTTATTTTTATCATGTGTCTCCGCTTCAGAGTGCAGAATCACCTCACGAAACATGTCTGCCTTAGTGCATCTTGGCCGCTTATGTGTCGCAGACGGTCTGCTACAGTGAGGGGTGGGGAGTCATTCCACAGTCATTTCTGGGGAGACAGAAGCAACACATTGCTGTGAAACATACATACAGGAATCACTATGTACATTGCAATATACCACTGGTAAGAAATCACTGTCTTGGTAACAAAAATCAAGCACCCATGGTGCTCAAGAACCCAGCAATGGCAAGGGAACGCAGGGTTAGAGGGTTTATTGCATACACCCATTCTGAAAAGGGCTAGCATGAAGGGAGGGCACCCAGCACACAAACACAGCCACCTTAGTACTTTTCTGTGCCCTCAACCTGCTTTATCCATTGTCAAAACAAAGCAACTTACCAGAGCTCTGCTCTCTTGCCTCTGCCTCAGCAGACAGTGGCTGCTCACACTGGCTAGATACCTCCAGAGTGGAGAAGGGGCCCTGAGTGCATGCAGCAGCGGGCTCCACAGCTTCCTCAGCCTCCTCCTCTTCATATATAACCTCCTCCTCCTCCTGGCTAAGCCCACTTTCCACTGCCTCCAGATATGCAGAAGTGTCCACTGGGCACTTTGCAATGGAGGTGGGGGCAGGGCTGGCTGTAGGTTTTTTGCTGCCCCAAGCAAAACATTTTTTGGCTGCCCCCCACCCCAGCTCTGGGCTCTCCCCCCCCCCAACTGCACCCTCCTGCTGTTCCAGCCCTGGGTCACTGGTAACTAGCTCCCAGGGCGGGTCATTCAGCAGGAATTTTGGATGTGCACAGAACACAGACAGGATTGGTTCCCATATGGTTACAGAACTGCAGTAAAGTGGAATAATGTTCAGCTTGTGTGACTGGAGGATATCTGGATGCATATTATAAGACTGTCCTACATAAATGAGAAAAAGTTGAGGTGCCTTTATTATTCTTTTGTTTCTATGGGGAATGCACTATCACGGTCTTCCTTTTAAACAAATAAAACTAAAACTTAAAAAAAAAAAAAAAAAACCAATGGCTGTTGAAAATAGCAATTCCAGTCCTAATAACCACTGGGAAGCATTTCTTGCTCAATTTATTCTACTTTTTCTACAGCAAGTTACAGTGGATCCGTATATTTGATTTGGGGGAAATGAAGTAACAGCTGCCTAAATTGAGCTTGAACACTCCTGAATTTTGAGGGCATTCAAATCTGGAAGGCAGGTGCTAGATTCCCTTTCTGAATATTAGCTATATCTGGAAAGGAAAAGTCAATTTCTGCTTCCATGGCTCAGAAGTAGAAATCCTCCTAAGTGCCTGGTACTGTATCTAAAGCTGCCCAGGTCCAGAGCCTCCCCTCCCTTACTTTTCATTTTAAATTCTAGTGGGATCCACATACCTCCCTTGCTAGGCTTCAGATAGAGAGGTGCACCGTCCATTTAGTCCTTCCAATTCCTTCTTTGGGGGAGAGCCCAGGGCTGGGGCGGCAGGAGGTGTGTGTGGGGGAAGAGCCTAGGACTGGGGCGGCAGGGAGTGCAGGTGGGGGCCAGAGCTGGGGTGGCAGGGGGTACGGGTGGGGGAGAGCCCAGGGCTGGGGCAGCAGGAGGTGCGGATGGGGGGAGAGCCCGGGGCTGGGGCAGCAGGGGAGTGCAGATGGGGGCCAGAGCTGGGGCAGCAGGGGGTGAGGGAGGGGATGCCCAGGGCTGGGGCAGCAGGAGGGTGCAGGTGGGGGCCAGAGCTGGGGCAGCAGGGGGCGTGGCAGGGGGGAAGAGCCCAGGGCTGGGGCAGCAGGGGAGTGCAGGTGGGGTAGGGTTACCATATTTCAGCAAGCAAAAAAGAGGACGGGAGGAGCGCCGCCCCCGTCCTGCCCTAGCCCCGCCCCTGCCCCTCCCACTTCCCCCCCCCTCAGAACCCTCAACCCTCCCCCGCTCCTGTCCCCTGACTGCCCCCTCCTGCTACCCCTGCCCCTAACTGCCCCCCAGGACTCCACCCCCTACCTAAGCCTCCCTGCCTCTTGTCCCCTGACTGCCCCCTCCTGAGACCCTCCCCCCATTCTAACTGGCCCCCTAGGACCCTACCCCCTACCTGTACCCTGACTGCCCCAACCCTTATCCACACCCCCACCCCCAGACAGACCCCTGGGACTCCCACACCCCATCCAACCACTCTCCACCCCCTGACAGCCCCCCCCAGAACTCCCGACCTATCTAAACCCCTCTGCTCCCTGTCCCTTGACTTCTCCGATCCCTCTCCCCACTCCTGCCCCCTGACAGCCCCTCCCCCCGAACTCCCAACCCCCCCCTCCTTGTCCCCTGACTGCCACCTCCTGGGACCCCTGCTCCTAACTGCCCTCCAGGACTTCACCCCCTACCTAAGCCTCCCTGTTCCTTGTCCCCTAACTGCCCCCTCCTAAGACCCCCCCAACTGCCCCCCAGGACCCTACCCCCTACCTGTACCCTGACTGCCCAAAACCTTATTCACCCTCCCAAAAGCCCCCCCCCGAACTCCCGACCCCACCCCCCCGTCTCTTGACTGCCCCATCCAAAACCTCCCTGCCCCTTCTCCGACCCTCTGGCCCCCTTGTTGTTGGCCTTCGCCTAACGTCTCTGTGAGCTTGCTCAGGAACGGCCGGAGCTGCTCGTCCCGGCACGCCGGGCAGCAGGGGAGGAGGAGTGGGGGAGAAGCTCCAGACTGCCGGAGGTGATCTGCGAATGCAGGGAGGGAAGGAGTGATCTCTGCTGCAGGGGAGAGGAGAAGGGGCTCTCTCTGGCTGTCGGAGCCCCATGTAAGTGGCACCATCCGGCCGGCTGCCCTGTTAGCCGCGCGTGCTCTGCATGGGGGCGGGGGGAAGTCCGAACATTTACAAATTCCCCCCGGACGTTATTTTTAGCTCAAAAAGCCGGACATGTCCGGGGGAATCCGGACGAATGGTAACCCTAAGGTGGGGGCCAGAGCTGGGGCAGCAAGGGGTGTGGGCAGGGGAGAGTCCAGGGCTGGGGCAGTACAGGGGTGGGGGGGGGGGGCAGCAAAAAACCTAGAGCTGGCTCTGTTCCTACCATTCACAACAAGCTGCAGATTTCAGTTCCATACTCCTTCCCCCACCCTTTCCTGTTGTTAGTGGCCAAGGGAATGCTGGGAAATGTAGTTCTTTCCCTGCTCCAGGGCTGGCTCTATAGGCAGGGAGCTAACCAAGGAACTACAGCTCCCAGGGCCCCCTGTTGGTTCTCAGCTCCCATGCTGGATCCCTGCTGCCCCTGCAAATGGGCTGCCCCAAGCACGTGCTTGGTTTGCTGGTGCCTAGAGCCGGCCCTGGGCGGGGGTCACCACTTAGGATTGCATCCAACTCACTGTAAAAACGGCAGCTTTGGGGCGCAGCACCACACCCACGGTTTGCCTCCCTCACCTTGTGGTATGTGTTCCTCAGCTCCTTCACCTTTGCTCTCCACTTCAGTGTTGCCCTGTTATGCCCCTTCTCCTGCAAGCTGCGTGCAATCTGCTCGTAGGTATTGAAATTCCTACCGCTGGAACACAGCTGGCACTCCTCTCCCCAAACAGTGATCAGGTCCAGTAGCTCGGCATTGCTCCAAGCAGGGGATGGTTTGCTACATGGAGCAGCCATGGTCACCCGTCCAGGTGAGTACTCACAACAGGAAAGGGAGTTTCAAACTTCCTGGGATTTACATGGGGAGGGGTGGACATTCGTTTACCTGGGGTCAGAGCAGCGGAGGTGCTGGCCAGAGTGGTCACTTTTGGCACTGTGGGTATCCTCCAGAGGCCAAAAAGTGTTTACACTGGAAGAATGTGTCTTCACTTTCACATCACCGCAAAAAGAACAGCGGTAAGAGCTGTATGCCTCTCATGAAGGTGGTTTTCTTTTTGTGGTGAAACTTCACCGCAAAAAGTCATTAACAAGTGTAGACGCTCCCACAGTTTTTGCACAAAAAAGGGACATTTTGCACTTTAAATGGCAAGTGTAGACATGCCCTAAGGTGATGCAATTAGTTATATTTGTGTACAAATTAAATAAAAAGGGGAAAGAATCTGCAATTTAACTTGCTGAGGGCCAGTCAGCCCCTCCTGCAGATTTTCCCAGAGGCCAGGTCCAGGTCTGGGGTTCCTCTTACACGTCATCAAGTCATTCTGTCAGGAAGGTGGGTTCCCCTCTATGGAACAAATGGGGGCTGGTTTTGCCACAAATTCAAAGGTCTCTCAAGGGCCACATGGATTTGAATAACTGCACTGCTCAGGGCATCCTTCAGCCACACCCTGGCAGCTTGGCTCAGTTGGTTCTACTGTACTTATAAGGTTCATCTTGCGCCCACGCTAAGTGCATGATCCTGCACCACTGAAGTCAATGGGAGCAGGGCTTACTCATCGCATTTTTTTTTTTTCTTTTAAAGACCAGAAGGGACCATTATGATCATCTGACCTGCATGACAGCAGGCCATGGAAAGTCCTGCATTGAGTTTAGTAAATTGTGGTAAATTATATTGTTGCTACCTATGTTTCTTCTGCTATCTCAGTTAAACATGGTACTTTACTTCTTGCCCTAAGCTGTTGTGCACAGTTGCTATGAAATGTTGGAGAGCTGCTGAGTACCACATGAGTGGGGGGCTGCATTTCAGCCGTGGTCGAAGTGATCCCTGTCTCATATCCTTTCCCTAGCTCACAAAGGTGTGCTGTGGTTTAATCAATAAATGTTGAGATCCTCATATCAAAGTCAGTAACAAAATTCAAAAGAATTACTGTTTTATTCATGGACTCATATGCAAATATCCTATATCATCTTTAAAAGATGAGGAGGCTTAAACCATGGTCCTCTTAATTTAAGAAAAAATAAAGGAACAAATATAAAGAAAAGGGGCCTCGTCACCCCAAACCCCTAATTGTAATTCAAGGAAAAGATTGTGTTCATACAGAATCAAGTGTTCAAGTTAAAAGTCTAAACTGGGTAAAATTTACCTCTCTTCTGCCACTTATAAAAATAATTTTACTACTGAAGCCAACAAATATCTGTCTACATCCCTTGTTAATTGACATTTTGCGCTCTTCCAACCCCTGAAATGAAGTGAATGTACTGGCTGTTGTTTCTGTGATCGGAGATTGCATTTCAGAATTCTTTGCTGCCCTCAGGTGGTCAGCTTTGAGCCATACGCTTTCCCTTAGAAGATTGGGCTCAATTCTGCCCTTGGATTATGTTAGATACAGTAGTAGATAGGCTAAGTCAGAAAAGAAAAAAAAACAATCTTCAAAAGGAGGAGACTGTTTCAGAGAAAAACAAATATAATTAAATAGTGACAGTGAAAAAGGTACACGATAGGAAGTGTAGGAATGGAGAGGGGGGCAGGTAAAGAAAAACCTACCTATTATAAATTTAATAGAAAGCTTGCTGTATTCAATCTTTGAATATAACATTAGTTAAAGTTCATTAGGCTACTTGGAGGGGAAAAAAACTGAAAAATGTTGCTAACCTTTGGCTAGGGAAGGGAACAGACACCATCCTTAAGCCTTTTCCCTTTTGGAATATATATATTACTTAAAAATATATACAGATGATCTGTATAGTATTGCTAGGCATAGACATTAGTTACAGAGATGTTTACAAAGAAGTTACCTAATAACCATCATATTAATTTTACAGAAATTTAGCAATTGTTGAATGATACATTTAACTCTGGGAGAAAATGATGGAAGATATATAAGCTAGAAAAACTGATAGAAGTGCAAATATCACTTGAAAGAAAAAACATTCCCAATTCAGTCTGACTTTCACAGTCTCTTTGATTGTGCTAAAATAATGAGTCTCTGATCATGCTTCTGAGGGACTAAAATGTGGCACTCATTGAGTTCTAAAGCTTACAAAAGGTAGAATGTGCATTGGCATAGCCCGCAAAAGTGTAACTGATGCTAGGCATCTCACAGAAGGTATTGGAGACCTGATGAAGGTTCCAGCGAGAAACAGTTATTATCTTGAGGAACGTATTTTTCCTGGAAATTAAACTCTATTTTCATAGAGAACTAAGCACAGGGCAAGATTGCACATTTTACTGCAAGCTGTCTTTGAATTATGAGTAGGCCAAAAAGGTTAAAATAACTTTAACAAATAGAAAATCAAGTCATTTTTCAAAGTCCAGCAAACTAGTACAGCTTCTCTGATTTACTGTCAGCTCTCCTGACCCTGGCTAAGCATCAGGTCTTTCAGAAAAAGAGAACAGTAAGAAGGGAGTAAAAAGCAGGGTGGATAAAAATCAATTAATTTTTTTTTTTAAATCGGATTTTTTTTATTTAAATCAGAATTTTTTGATAAAATGCTTTTTAAGGAAAAAACCTATCTAAAGATAGTTTTAATTAAGATACATTATAGCTCAAATATATCTCATCATGGAATAGGGATTATAAATTCTAATTCTATAGTATGAGACAATATATTCATGTAATGTTTAAGAAAAGTTTTGTATATCATAGAAAATATAATCATAGAAATGTAGGGCTGGAAGGAACCTCGAGAGGTTATCTAGTCCAGCCCTCTGTGAAGAGGCAGAGCCAAGTAAACGCCTAGACAATCAGTGACCGTGTCTAAGCTGTTCTTAAAAACCTCCAATAACAGGAATTCCATAACCTCCCTTGGTAAGTTATTAAAGTCCTTAACTGTGCTTACAGTTAGAACATTTCTCATAATATTTAACTTAAAATCTCTTTACCTTCAGTGGACATGGAGAAGAATTGATCACAATCTTATTTACAACATCCCGTAACATATTTGAGGACTATTATCCGATCAACTCTCAGTCTTCTTTTCTCAAGACTAAACACACCCAGTTCTTTTAATCTTTCCTCTCAGCTCAGGCTTTCTTTTATCATTTTGGGTGCTCTCTTTTGGACTCTCTCTCAAATTTGTCCACCTTTTTCCTAAAGTGGAGTGCCTGGAACTGGACACAGTACTCCAGCCTTTTTTGCAACTGCAGCACATTGTTGACTCATATTCGGTTCACGATTTACTATAGCTCCCAGATCCTTTTCAGCAGTACTACCACCTAGCCAATTATTCTCCATTTTGTAGTTGTGCATTCAGTTTTTCATTCCTAAGTGAAGTACTTTGCACATACTGTACCTTTATTGAATTTCATCTTGTTGGTTTCAGACCAATTCTTCCAATTTGTCAAGGTCATTTGAATTCTATTCCTGTCCTTCTAAGCGCTAGCAACCCCACCCAGTTTGTCCTTATCTGCAAATTTTATAAGCACACTCTCCTCTCCATCATCCAAGTAATTAATGAAAATGTTGAACAGTACCAGACCACTGACGGATCCCACTAGATACGTTCTCCCAGCCTGACAGAAAGTCATTTTAACCAGTTTTTCACCCACTTTATAGTAATTTCATCCAAACTACATTTTCCTACTTGGCTTATGAGAATGTCACATGGAACTGTGTCAAAAGACTTACTTAAACAAAAACAAAAATCACATTTATAGCTTCCCCCTATCCACTAGGCCAGTAACCCTATCAAAGAAGGAAATTAAGTTGGTTTGGCATGATTTGTTCTCGACTAACCCATGCCAGCTATTACTTATAACTTTATTATCCTCTAGGTGCTTAATAATTGGAATAAATTATCTTTCCAGCTATTGAAGTTTGGCTGACTGGTCTATAATTCCCTGGGTCTTCTTTGTCGTCGTCTCCCTCCCCCTCCCCTCCCCCCCCACATCAATTTAAAATATATATATATATATAAAGACAGGTACTATGTTAGCCCTTTTCCAGTCCTCTGGGATCTCACCTGTCCTTCATGAATTCTCAAAGATAATCACTACGAGTTCCACAATTGCTTCAGCTAGTTCCTTAAGACAAGTACGGTGAATTTCAGTAGGCCCTACCAACTTGAATACGTCCAATTTATCTAAATATTCTTTAGCATGTCCTATCCCTATTTTGGCTTGTGTTCCTTCTCTCTTGATGTTCATGTTTATAAATGAGTTCCAATAGTTCATGGATTAGGGATCCAATTTTATGGTGTTCCAGGGGCTTCTGTATAGATTATTTAGGTTAATCTTTCTATCTACCCAATGGGACTCAGTGCTCAGTCTGGAAGATACCATCAGAGATACTTAGTTTTGCAGTTCTCAAACTGTGGATTTGTGTCTCCAGAGATAACATGCTTGTAAAAAGCAGGATATATAGATGTGAGAAATATAATAAATAAATGTATAGAGGTGGGAAATAACAGACCTCAACACTATTGTCCCTCTGCAAATTTGTGTACATAGAGTCAATCCCTTACCTCTCTTTAAAAGTGCAAAGTTTCAAAAAGTTCAATGAATAGAAGATTGTTGGGGATGGAATAGATCTGGGCAAGGAGAAGACATCTGGAGATAAATGTGAGATGGGAGGGACAGGAAGTAGAAACAAAAGTGAAACTGTTTGTGCAGCATATTCCAGAAGTCTTGAGGTCTTTCTGAGTGTAGCTTTCATTGTAGGGTTACCATATGTCCGGATTTTCCCGGACATGTCCGGCTTTTGGGGGCTCAAATCCCCGTCCGGGGGGAAATCCCCAAAAGCCGGGCATGTCCGGGAAAATCGGGAGGGAGGGCTCGGCCGGGGCCTCTTTGGCCGGGGCCGGTGCGGGGCCGGGCCGGGGTCGCGGGGCCGGG